>NC_059502.1:15305870-15617980 GCF_914767665.1 Harmonia axyridis | reverse complement strand
CACGAGGACAAAATAGTATTTGTTGCTTTTTCCAGTTCCGGCATTATTTTGAACATTTTAATCCCTAATATGATTTGATAATGAAAAAAAAAAGATAACATATCCCAGTGGCTGCGCTAGTGTATTTTAATATTGGAAAATGCCACAGAGCTCGAGTAGATACTCGGATATCTTCGGGTGCTGGTACTGCTAATTTCACATTGTTATTGATATTTGGCATCATAGGTAAAAAAAAATTGATTTGAATTCTTGAAATATTTCCTACATATTATTTTGTAGCGTATCCATTTCCTACACATGTCGACTTTTTTTTCAATTTGACTTGTGCTATATTAATTTCATGCTGTATTTGAGCAATTCATTCTAAATTAGGGTGTCAGAAGTGAAACTAAAAAGTTTGGTGGCTGAACTGTTGTCTAGTGAAACTTATCCATAAACTCAAGATAATAATTGAATGTAATTGGTACATATAAGACATTATTTTGAGGTAGGAATTGGTAATGGTGAGAAAATATTGCAATTTCAGGAGTTATTTATAAGTTAGATGAATTTTAGAAACGATACCTACTTCTCAATAAATTGAGAGAAGTCAGAATATACCGAAGTCTGAAATCACAGGAAATAACTCCGAAAATAGCAAATTGTTATGAACCTCTGAATGGGTAGGTTGCCATTTACATCTTACAGTTTAGTTATAATTATATGAGAAACATATGAGTCTGAAAAACATTAGGTATTCTTAGGTTTTTGGAGTTATGAAAAAAATATGTACATGTAAAGGGCAATCAACTTATTTCGAGTTGTACAGAAGTTCGTTATTTTTTAAGCCAAATTCATGATTGAGGTAATCATTTTTAGTTAACTTTCGGTGATGATATTGAACAATGATAGCCAGCTAACATTCAGAAAAAAACTTGTCAACAACTACAGAAAATGGTTTGAAGGATATTGAAATCATTCACTTAGAATTTTGTGTATCTACTTGGTTCAGTACTTACAATTTTCGTGTTCACATTTTTCTCATAATAGGTATTTTTTCATTTTTTATTCACATTCATCTAGAAAAAAATTATAATGTTCATCAATATTATTCATGATAACTTAAATCGATAAATGGTCTCTGATTACTAACTGTGTACTTTTTCAAAGCTTAGTAACAAGCAAATTTTATTCTCATATTTGTTTTACTTTTAACAATTTTTTATGAGATTATTTTCAAATATTAGTGATATTCATCAAATTTTCAACATTAAACTAGTTTTCACATTCGTTCTTTTTCCGTCCGTAGAATACGAAAAATGAATGGATATGTTCGAACTGATTTTGGAAACAACAGGATGAAAGCCAACCTACTAAGATGTAGATTGGGACATCATTGTTCTTTGGTGATGTTTTTTGGTGAGTAGATGAATTTTGAACATTACATTTTTACCATTTTCATCTATACTCGATTCGAAATTATTTTGAGTAATCTCTACTGCGTCAAAATGAATAACGAATCGGTACTCAATAAAACTTGATAATATCTTCAATAGAATAAAATATTCATATTGTATCCAACTCAATGTTATTCGGTTAGGATGGATCAATTCCATTTATCAGATTGTTGTCAGAATTGATCAGATTGTCATCTGATCAATTCCATTTATCAGTTTCTTCATATGATTGATAGAAATTTGTTCTTTTATTTTGACATATTCTTTCAGCAAACAACTGGTTTTTACATACCCACAACAAATGAAATTAGGAATTATTATTATTACTATTATTATTATAAATATGTTGGAACTGACAATGGAAAAAAAGGAGCAAAGAAGTTTTTTGCGAATTCAGAAGTTTTTGGTTAAAGAAATATTGAACTGGACTTCAGGTGTTAGTCTTGACTGAGTTTGCACACTATCGATATATGGTAAATTGAAATTGAAAATCTTCTTTCACTTTATATCGTTATAATCTTTCATAATCACTGTAATCTATAAGATTTCACATTATTTTACTCTTCGTACATAGAGGAAAACAAATTACCGAATGTCCTACACTGTCAACAGGAACGAAGAAATGGAAGCAATGAGGAAATGATTGAAATAAAATATTTTCAATCATTTAGGAGATTTTGGTGAGTAGATGATCTGAATTTCTTCACTTTACATTTTATCGTTTTTATGCTCTACTTTTTGATTCAGAATGAATTTGCTACTACGTCAATACGAATAACGAGAAAATACTTCAGTAGAATGAAATATGCCTTCAACAACTATTTGTCGAAACTTTCATATTAATATTGTATCTATCCCATTATATTTGCCCAGGATGGAATCGATCAGATAATATATTATCTAATATTTATATGATTGTTAGAAATTCTTTCATTTATTTTGCATATTTTTTCAGCATCCAAACTGGTTTTCGAATCCCATCAACAAATCAAATTAAGGATATGTTTATTTGACAATGGAAAAAAGGGCAAAGAACGTTTTTTGTAATTCAGAAGTTTTTGGTGAGTAGGGAAATATCTATGTTTTTCATCTTTGAAATATCAAAGTGGATTTCATTCAGACGCAGCCTTTAGTCTTTACTAAATTTGTGCACTCTGTGTCAACATATGATAAATTAAAATTGAAAATTGTCATTGAATTCATATCGTTAATGTCTGTATTCTATGGGATTTACATTATTCATCTATTCGTAAATAGCAAAAAACGAATTACTGAGTGTGCTTTATTATTTTTCATTAATTGTGAGATAAATTAATATTGTCATAAAATGACAAACGGTTAAGTTACTCTACATTTGTTGTTGTTTGAAAAATAGATATAAACGAGTTTCACGTATTAATTAGGAGTACATGTATCATTTTTGAAGGTGACTACGTTGAAGGATAACATCGAATTTTCTGGATATCTGTTTTCACTGACCAGATCTCGGACTTATTCATTGAAGTGAAACTTTACATTTCAATCTTTAAGTCCCTGAGTTGGCGCACAGATGGCACCTCGTTACTACCAAGCTTCGAAACCTGCTTGTCAAAATTTCGTTTAGTTTAGTCTGGATCAAGATATTGAAGATTAAAGTGATACACTATTTCTTTGAGAAAATGAACATAAGACTGTATTGGAGTCTTGGTTTTTGCGAGGCTCATAGAAAAATATGTTTCGTCATACCGTGTATTCGTCAGGTTAGCGTTGCTGGTGACGTCCTCTTGCTGAATATATGGTATGGTGGAAAATCAAAGCGAGATCTTAACTTTGAGAACTAAGTGGCAGCAGCTTTTGAGCGTTCGTCATATACAGGGTGGCCACTTTTTCAATGGGATTGTATTGGTAACTTTTAAACCATAAGAGTTAGAAGGTCGGTCAAATGGAGAAAAAGTTGCATGCATAGAGGCATTATCAAGCAGTTCAAACAAATCGAGATTATCAGGGCCGGTTATTGAGATATCATAAGAAAAGTAAATTCTGTCATTTTGATTTTTCTTTTTTTCCCACTTAATTTCAAATATTATCGAAAAATGTTACAGGAATTTTTTATTCGACAGTAAATTGTTCTCAATTTGTCGTAATCAGATTTCGTATCCAACGTTTCGTGCTCTCTGGGCCACCCTCAACCTCATTTTTTCAATACGGATCTGTATATTTTATGACACTTTTTGAAATAACTCTTAACGCTGAATTCAACGATATATCATATAATGTCATTCAAAGTTGATTTTGACCCTTATTCAATTTTCATAACTTGGAAATCAGAAGTCTGATTTTGATTGAATTTTGTGGGTTTTTCACATTATACAACCGTTCAAAACGTTTCATGTGATTTTAATATTTATCAGGGAAGTATTCAGATTATTGAGTTTTTTCTTTTAGACTTTGAAATCTTTATTTCTCACACGTTTTTAAGGAATGTCGTTATTTCCATGGAAAAATACAAGATTCAGAGTAATTAATTCAATTTTTACATTCAATGGCACACTTTCATTACCCCCCGGAGCATAACCGATACCCCCCTGAAGATAAAGACTATCTCTCATAATCAATGCCAATTTAAGACTGACTAACTTGGAAAACATAATTTTTAGAGATATCTGTTGAATAAGTTATGAATAGTCTATTCGGAAAGTTATCAGAAGGTGGTGAAAAGGACCTAAATCATTCTGGTACCGATTGAAAGGAGGTTATAGAAAACTTTGCAACTATCCTGTCTTCGAAGCAAAGGTTTCAACAAGAGATACTGAAATCAGTATCTAGAGAATAAAGTAGTCGGCTACACTAAGGATTTTTCTACTCATTGACCAGAAAACAATCAAATGAGAAATATGTAATTTTTTGTGAGAAATCCATATCTTGATCTTTCTTTTCATTCGTACCTTTGCATCTTCTCATTTTTAAATGTTGCAAGAGGGCTTTATACGGTTTCAGCGATCAGGTCAAAAATAAGTACGCTTCATTTCACGCTTTTAGGGTTTGCACTACGAGTTCGTCAATGTGGAAAGTCCTCATTTATTATTTTTTTGGAATGGAGAAAAATTGTATAATTTTTTTTTTTTGTGAGGACTAAATACATGCATGATTTAACTTTCTGAACCAACATTCATTTTCTTATGAATTTTAAATAAATGTTTAAAATTGCTTCAATCATCTTGAAAAGTGGTGGGATCTCAAAAACGCTGAGGAGAGAGAAGTTAAACTTTGGCAGATAACGAGAAAGTCACGTGGTATAAACCTCCTCTTAGATAAATCCATATCCTGATTTTCGTTTTTTCAGATATCCAAATATTTTCATTTTTAAGTGTTGCCACTTCAAGAGAGTATTCAATATTTTCTTAGGGCTTATACAGCTCATATTATAAGTATTCTACGAGAGAGAGCTAATATTCTCAACTCATAATTTTTTGTTTGTTTATTAGTTAAATAATTGATAATTGAAAATTGAACTTCAAGAGGGATTACCACTTCGTAGTTTTCCGCGCATTAGTCAAACTTTAGTACGCATTCATTTTTCCCTCTGCCATTTCTTTCGTTTTTCGAAATAAGGCAGCACTGTATGACATTCCATTATTTTTTTCGTTAATTTATAGATTTATTTTTCATGTTTTAGTTTTTTCCATGAATATTTTAAAAATATATCAGTGCGTTGTACATTGTACCGGATTTTTCACCATAATTTGACCCCCTCTTCAACTTTGTTACTAAAAGAGGTACAAGAAAATGTTTACTATAAAAGTTTCACGAAATTGACTAGTGTATTTTAAAATGATTTCACAAAACGAAAAATATACAGAGTGGGCAACATTTTGATTGCAACTTCATTTTTTCAAATGGAACACCCTGTATATTTTTCTATTTCAAAAAAAGGATTTTGAATTATCGCAGGCTTCCACTTAAAAACTGATCACTTAGCTTGCCAGGTGATTCTTAAAATTTGAAACTCAGTGGTACTCAGAATAAGAGAGATAGACCAAACATATGTTATATATTCAAAATCAGAGGAGGAAGAGCTAGTCAAATATAGAAAAATATACAGTATAAATAAAATAATTTGACAACTTTGTGTCTTATCCTTCACAATAATATATCTGTATGATATATTTAGTTTATTTTTGTCTTGGAATATATTCCAATTCGAAAAAAAAAAAAAATGACTAAAACTGTACTAATTGAGCAAACGGTAAATAAATTCAACAACTAAATTAACATGAAGACAGACGTACAATTCGGAATTTTTGTATTTAATAATACAATTTTTCCTCATCAGTGCCTTATAGTTCAACGAAATTATTAAATTTACAAACTTACCACGTGTATAAGTAAGAAACTACAAACTAACTAAACGTATCGGTTGCTCTGGTGAGGATTCACAGAACAACTTTTATAATAAAAATATACAGGGTGTTCCATTTGAAAAAATGAAGTTGCAATCAAAATGTTGCCCACTCTGTATATATTTCGTTTTGTGAAATCATTTTAAAAAACACTTGTAGATTTCGTGCAAAACATTTTTTTGTTCCTCTTTCAGTAACAAAGTTAAAGGGGGTGTCAAATTATGGTGAAAAACCCGGTACATATCATCGATTTTTCAGCGAAACACGAAGAGTTACCAAAAATTTTTTACATTCATCCAGAAATTAGAAATATGTACTTTTCACAATGAAGATTATTGTATAAGGAAATTATGAGAAAACCTCATAAATCGGTGATTTTTAGAAAGAAGTATCTCTGATTTCTTTCAACTGAGCAGCCACGTGGTGGTGCTCCCTCTTAACCTAGTGAATAACTCACAGTAGTAATATCTTCCCTACAACATTCACGAACAGCAAAATTTTTCAACGGAGTCAACTCATTTGGAATCAAATTAGGGACCTTTCTGGTAGCGGAACAGAATCGCCTATTTCACAGGTTCTCCTAATAGGCACTGTAAGAAGCGTGACAAACCCACGTTGCCGGAAACCCTGTGATGGCATCAAACACGTGAGGGAATTCACGGAAATGTTTATTATCTAAAACACTGACCGGATTAGATAATGGAAACACAATTTGATTAACATCCCTGACATCGATAAAACACTTTACGAGCCATTTTCGTCTGCCTATTCCTTTCTACTCCTTCGCAGCGGAATTAATGACATTGAAGTCTGTAGGTTTGCAGGAAGAACTCTTTACTCATCTTCTCGAAACGCTATTCTCTTTTCGATTTTTATTTCGTCCTATTGACTGATTGCTATTCACGTATACAAAGTGATACTGAATTGGAGTTTCAAACGAAGGAGGGTGATTACATGGATGATATCAATTGAAAATGGTTTACAAACATTGGTCAGAATACGTTTTCGAGATACGGGGTATTAGAGTTTACCCTTTTTCAAATTTGCAACTGTTTTCGAGACTTGAAGACTGCAAAAAGGATTTCCAATAGAATAATAGAAATGATAAAATTTGAAACGGTTATAATAATATTTTTGGGTTTGTCCTGTCATGCACTCCATTTGAATAAATAAAATAAAATAAATGAAAATAAACACTATTCAAAAAATAGATATCCATAGACGACATTCAGTTAATTGAATTCATCGTATTACAAACAAATAGGTATAGTACGTATATCCGAAGTCACTTGGAGGAAGCCAGCATGTTTTGATTACACTAGTTTTCAGCAATTAGGATTAGGGGCCAGGGTATTTATTGCCTAAGATTACTTTTAAATGAACCCTAGTGTTATAAAGGATCGCCACTGGAACCAAAATGTGTCGATTTGGTAACTTTCATTAACTATCAATTCTTCATTTTCTTTCTTATGATTCGCATAAACCAATGCGGTCTGCAGGTGTCTTAATGAAATGAGCATTTTGAGTCATTTTCAGTTCGTTGTGTTACTGTTTTTTTTTATTTGGATTAAGTAGGTACTTATATTCAAACTCATTTGAATAGACCAGAATATTTCTAATATTGAAGAGATTTCCAAGTTCCCCAAAAGTCATAAGAGAACAGGGTCAGCTGGGAATATATTGTCTTTCTCCCAAACTGTGGCAAATTCGAAAAATGGCAAACTCTAACACCCTGTATGCTTAACATGTAGTGTTTGTGGATCCATGTTTAAAGGCCCTTTTAAATTGATTCAATCCATATAATCCTTTGCGACTTCAATTCAGGATTACTTTGAAAATAGCAATCATCCAACAGACAAAATAAAATTCGAAAAGAGAAAAAAATCAAATCAGAAAACCATAGAAAATATACCATAGAAAATTCAAGAAGAATATAGCTTAACCACAACATTGGAAATTCGAAAAGAATTATATTCTAGTGACAACAGATCTGATCGACTTGAAATTTTGTGTGTTTACTATTTATGTATATATATTAAAAAATTCTAAGTATTCTGCAAATTCCAGGTTAGACCAGTTTTGACTTCCACAATATCAGAAAACGTTGATCATTGACTGCTAGCTTGAGAGATAATAATATGAAAAGTCATATGACATTTTAAAAAAAAATTAAATCCTCATGAAATTGTGAGTAGATTTTGAGGTAAAAATTTATGAATGAATGAAATCCACCAATAAATTTATTTCAATATTATTTTTCTTTAATATTATCTATGGAACATTGTTGAAGGTTCCTGCAGAATTCTGTAAAAAAATTATTTCAATACGATTTTCAATATATTAGCAAAAATTCTAGTCTTCTCGTCTGTGCTTTTCTTAGTTTCAAGCGCTCGTTTTTCAAATAGGCATGTATTGATGTCTGTATTTTTGGTATTTTGTACAAGGAATGTTCTAAAATGATAAGGTTCTACTTACTGATGATAAATATGTGTTCAAATGCAATTCTATTTAGGTATACTCGTACATTGATTTTTTGGGACCTTATGGGCTCAATCGGCGATTAAACGATCGAGTGCTCAAAAGCTCTTTACGCCAAACCGGTGATTCTCTTTAATTTTTTTCTTCTATAGATTTGGATTGTAAAATACTGGCAGTCATTGGAACTTGTTCATTCTCTAGCCACAAGGTTCACAATACAATATAACTCTATTCATCCCTAGAGTGATTCTAGGAACGTATCAAAACTTTCAAATCAGTAGGTACCTGTAGGACAATAACTATGTGAGTGAAATTTGTCAAAGTAAATATTGTCTTCAAAAATTTCCATCATCGTATCATCTTCAGAATGATATAGGTGCAGTGTGTATTAACTGAACAATTTTACCCCCTTTTTAAATCTTGGATATTGTGTATTCTGAGCGGAATTATTGATTATTGGAAACTCTTCGATTATAATGGACTCACTCAATATTTCTTGCTCGTTGGAATATGTCATCGTTTCATAATTCATAATTGATGTAGTTGGAAATGAGTTTCTATAAAAAAACTTGTGGAATCAGTTAAATAATTCAATCGACGATGCCAATGAATTCTTTATCAACTATCTTATTCAAACTTCATTTTCAATATTTCATGTTTAAGTGTTTATAGCTTTCTTACGGTTCAAATTTAGATGTTGAATTATTCAAACGTCATTTTGTTCCTAATAATACCCGTTCCATTGTGTTATTTTTCGATTTAAACTACTTGTTTTTTTTACAGTGCGAACTAGCTTTATTTTTGCTATCCAATGATTATTTTTGATTGTGAGGTCATTTAAATTTGAAATATTCGGTGAGTTGTAAAAATTTTATTAACTTACCAGCATAACTAGGGGAAAGGACAAAATTTCAAGGGAGTTTGTAATACATTTTTTCTTGAACCATAAACCTGATTTAAGCAGTTTTTTTTCAATTAAACTTCGGTTTCTCAGAAACAGAACTGTTCTGATGCCGTCCTAATTTACTTCCATTTTTATTCTAAACAGGGGTAACAAAAAAATTGAATTGAAAGAATCTAATGTTTTATTCAGAACACTCTGTGGAGTGATTCTTTGACATTCGATAGTCCTTATGTTGCCACATTTTTCTTGAATTATTTTTAATTATTGCGATGTCTTAAATTTGAGAGAAATTTAAAGTTGTTGAACGAGAGATCAACTTTTTGAATCGCAAAGATCTTGGAGTTGATTTCCATTGATACACAGATAAAAAAAAAGTCGGTGGTATAGTTCTGTTGGTTTTGAACCAACTTGCAGGGGCACTAGAATGTGGCACGACGCCCATAACGCCACCTCTCGGGCAGACCGAGTCACTACAATAGGATTCAAAATTGAAAGTTCAAATAAAATGAAAGTATTATTATGGAATAAAAATTTACTCTTGAGGAGAGCGTCCAAACGAAGCAATCCATTGTGCTCTCAAAAGTTGTAGACTTTATTCATATTTTAATTTAATTTAATTTATTCATATTGATACACAATTTTCGACAAACTCTTATTCACCTTTTTCTTGCAAATGCTCTGAAATTAAGCTACCAAAGATTTGGGAATAAAATATGCGTGCCAGGCTTCTATCGATATTATACAATAGAAGGTATATTCTAAAACAAATTGAGAATTTTCTATTCCAAAAAAAATGCGAAATTCGAAAACGAACGACGAAGGAGTGAGTTTTTGAACGCATGAGTGCTGGAATTGCTTTCTGCAACGAGTATTAGACGATATTTACTCTATTTCAGTCAAGTTTTGTGAAATAATGCCGAAATTCATTGAAAATTTCAGATTATATATCCTAGCGACTTTTGTATTGTATTTCGGCAGTTGGTGTGATTGTTACGATTAAATTGACAGTTAACAGAATTTGGATTTGAATCTTACGTTTCAAATTGACATCATTCAAATTACGCTTTACATTAGTGAATTATGTCTGACGAAATCGATTCAACACCACCAGAATCAAGAGAAATGTGAATAATGTTGCAAATCATTTCACTATATCCATATTATATTGACAATTGATGTGTGTTGAAATTTGATAGGATGGTCAGTGTAGACTATCACAAAACGAAACGTATAACTAAAAACAATGCAGTTACGAATTCATTACACATTACAGTGTTTTTAGTACTGTAATCACGATACTGAAATAAAGAAATTAATTCAAAGTATTTCAAATAAAATTTCATAAAAATGTGTCTTGAATATGAATTTTTTTCGGATAATAGATATCTACTTGAATGAAATATGAACTTTCTGGCGGAAACCTGAAGAAACGGTGAATTCAAAGATATAACTAATATCACAACAAGTATTTAAAGGATATAAAAGGAAATATACAGTCATCTGAAACACAGATTCATTAAACATTGGAAAATATAGTCATAATAATAATTTGACTCAATGTTGTAGGAATATTATTGTTGAAGCTTACAATGACACCAAAATCATAGTCTCACCCCTGTCATCGTGAAATGATCATTACCTAAACCAGTCAACATCATTGAACTTTTGGTAACTTGGATTTCTCATTACATGATCCAATTTTCACAAAATGTAAATGAAGCTAGCAAATCCTTTGATAACTCTTTGATGAAAGGATAAATAAATATTTCTTCTTTCATTAAAATCCGTTGCAGAAACCAAAACACTGAGAAAATAGAAAGTTCTCCAAGTAGGTGAAGAGCAAAGATAAATGTTTTTAGCATGAAATAAAATTCAAATATTTGAGGTTTCCTGAAGCACACTTCGAAACGCGTCGGTTATTATCGCATCAGAAATGCTGCGATAACAGCGTTTCCATATTTTGCTTTCGCCTGATGTGCTTTTTCTAGAGGTGGAAATATTTTCCACTCAGCGATTCCTTTGATGTTTCGACTGTGTATCTTCAAGAATCACGAATATCAGCGACCATTTCCGAAATTTTTGTTTCGGCAATTCCCCTCAATTGAATCGTGCTGAATATCCTGATTGCGATAATAGACAGCCAGAATTCAACATGTATTCACGGTGAAAGTAAATATCACGATACTACTATCATTGTGAACATATTTGAATGCTAATTTTCAGGATGATAGTTTACCATCGTTAGAGTAAATATCACTATACAGGGTGTCCCGTAAAGACCACGTCAAACCGAGGGAGAATGTAGATCAAAGGATAACCCACCTGCTATGACAAAATTCCTATTATAAAAGTCTTACTGTTTTCGAGATATTTTTTTTTTTTTGAAAATAATGAATTTTTGCCCCTTTCAATAGTTTTGTCCTTACGGTTGGTACCATTTTACATCTTTTTGGTTAATTTTTTCAGTAAAATATTGCTGAAGAATGATTTTAACGTTTACGTTAAAAACATCCTCCGAACATTTTAGAAATATTTTTATTGGAAATTTTGGTAGTGGATTATTTTGTTCATGAAGTTTAGCCCATCGTAATGGAAAAAAAATGTACCGAGCTACTGCTGCACATTACACCAATAAATTGTCTATTTTATAGTGATTTCAAAGAGGTATCTTTTAAGTCATTTGTTAGTCAAAGAAAAAAGATATGGCTGTTTTTATCCAAATGGGTACGTTTCTGACAAAATCAAGTTTGTCAATTCTGTTAAGAAATCTTCGATATTGCATTACTAAGTGAACATTTGCCGGCAAATTTTGCGAAAACATCATGCAGATCCAGATTTTTTCAATAAGATCATTTGGAGCGAAGAGTCTCCATGTATTACTTTATCATGCTAGATAACAGGCCAATTGAAAAGTTCCCGGTCTACCAGAGTAAAACTTTTTTTTTGGCAAAATTCGATTTTAATACTCAACATAGTTGCCTTCGAGGGCGATACAGCGATTATAGCGATGTCCCATATTGTCGATACCATTTTTCTAGTACGATTTGTCTTTCGCTTAAAAATAGGCCTCAGTTTCGGCGATTACTTCTTCATTGGTGCTAAATTTCTTTCCAGCGAGGATTCTTCTGAGGTCTGAGAATAAGAAAAAGTCGCTGGGGGCCAGATCTGGCGAATACGGTGGATGCAGAAGGAATTCGAAGCTCAATTCATGCAATTTTGCCATTAGTTTCATTGATTTGTGACACAGCGCATTGTCTTGATGAAACAGCACCTTTTTTTCTTGAAATGGAGACGTTTTTTAACGATTTCATCTTATAAATTATTCAATAACGCTATATAATGATCGCTGTTGATGGTCTGGCCCTTTTGAGGTAATCAATGAATATTATACCTTGCGCATCCCAGAATACTGATGCCCTAACCTTACCAGCTGACTTTTGTGTTTTTCCTCGCTTTGGATTCGGTTCATCGCGTGCAGTTCACTCAGCTGACTGTCGATTGGACTCCGGAGTGAAATGATGGAGCCATGTTCCATCCATTGTCACTTATCGACGCAAAAAATCAGGTTTATTGCTCTTAAACAGCTTCAAACACATCTCAAAATCATTAACAGGTTGTTGCTTTTGATCGATTGTGAACTCGCGCGGCACCCATTTTGCACACAGCTTTCTCATGTACGAATATTGGTGAATGATATGATGTACACGTTCAAAAAATATCTTCACAATGTCTGCTTTCTCGATCAACTTCACTTTACGGGGTCATTCAATATTATTTTGTGAACTTTTTTGATTTTTTCGTTGATGACAGCCTCTTCTGAGCGTTCACTGCCTTCGCCGTCTTCGTGCTCATTTCATCACGTTTAAACTAAGCATACCAATCAATGATTGCTATGCACAGTTTATATTTTAAACTTAACTCTACAGTATTATAGAGTTTATTTATGTATTAATCTGAATAAACTCTCTTATTATTATAGTTATTATGATGGTTGATTTCCTTGGTGCAGACCAATCATCAAGCCAAGATTTTACTTCGTTTGTATTTTTTCCCTTCAAAAGGCAATATTTTATCAGCACAAGAAATTCTTTTTTCACCATATTTTTTCAAATAACAAAAGTAGCCACATTCACAACGCAATATCTCACAAACTAATGGTTGGACTGCTGTCAAATTTTGACACGTATCATTTGAGGGTTGGTACTAACTAAAAATCATATGGATTTAATCTGCATCATGTGCATCTGTGCATCAGAACGGGGACTTTTCAATTGGCCTAATACCATTTCCGTGATGAATTTTTCGTACTTTTATTGTAATAATTGAAAAACTGTGGAAGTTATGAATAAAGATTTTCATATTCAATACTCTGTATCTTTGCAACGAACGACATTTGCGAAAATAAATATTAGGAGTCTTATTTATTTATCAAGGCGAATCTTCTGTTTCAATTTGGTACCATAGTTTCGGGACACCCAGTATGTACATTCAAATTCCAAAAATATTGTGTGGGGTTGACTATCCTCATTTTTGATTCTTCTTATTTATATCAGAAGACAACAATGGATAACGAATGTAGCAATTTAGCAGTTCGCTAGAGCTTGCACTAAATGCAGTATCAAACAGTCATATGAATTGAAACCGATGGCCGCAATCTACTTGATTGTGGAAGTGTATTCTGAACATATCTCAATTAGTGCAGATTATGTCCGGAACAGTGCAGTATACGAAATTCAGGAGGACAATTTTGTAGAATGAAAGCGGCAATCTCAAGTTTATTTGTCAATAAACGTGATCGAGGAAGCATTCCTTGGATTACTCAGTTAGTTAATCATCCTGGATTGGATGCTGAACTCGGTTATTTGATATTATTCTTGATAACGTTCATTACCTATATCGATTTAATACCAATGGATTTAGTAATAAGGAAAATATTATTGTATGGGGTGTCCCAAATTTGTTGTCTAGTTAGAGGGATCTGAAAACCCTTGGAGCTGAAAAAAAATGTATGGTACATTTTCGGGCTCAATCTTTGATAGAATTGATTTGGTGAAAACCGCAACCTCATAAATTGAGCTGTTTTCATGATATAAAGAAAAATTGAAACCCCCGATTTGATTTTCCGACTCCACAGATAGTCACAAGACATTTATATAGATCTGCAACAAGTCGCTTCATTTCTTCAATTATATAATAATTTTCTTTATAGGAATGATTTACACCATTGTGGAGAGATGACTCTGCTGCAACGCTGTGACCTCTATAAACCCGCCAGAGCCAAAAAGGATTGTGGATCGACATCCGAGCGACAAAGTCACTATACACTCACCCACCAGTACCGACGACCTACCGGAGAAAGAAGTGCGCAGGTAAACTTAGGGGAGAGAGCATGAAAAGGAGCTTTGGGGGCGACAAAGCAAATGCGCATCGTGCCATCGGCGCTTGTGTCAGGCAATGTACATGCTCAAAGTCGTTACGTTGAGTGCAGCATATGCTGCATTTTGAGAAAAGTATTATGCTTCGTCTTTTTCGAACCGTAAATGAGCATGTGTTGAGACGGAGGCCAATTATTCGCGTAATCTTACTGTTGTCGTGTGATGTTTCTCTGATCCATTTTTAATATTTCAATTCAATGTTCCTGGGATGTAATTGTTACTTGATGATTGGAAGGAGATTTCCCGATCACAGCAATCAATCGCTTTTGATATTCTACTTCTAAATTTGCACAATTGATTTCTTTTTCGGTACGTTATAACCTCTTGCATTTGTTTGGTTAAATTTGGTGCACCAATTGTGAATGTAATTTCATTATCTATAAGTTTTCTTGTGGAATCAGTAACTTCCACATCAGTATTTATATCAAAATCAATTTTTTCTTAATGTTGTGCTCGAACTTGTTGTTAGGTCCTAATTAAATCGAACTGCTCCTCAAAACCTTTACGATTATACAGGCATTCATATTGGGTAACCTGTACTAGAATGCTGGTGATGGCGTTGTGAAACAAACAAAACAAACAAAATTTAATCAATAAAAATCAATTACAAAGCTAGGAAATTATGCAATATTCTGGAATAATGTATTAGCAAATGTATTTTCTCATGAGAATGAAACATTTTCACTTCAACAAATCTTTGAATTTGCAATAAAAATGCCAAATGAAATGTCAAATGAGCATCTCCGACGGACGTTGTACTTGACGTTGCCTTCTAGTCATTCTCCAAATTCTTGGCGGATAGGGCCATGCGTTGTTGGAATTTTCCAATCCAATCCCCAGTGGTTTCCTAGATGTACAACATTTTGTCTGCGGGAAATCACCTATCCTCGGAGTAGGTAGCATAGTCTTGCATAGCATTTAATGCAGTTAACTGCTGCTGACGTTGCCCAATAACAGTAAAGTTTATCTTCGTCAGATTCTAAAGTGTCAACAATAACACTTTCTTACCATATGACCATACGACCTGCATTTTTTCGTACCAATCGATTATCTTCGTTCAATCTCTCAAAGAGCACTGGTATTCGTACCAACTTATGGTAAGGTTGGTAAACCATTGTGACCTCCGATGCGTTTGGCTATGCAGGAATTTTTGGATGTCTGCAAAGAGGTGATGTCAATGCAGGCCGGTCCAAAGTTAGAGCCTCGACCAACTTATGAAGAGATTCGGTTCTTGGCAACGACACTCCTGCTGTTTGTGGAGTACGCTCCTCTAGTTGTGAGCTGGTCCCTACTTGTCGCGATACAGTCGTTTTACTGGCTGACCTGGTAATCTGAACATGTACCTACTGTCAACATGTACCTACTGTAGTAGATTTCTTATTCATCTAATTTACAATTATGTACGACTTTTGAGAAAGATAGTACTACAACATGTTCATTCGACGAATGCGATCCTTCCACTTGCGTTTTGCATGAGAATCAGCGCTGGTTCCTCTCAGCGTAAGAACATCTTGGACCATTGTTTTTTGTCTATGTGCCGAAACAATTTTATATAATCCAAAGCACATTGCAGTTCCTCGTGATCGATTCAATATCGTTGGAAATTCTGCTCGACGACCTGCATTTTTTCGTTCCCATCGATTATCTTCGTCCAATCTCTCAAAGAGCACTGGTGTTTGCACCAATGTTCATAACTTCTGAAACTGTGCGCATGGATTTTATTCAATTTTCTTAGTCGTTTCACTGGCTGACCTGGTAATCCGAACATGTACCTACTCTCAAAATGTACCTACTGTAGTAGATTTCTTATTCATCTAATTTACAATTATGTGCGACTGCTTGAGCAAGGTTGTACTACGACATGTTTATTCGACGAATGCAATCCTTCCCCTTCTGTATTGCTTGGGAATCAGCGCTGACTCCTTCCAGCGTAAGAACATTTTGGACCATTGTTCTTTGTCTATGTGCTAAAATGATTTTATATAATCCAGAGCGCCTTGCAGTTCCTTGGATCGGTTCAATATCGTTGGAAATTCTGCTCGACGACCTGCATTTTTTCGTACCCATCGATTATCTTCGTCCAATCTCTCAAAGAGCACTGGTGTTTGCACCAATGTTCATAACTTCTGAAACTGTGGGCATGGATCTTATTCAATTTTCTTAGTCGTTTCACTGGCTGAACTGGTATTCCGAACATGTACCTACTGTCGACATGTACTTATTGCAGTAGATTTCTTATCCATTTAATTTACAATTATGTGCGACTGCTTGAGCAAGGTCGTACTACGACATGTTCATTCGACGAATGCGATCCTTCCCCTTGTGTATTGCTTGGCAATCAACGCTGACTCCTTCCAGCGTGAGAACATTTTGGACCATTGTTCTTTTCCTATGTACAAAAACGATTTTATACAATCCAAAGCGCCTTGCAGTTCCTCGTTATCGGTTCAATGTTGTTGGGAATTCTGCCCGACGACCTGCATTTTTCCATACCCATCGATTATCTTCGTTCAATCTCTCAAAGAGCACTGGTGTTTGCACCAATGTTCATAACTTCTGAAACTGTGGGCATGGATCTTATTCAATTTTCTTAGTCGTTTCACTGGCTGGCCTGGTATTCCGAACATGTTCCTACTGTCGACATGTACCTACTGTCCTAGATTTCTTATTCATCTCATTTACAATTATGTGCGACTGCATGAGTTAGGGTCATACTACGACATGTTCACTCGACGAATGCGATCCTTCCCCTTACGTTTCGCATGAGAATTAGCGCTGGTTCCTCTCAGCTTAAGAACATCTTGGACCATTGTTCTTTGCCTATGTGCAGAAACAATTTTATACAATCCAAAACGCCTTGCAGTTCCTCGTTATCGGTTCAATGTTGTTGGGAATTCTGTTGGACGTCCTGCATTTTTTCGTACCCATCGATTATCTTCGTTCAATCTCTCAATGAGCACTGACTGACCTGGTAATCTGAACATGTACCTACTGTCGACATGTAGCTATTGTCGTAGATTTCTCATTCATCTAATTTACAATTATGTGCGACTGCTTGAGAAAGATCGTACTACAACATGTTCATTCGACGAATGCGATCCTTCCACTTGCGTTTTGCATGGAAATCAGTGCTGGCTCCTCCCAGCGTGAGAACATTTTGAACCATTGTTTGCCTTTGTACAAAAATGATTTTATACAATCCAAAGCGCCTTGCAGTTCCTCGTTATCGGTTCAATGTTGGGAATTCTGCTGGACGACCTGCATTTTTCGTACCCATCTATTATCTTCGTCCAATCTCTCAAAGATCACTGGTATTTGCACCAATGTTCATAACTTCTGAATCTGTGCGCATGGATCTTATTCAATTTTCTTAGGATGCTCTGGGAACAATGAATCGTTGGTAAAAAGCAAGACGCAAAACTCGGCCGTCGGTTTCAGAGCGCACACATCATCTATCTCTGCTTGCCTGTTTGTTAAAAATCATCGCTTTTGTAGTTGTAGTGCTCATCAAAGTTCATGTAGTATCTGAGTAGAGACCACACTATAATTAAGAAGCGTTCTAGGTTCTCCACTCGTTTTCTTCCGGAATCCTGATTTGAAGTGATTGATACATATCATACGGCTGTGGCATTTCTTTCCAGAGATCGCTGGTGGACTCATCAGTTAGGCTATCCAGCGATCTCTGCCTAAGACACACCTTCTCACAGCATCGTTGAGAAGTGACTGTGTTGCAATGCGACCACCCCTTTAAAGCCGCCGGGGCCGATGTAAGTTGGCACATACAGCCCATAGCGCCATCTCGGAGCATACACAGTCACTACAAAATAATACTTTAAATTCCCTATAGTTACGGCGTATTGATAAGTGGATATACCCTTGAAGAAAAGTGTTGATTTGGTTGTTTTGTTGGTTGTAAAGTTCCTTCTTTTTTCATAATTTCTTTAATTAATGTGCACAAATTATTTCATAATTTCTTAAATTAATGTGCACATTACTTATTAATGTACACAAACTGTTGGAAATGAAGTAGCTTGATAGAATGTACTTGATAAATAACTACATTGAAGAATTACTAATTCACATGAACTTGACTTGATTTCAAGTCAATTCGTGGTTCTCTAATGTCAGTTGCTACCCCACTGCCAGACACCCCTAAACTTGAATAAATTATAATTATACTATCGTTTTAGTATAAAAGCGAGCAGAATTGTATATGTTACTTAGGGACCTATGGAAGATATATACAGGTTTGGAAAATTAACTCGGAACCATGGGATTCAGCGTACAAGTCACATCAGTCCATCAGACCCGACTAACAGATCTCCCACTAGGCTTGCTAGCGGCCATTTGCGAAGACCAGATCTTTATTTGATATGGCATCGCACTCATGTTTCGATTCTTTCACTGTTCCATTGGAGCCAGAGCTACTTGGAGATTTGTTCGCTAAATCCCATGGTTCCGAGCTCAGAGGAAAGAAAAGATAGAGGTGCCCTTAGAAGTAAATAGCGTTGTATTGTCATCAATTGCAACAGCATGATGATAAAGTGAGATAGGACAACAACAAACCTGCAAAATTGACAATTAGAGGGGCGGTAAACATTTCAGTGGCGTAGTCAATGGTTCTCTTACTGCCTCTTATTAAGTTTTCGGTGCTGAAATGTTTGGAACAAACATATGCATATTTCGGCAAATTGTTCATTTGCAATATTAATACGTGGCACAATATTTTGCTAAATTCTCTATTTGAAGGAAACCTACAAATGTTAGCATTGAATTAAGTTTTCGATATCTCACAAATACTACGCCATAGACGAGATATATTCTACGCCTATGGACTCAAAACGTGAACTAACCTATGATAGGTTAGGTTTTCATTTCCGATGTTTTACACACTATACATGTTTTTCGAGTATTTACCATGATTAAAATCAACAATATGTAACTTAAAATTCACAAATTGTATGAAATAACGCCGATTACAAACGTGAAATTAAAATGAACAGTTAACCCTTAACGCACCTCTAGTTGACACGTGCAATAACAACAACAGAACCGTGTTGCCAAATCCTCAGAATATTCGCAAAACATCTATGCCACAGAACGGAGAAAAGATTACTTCTTCCTCAGAATGGCAACGCAGTACATTATAAGTGTTTGTAAACAAAAATGTTATAGCGATGTCAACAAATGCTATAAGGCACCTCTATCTTTTCTTTCCTCTGAGGTTCCGAGTGAATTTTCTAAACCTGTATAAGATTTTGCTATACTATAACGAAAGTAAAATTAGTTGCTATTTTATACTGCTTTACTATATGTTACCTGCTAAAGTAACCACAACCTAAACTCTATAATTACCTGTACAGGTAACATGCACAGGAAACCTTTTAGCTCCTTTATATAGCTATTTGGCCGTCGTGGGCTATTATATGAATTTATGACGAATGACCTTGCGATTTTTTTTTCACGAAAAGCTCACATTTTGAAAAAACTCGTAAAAGTTTCTGTCAACAGGTCAGCTTCTCAACAAATATTCTCGAAAATAAATTCTGTATTCCACAAAAATTTAGGGTATTCGAAACAGTGATAGTGAATGAGGCGAATTTCTTTTTGAATGAGTAACTCCCCTAATTTTCGTTACGTGAAGTTCTGATTAATGTGAAATCCTTAATAATTTCGGATTCAATGCATAACGGAAACGAAACATGACGGGCGTTAGACAATAATTCCAGCGAGTCTCTTGAGCAAGGAATAATTGGGATCTTCCATAGGAAATGGTCCTGAATACATCTTATGTCATGATGAACAATGAAGATAACCATGAAATTGTTATGAGGACGCTTGGAAAATAGCGATTTATGTCATTCCGAATGAAATATTCGGCGTATGAACTACAGAGATTCTATTATGACGGAAGGGAAGTAGGATATTCACATGAATTTGTTTCGTCTCAATAAATCGGCGATATGGTCTTTCGAAAATGAAAATACCATCTGCAAAATGTTTCGCGTATTATTCATGATAATAAATAGTATGTAAAGTGGGTGCACCTATAATAATAAGAGCCGGTTTCAAATTTGGTCAACTTTTCATACCACCACGTGCCTGCTCGATTCCAAACGAAATTATAGATTATAAGATTCACTATCGTTAATGAATTAGTTCACTTTCAACATTAGCGGTTCCTCGATATGCGGTTGGAACTTTCAGCTTTCTCGGTAGCTCATAAGTGAGAGCGCTGGACTAGTGATTCGGAGGTTGCGGGTTCGGTTCCCGCTGGAGGAGGTATTTTTTCCGGAATTAAAAATTATCTGTCTTTCTCTCAATTATTTTCAGAAGAAAAATCATGTTTTTAAATTTTGCATTGTCTATGCTAGAATTTCCGATTTTGACAGTGCTCATATCGCGATTGTTGAACAATGAGCCAATGAGCTGAACAATGGACCACTGGGCCTCAGTTCGGCTGAATAAGCGCCGCACTAAGAAGAAGGAGGAAATATCGCGATTGTACTATCGAATGAATTCAGGCGTATAAATCGTTCAATTGAAAATATGAAGAGTATTCGATTCAAAGTAGTGATGAGGGAGATGCCAAAATTCTTTTATTATTAATAAATCAACAAGCGTTAAGAAAAACATTGTCAGTATTTACCATATATATCGAGGGGCGAAAAAGTACCATAAAAATAATCAGATTGATGGAAGGACACTGCTCTTGTTATAGAAAACTCAATTTTTCTGTGTTCATCAACAGTTGAAACCATAGAAATATTGAGACTTTTAGGTTTAAAAAGATTTTGACCATTTTCTGTTATTCATTTCAATACAAACCATACGATGTTATATATTTTTGAAATCAGGAAAAATTGAAAAAATATAACTGTGGGTCATAGCTTTGTAATTAAAAACCCTTTGGAAACTCAAGCACGCCACTGAATTCTACGTAAAAAACTGCCTGTATAATGTTTTAATTTCAGAGCTCTATCATCAGTATTAGCGGAGATATAAATGTTTTTCGATATCGCCATTTTTCCAATTTTCGCTTATAACTCGAAAACAAAAGAAGGTGGCCAAAAATGAAAACTACCCATGTCATCGAGGGAGAGTAGCGATATACCGGTTTCACCCTTGTTAGGGATCATCTGTACCGCATAACTCAACCCAAGATGACAAACAAACGAAATAGCGGGCACCTTTCACTTCTTTTTCTTTTCTTCATTCATTGCCAAGTATCAGCCATTTTATTTATTAAAATGACTTTATTTCCCTGAAATTAAAATTGCCAGTATGCAGACATATACATAGAAATGAAAAACAAACATATATCCTGATTTGAAAATTCACACCAAATAGTTTAGTAAAAATAAATATAAGCACTTTTTAATTTCCACAGATTTTAATTATTTCCGACAATTGTTTCGCCGTCTTAGCGGTTCTATCAAGGTTACATTGCGAAGTTTAACAATTGTCGGAAATAATTAAAATCTGTGGAAATTAATCAATATAAATTTCCATCACAGGATTCATTAGGAATCCTCTGTAACGAATTGTATGTTTATTGACAATTGTCTTAATAAACTTATTGATTGATTGATTGATTGATTGATCAAGTCAGTACTGAATCCATCAAACACAAAATAATTATCAAATTGATTGAAAGTTCAATAATTTTATTCCAGCAAAATAATAATTCTGCGAAAATAAAGTATTGTTCTTTTAATCATATCAAAATTCATTCTCAACAAGTTGAGGCCAAAACAACTAAATGAAAATTATTCATTTTAAAATCTGAATTCAATGTGTAGGAAATTAAAAATTCATTGTAAAAGAGTTGATTCTTCTGAAATCTAATCCGAGCGCTTAACAAAAAAGGTGAAGAAAAGCAACATGGTCATTGGAGAAAAAAAATTAATGAATGATTTGAAGTTTACTGTTAAAAACCATAATGAAGATAACTAAGGAGGTAGAATAGAGAACTAAACCAACTAAAATATAACACCCCATCAGACTCAATAAACACTGATCGCCAATTCCTTTCTAGTAACAAGATCAGAAAAAATATACCTTTTGATTATGTAGATGATGCTCAAATGAAAGTGTTTCATCAGGTTGACATCATATTAATAAAATCTAGAATTATTTCTACTAAAGTCTGTGAACATAGTAAATATTTTCCGAAAAAAGATCAAAGCTGAAAGTGGTATCGAGCAACATTGAAATCTTCAGGAATATTTTGAATCAAACAATACTATAAAAAAATCCTAAAATAATTCTATAATGAATAAGATACAAGAGGAAGATTACGTGAAATATGGGTAGAAAATATTTACCTATCGACGAATACCCATTTTTTTCCCCAAAGGATCTAATAAATCTCAAATCTGAGTACCACAGGTACCGATTATTGATCTTGGGAAGTTTGAAATGATTCAAATTATTCTTGTCTAAGTTGATATTCCGCTGGTATGAGATTCAATAAGATGAATCCAGATAAAATATAAAAAGAGCTATTTTGATTTTTTTTTTGAAAAACTTTGTTACTTCGAAATACAAGGTGGTAACCAGCATAGTATATCCAAAGTCACTTGGAGGAAACTGAATATTTCGATTATACAAGGGTTGTCCAAGTTTCCAGAAATTCCTTTGGGGTCTGTTTATTTATTGCCTAACAATACTTTCAAATAAACCCCGGTAATTTGCGGATCGCGGTATCCACTTCAAAGGGACATCTATGGCCAAGCGTTTTTATAGACTAGTTCAAGTGACTTTGGATATACTATACCAGTGTAGGTTACATAAAAAAATCAATTCACATTATTCAGGAAGCAAAGGCTTACTATTTTGACTAATCCTGTTGAATAGGAAATGGCAAATATTCAGTTCATATACAGGGTGTATATGTTTTAATCGGTTTAATCAGTTCATATCAGTTTTTAATGGGATAGTCTCCTTATTGTCCTGATTCGGAAAAATGTATATTATATACATCTATCTCGATCCCTAGGACAGATACAGGGTATTGAAGTTCACAAGAAAAAATCAATATTATGAAAATATTCAAATATTTCATTTAAAAAAAATGATCATTATATCTCATGTAGTATTAGTTGGTTAGTTCTTTTCAGCTAGTTAGTTTTTCAGTAAACTCATCCTTTTTGTATTTTTTTTCTTCGACACTTTGCTTGATAAGCCTCTTAAACGGCAAAGAAATTGTTGAATATTTTGTGGAAATTAAGAGAGTGTCTAGGCATATTTATTTCTATCAAATCATCTTTTTTGTTTTTACTCAGAGAATGATATTGGAATAATCAACGTTCAACTGTTCTGTTGTGTGTTTAGTTATTTTCTCCAACACTTGATATTTCCATGTTTGACATATCTAACTATCGAGAAAGATACAAAAAAATTGTTCATTCAATATTGATTCAGAAGTGGTGTACAATAAATATATAAAAGGAAAAACTTTGTCTGAAATTTACATTTATTTCAAAATAATCTCTTATACCTACTTCCAAATGTAAGGTCCATTTCTTCAAGTCATGGTAGTATTCTTTAGTTGAATAAATTTGTTCTATATAGAAATCTGGTGTCAGTTGACTTTCAATTGAGTTCTATGGTTAAACGTTAAGCCCCACCCCATTCACCATTTTTAGGCTCAATTCGAACGTATTGTCGTCAATGTGTTTCATTAAGTCATTGTAGATAGACCAGTCAACGGCATCATTCACAAAATTTTCGTTTGTTCTGTCAAAATTCGTTGATCTTATTAACATTGACAGAAGGACGACGTGAGCGTTATAGAAAACTATGCGAAAATGAAAAGTGATCAAAAGCATTAAAATCGAAAAAGGCTCTCCTTCAAAAGTCGCTACTTTAATCTTGAGATCTTTTAAGAGTAAATGCGAACACCAGTGTTTTATACATCTTAAACCGGCCCTTAGCAGTGTTAAAATCGGACATGATGAATTTCCATACTGTCGTATGCGATTCAAGCTTAGCGATCTCCGCTGTTGCGCTTTTGCTGTTTCCAACGAATTTATGATATAAACTAATAGAAAACACCTTCCCAATCGAAATAATTCCATTAATCGAGTTCATCATTTTATGTACTACATGGTATGTTCAATTTTTCAAGTGAAATGATTATTTCATGAGGACCAAAATAGACGAAACGAAACAACGATTGTACCAAATTCTAGACGAAATAGAATACGAAAAAGATACGGTTTAGCGCAGTTTATTGAAAAAATACCTCTTTTACGAATAGTAATAAGTTTATCGAAAAATATGCCGGATGGTTGTTTTTAGGATAGATGATAGAAAGAAACGACAACTTGAAGAAGAGATGAAATAGACTAAAAAGACAGTTGTAGGTTGGGTTATTTTTTGCAGGAAAGATTTTATCCTTGAAACGATCCAATAACGCTATATAATAATTGCTGTTGGAGTACCTTTTGGAGGTAATCAATATTATACATTGCGCATCAAAGAATACTGATGCCATAATCTAGCCAGTTGACTGTTGTGTTTTTCCTCGCTTTAGATTCGGTTCATCGTGTGCAGTCCACTCAGCTGACTGTCTATTAGACTCCGGAGTGGAATGACGGAGCCATGTTTCATCCATTGTCATTTATCGATGCAAAAATTCAGGTTTATTGCACTTGAACAGCTTCAAACACTGCTCAGAATAATTAACACTTTGTGAGCTCGCGCGGCACCCATTTTGCACACAGTTTTCTCATGTACAAATATTCGTGAGTGATATGATGTACATATTCAGATGATATCTTCACGATGTCTGTTGTCTCAATCAACTTCACTTTACGGTCATTCAAAATTATTTTGTATCCTTTTTTCATTTTTTCTACGGTGCGTTCGCCGTCTTCGGTGCTCATTTCACCACGTTTAAACTTAGCATACCAATCAATGATGGTTGATTTTCCTGGTGCAGACCACGGAAACTCTTCATCAAGCCAAGATTTTACTTCAAATGTATTTTTTCCTGCAATATCTCACCAACTAATGGTCGGACTCCTGTCGGATTTTGACACGTATCGTTTGAAGTTTGGTTTTAACTAAAAATCATATGGATTTAATACTAGCACCGCCATCTGTTCATCAGATCGGGCCTTTTCGAATGGCCTAATATACCTAGAACGTGGAAAGACTATAGAGGGATATCAGGAATGATATTCCTAGGTTTAAAAGGACTTTATATTTTGCAGAATTTTTGCTCGCTGCAAATATTTTTTATTACGAAAAGGGTTTCCTTTCCAAAACCCAAGCTTTTCCTATATTCATATCCCTTCCTGGCAAAGGTGGACTACACCTCCCCATAGTCTTTGCTGGATAGCTTTTCCAACCATATTATTATTTGTACATAAAGTAGTAGAGCAAAGCATTATGTGATGGAATATGTGTTGGAAAAAGTTAACAAAGATAGGCCCAAGACTTTTTGTAATAAATTAACGTCACCAAAGCTTCTCTCTTCTCATATACTCACACTCAATAGGAGTGTGGTTACAATCAACTCAAAAAAGCAAAGAGTGTACCAGAATGTGGTCAATGCAAAGATAAATTGAGGGGTATTGTGCCAGCCAGATCCTATGAAAGGTCCAGGCTCTGCAGGCGTAAGAAGATGGTCAAGAGGGCTTTTGGTGGTGTGTTGTGCCACAAGTGCGTAAAGGAAAAGATCGTCAGAGCTTTCCTTCTTGAAGAACAAAAAATAGTAGTGAAAGTTATGAAAGCCCAAAAGGGTGTAAAAGCTGCTCCCTCTAAGAAATAGTATGGAATAAAATTTTGTAAATTATTGCTCTTTAGTACGCTTCAAAGGTGTCGGCTGAATCTAATAAGGATAGCACACCATGTAGGTATGGACATTCGTCAAGGAAGACCAAAACAAGACGATTTAGAATAAGGAAGAATTTATTCTTGACTCTACTATTCGATTAAAAGGATGAGACCTAACTTAGAAGGGAAAATCTCATCTTTCTTCATCCAGAAGTCAACGCTCAACAGCGTTAGTTTTCACTTCCTTATAGACAGCGTTTAATATTGTATTATCGTGAACGCAACAAAGGGTTCCGACTTTCCCGTTGCAAAAGAACGGGAAAGATTGAATAAACGGTTTCATATTATATGAATGAAAAAAGGGATATGGGAGGAGGAAAATTCTAAGAGATTTCGGTGCCGCGCCGGATGAAAAATGTGGAATAGAAAAGCTGTAATGTGCTGGAAAATTAACTTTATTAATTTAAAAGTCTCTTCTACTTTGAATTCATCCGTTTGGCCTTCGTAGGATGGATCGCATAGCGTTTCCGGCGTCGGGGTGGCGTCAAAAGTTATATAAGACTTTTATCGAAAATTCGGAATTAGAATTGCTAATTGTCTCTTTCGCATATTCTTCCTATACCATCCTATCGAATAATGTTTTTGGAATGTATAAATTGGGGCTCTATATAATACTGAGATTCCCATGAATTTTTAGATGAGATAGCATAATGTTCTACACATATTAGCATAACTTGATTGTATATATTTCAAGGTAATTCTCGGTTTTTTTCTTTGACGATCGATTCGTCTATTACACAGGTACAAAATCAGTATGTGACACTTAAGTTGTATATTTTGAGACATTTAATCCTCTAATATGCTGAGGAAAGATGTTATTCTGGAAAGAACAATTTCTTCTTTCAACTTTATTTTTTTTAAATGTGCTACTTATTAGATGGATCTTCTTGGGGTGCTTAGGCCAGCACTCTCCGTACGGCAACTTTGGCCCACGAAGCTGCTGAATAGATACTGTTGTTCTGTTTGCTTTAATAATTAATATTAACATTGGCTTTTATCGAATTGGTTGAGAAGAATGAACATAAAGAAGAAATATATAATTGATAATTCGGATTCAATTACAGGGTGTACTTCATATGGGTTATTCACTCCCTATTCTAACATTCAAGTGCTCATATTCATTAAAATGCACAGTTTAACTTTCCTATGAGAATTATCATTGGAACCATCAGATTCACAACTTTGCATTGGTTACCAGTGCTATCACATACAGGGTGATAGGTACAAACAAAAATGACAGAATCCTCGAATCATTTCAAGAAAAATGTCCTGTGAACATGGGCTCACAAACGCTTTGTTCTCGAGATACAGGATGTAAAAGTTATTTTCTCATAGCACCTTCTTTCCACAACATATTTAACTCAAATTTGGCATTGATATTCCAATTTAAAAATTTCTTCATATGACATGCTAATTTTGAATTCAAATCTACAGGATGATATTTTTTTGTTTTTTCCTCCAGAACTTTTTTTGATGGACCACTGATAATTTAAAAAGATGTAAAAAGAATTTTTGGTCCATTACTATATTTTTTGGTTTCTTGCAATTCTGTCGTTTCTGCTACTGACTAAGAGAAAAAAATCTCAAACAATTTTTTGTAATCCTCAGAAAAAAAGATCCATTGAGTAAAATGTGATGAATGAATGAATTTTGAGTTTCGGTCTTTATTTACCTAATCCCTAGTGATGATAAAAAATATTCAATAAACTTTATATTCAGCACAAAAAAGTAAGTCTACAAGAAATACCATGTATCTCGAAAACAAAAAGATTGAGTTTTTCCTAAAATTACTCAAGAAATCTCTCATTTCTCTTTGTAACTCCAATTTAAGAACAGCCTGTATATCTCCTCCTCATATCCTTAGACAAGTTTCAGTCAAGAAATCATGGAATAAATTTCGTTTTTTCCTCGAACTTTCCAATGGTATCTTACCTCCCAGATACTAAAACTGCCAGATTAAAGTCACGTAAACTTTTATGGATTCATACTTTCCTTTATAATCTTATGAAAGTGGCAAGGAAATTTGGCGTTCGGAATGGAATTCTGGTAATATCTTCAACATAGAGTCTGATCATTGATCCTTCAGAGTAAGTTTCAGGCAGTGGTGACGCCAGCTCTAAAAAACAGGAGTTGCCAAGGGGGGCCGGATTTTTTCGGGGGGGCGAAATTACAATTCTGCTAATCTTTTAATTATTTAAGCCTAAGTATGTCAAATTTTAGGGGTGGCTAGCAGAATTTTAGGGGGGGCGGGTCCTTACTGAACCAACCTAGCGTCGCCACTGGTTTCAGGTTTCAATCTTCCTAGGAAAATTTGGTATTTCTTAAATCGACTCAGGATTGTTGCAATAGTATGCTCTTCAAATGGTATCTCATTTAAAACCCACTATGATGGTTTTCATGCTATCCATTCAGTTTCAGATTTTTCCTTAGAATGTGTAGGATGGGTTCAAATAAATTTAATGAAAACTACAACATTTATGACTCCTTTCTGGTTCTTTTCTTTTCTGTTTTCAGATTTAATGATGATATATTCGTCGTCAACCTTTGGTGAAAAGGAAGGCTGAAAAAGATTTTATTTAGATGAAAAAGAAACCCTTCAATATAAATATGTCAGCTTATTCTGCAAAACCAATACATAAACCAATCACTATACACCTATACGGGGAGACAGAGTTATTGCTAAAGTGTTCATCTATACGCCGTTGAAATGTATGAATGATACCCCATTCAAATTTCCTTGGCTATAATACAAAGTACACAAGCTTTATTGTTTGTTGAGTTGAAAAATTTTGTATTGCTCTTTTTCAAAAGAATATATATTGAATGTAATAACATTGTACATCTAGAATCGCAGTTAGTGAAATTTGTTTCAATATATCATTTTAAAAAATTTTTAATATTTTCTCCCCATTAATCTGTTTAACTCAGGAGATTCTAAGAGAGTTTTCATTTTCCATATGGAGAATTTCGAGCTCATTATTCAAGGTATGGTCTAATATTTCAAATGATTTGCTATATAATGTTGGTAAAACAATTGTCGCAAACATT
Organism: Harmonia axyridis; assembly: GCF_914767665.1. Lineage (NCBI taxonomy): Eukaryota > Metazoa > Arthropoda > Insecta > Coleoptera > Coccinellidae > Harmonia > Harmonia axyridis. The sequence continues at coordinate 15,588,453 of NC_059502.1, read as the reverse complement.
ATTATTATTATTATTAAACAATAATGATGTTTTGCCAACACTGCAGCTTCATCAGGACCAGGTTACATGTCGACCGATAACAAATAAAGCTTGTTAAAAAACTTATATAGGTGACCAAAATATAAACATTGACCAAATACACATGAATACTAAAACGGGCATAATAAATTCAACAGGTATATAAGACATTTGCCTTCTCAAAATTCCGAAGTATCTGAAGATATTCAATCGTTAGTTTACATCTGTTTGTTCATTCAAAAAGATATTTCGGAATTTATATCAGTTTATTTTGTGAGATTCTAAGAGTGTTGATCTTGTGCTCTTATTCTCCATATGGATAATCTCGAGCTTATTATTGAATTGATAGATTTGATTGAATAGTTTTTGAATAAATTGGTGTTATAATGAGCTTTCTGTACGAGTAACAATCATTATACATTATTTTCTCTTATTCAGTGAATTTTTATTGACATTAATGGAATAATTCCATAAATATCGTCTAGTGATTTTTATATTGGAAACTCATGTTTTGTTAGAACAGATTTCAATATTACAAATTAAACAGATAAAAGACAAGTGAGTTCCGAGTTTCCGAGTGCCAACATATAATAATGGAATATAACCACGAAATCTGTGTGAATCTGAGATATTCTCGTACAATTTTTTTTCACAAGGTATGGCAGAATGAACGGATGTGCCACAGAATTAGAGAAAAAAATAATAGTTATATTTTTATTTTAAATTAACGGGTAACCATTATTCACAAATTCAGATGGCTGATCCTTCATACTGGTCCCTTCTTACACTCTCTGATCGTTCTGAAAAAAGGGAATCGAAATGTAACAGAATTGATGGCGAAAGTTGATTCGAATTGTTAGGTTAGGTTCTCGGGCCTCAGGCGGATCTCAACTCCGGGAGGGAACAGCCTCGGCGTCCCCTCACCGGAACAATGAGTTAATTAACCATTTGCAACAGATTTTCTTAGCTCAGGAAATTTATATTCTCCGTGAATTAATGAGAAGTCTTCCTCTGTTTTCGTTATTAATTTATCCAGGAACGATGAATGCGTCGTGGGACTATCCAGATCGACAGATCCCAAGAAAGCGAGAATTGTTGACAGAGACATATTTCACGATAAGGACTGAATGATTATTTCGTGATTATTCACGTACACGAGGTATTCTCGAGTTGACAGATTGAAGCACGGAGTGAAAAATTATGGAAATTTTTTAATGTTCGTTTCATTTTGTCACCATGTCCGTATTTTTCGATTGAAAGGTAAGAAATGGTATCAAACAATGATATGGCGAAACCAGTGGCGGATTTACCAGCAGGTTGAGTTTCTTAATTTTCAATTTGGATACAGAATCAAAAAAAATATATACACAATCAAAGAACGGATTTTAGGAATAGGAGAAAAATTTTAATATTTGCCAAAAATCGAAATATCGTTCTTTATACAGAGCCAAATACTCAATACTTCAAAATCTCTACATGAACAATTGCGCTTATAAAATTTACTGATGGATAAGATTTCATACGATATATATTCAATATCAATTTCCAAATTTAAAGTGTCGTAAAAAGGTATTTTAATGATTTTAAAATTAACTTGAACTGTAATACTATCAGATAATTGAGAAGCACATTTATTTTATTGTTTCTAAAGAGTAGATAAGTGTTATTAAGAATATTTATCAACGTTGGCCAAATGTATATTTTCTGTGTAAACTTTATTTATTTTATGTATTGTATAATTTTTAGACATATATCTTACCTTATTTCAAAATTGGTATTTACATGGTACTTATATAAGATATTCTCTGCTTGAATTAAATTTTTTTGATAATTCTTTGCTGTGAAAATAATCGAAGATCTAACACAGTACCTTATGTAGTTCTGAATGATACTAACCATCCAGGAAAAGCTGATGCAACGAGGATGATGGAGCACAAATCATAAAGTTAGAATTTTATTGATAGAGAAAAATTGATATAATTGTGAACTAATGTCTCAACATTTAGAAGCAAAAGTTGAATACAGCAGAAAATCTACTAAATCCGCCACTAGATGAAACCCTTCTTAAATTTAATTTAGTCCAAGAACACTGTAACTCTCGAACTTAGGATCCTAAAGACTTTCAGGATTTAGATATCGTATGTCGAGTCTAAGTCATTTGGCAAAATCCTATACAGGGAGTATGGCTGTTCTAAATATTGTTTCCGTTCTGACTGGATCTCTCAACTATAGGACCAGAAAAAATTCACGACATCGAACAAATAACACTCAATTCTATATAAAAATTTAGATAGCGTTTCACTTATAATGTGCAAGCAATTTCAACCTTAGTCTTAATTTTCATGTAGGTTAAGGTACCTATATTGCGTCAGCAGAATCATAGAAAATTTTTCTACATTATAACAAATGTCTGAAAATCAAATTAATATTTTAATTTCACTTTTGAATAATTTTCAATAATATTAATAATGGGGGTGATTATACAAAAATTATATCAAACAAACTATAAGATACTGTGGAGGAAAATTAATATAAGCTGTGCACATCAAAAATTACTCAAAATTTCATTCTGAAATCACCGCAAAATAATTTATTTTCTTAGAAATGTGTACTCCATCACAGATGCGCAGATGTGGTAGCTAAAGTTGCATAGCAAACATGTTTAAATTGCATACCCGGCGTATAAATATCAGATTTCAAACGTTTTAAAATCCAATAATTTTTTGTTAATTTCTCGTTATCATTGTTGTCTTGGATTTATCATTTCATGGGAATTTGTTGTATATACCTGAATAAAAACGAAAACACACATTTTATATTGTGATGAACTTAGTTTCTATATGTTATCTAATATCAAGATCAACATTAATGAACTCACTGGTGCATTCGGGCCTCATACCTATTTTATCGAATCTTGCGTCATTAGATCTTGAATACAAATTTTCACAAGGTGTTCTAAGGCGAACATCAAATGTTAGCTATTACCTATACATTTGCAAGCGTTGCTATGACCATCAAAGAAAACTGTCGCAAGAAACAATTCCGAGAGACAAACGTTATGTATATTACTTTTCTTCTTCTGTTTCTTTCATTTGGAAACAGGCCAGAAACAAAATCCTAACCGCTCCGCAGATTGCACATAATTATCAGATCTGTTAAGTCATGTGACACATTGCAGAAATGGGCAATTAGACAGTCCTTTTCGTCGCTCGTCCGGAAAGATCCTCCTCGATGTAGGCAAAGTTATCCAGCTCTCGGCATAACGTATATCTTCCAACTTTCCAGACACTAATGTCGAGAGGAAAGATTGTGCCACTGGCCAGATTCGAACATATTTCCATGAAATTATGTCTACACCATCACTATTTCATTGTTTTGATATCATTACCTTATTTGAGGGAAGATCAATAACGAACCTATTACAATTCAATAATATGAATATTTATGTTGATAAAAAAATAGATAGATAACTATCATTTATTGCGGAGCAGATAGCCATCGACATTGGGTCCTTCAACCTGTTCTTTCAGATCCATTTTTTTTTACATTTCTGGTAATAAGAAAAAAAGAAAACAAACGATTTTCATGTATGATTCCAAATTTATTAAATAAGGTCTGTCTTCATCTCAGATATAGTATTCGAGCGAATTGAAATGAATCACATGACTCATATAAAGAAATAAACACTAGAACAAATATTTAAGTGAAATTTGAAAAGTCTCGCGAGCTGATATAAAAAAGCCGACACTTCAAATAAGATACAACATAAACAAAGCAAAATGTTTGGTATAACTGACATTCAATACAAAATTTTCATACAGCTTCTGAATAAGGGAAACAACAAAATAAATAAAACACAGAAATAAAATAATATTCCAATTAACATTCTTTGCAAGAATACTTCGGATTTAAGTGGAGTCAGAACAACTTCTTCAGATTAGGACGACTATGAACCAGGCTAAAATAAACATTCATCAAACACTTCCTAGGCAGAATGTCCTCAATTCTCTGAATTGCAAAATATGAACAGTTTTTTTCATAACACTTCAACGAGAGTCGTCCATCTTTAATTTCTATCGACATGGATACCAAGGAATTTAATCCAACCCGATGTGTAAGTTTCATCTTCATACAAAATGCTCCAATTTAAATATTTCTCAAGAAATATTGAAAGATTGTGCCACTGGCTCTCCAGATTCGAACATATTTCTATGAAATTATGTCTACAACACCACTATTTCATTGTTTTGATATCATTACCTCATTTGAGGGAAGATCAATAACGAACCTATTACAATTCAATAATATGAGGCTTTATGTTGATACAAATAGCCATCGACATTGGGTCCTTCAACCTGTTCTTTCAGATACATTATTTTTACATTTCTGGTAATAAAAAAGACAATGAAAACAAATGATTTTCATGTATGATTCTAAATTTATTGAATAAGGTCTGTCTGCATCTCATTTTCTCAGTTTGTCAACAAATGTGGTTAATATTGTATTTAGTCTGGATCTTATTTGTTCAATCTTGGTGTCTGAATATCGTAAAACGTTTGGTGGATTTTGGAGAATATTATCCGTGTGCCTCATTTTTGCAATGGTTTTGAGCTATTTTCTTTCTACTATTCATATATTTCCAAATGCTGTTTTATTATAGTTGTTGTATATTGGGTGTGCATACTTTAGTAGTGGGTGGCAAATTGTCTTGTAGATTTCTGCTGCGGTATAAGTGTTGCTACCTTGCTTCCGGTAGGCTAATTTGCTGAAATATTTTGCCCATAAATAACCTTCTTTTCCATGTTATTAGTGTGAATATTAAAATTCAATTTACCATCAATTTGTACTACCTGCAAGTATTTCGTTGAAGGCGCCGGATGCATAGTTTTACCATCGAGTTGTGAAGTGAATTGATCTCTCTTCTGATCTCTCCTCAGGTGCGAAATCTTTGTCCCTTCACGAATATAAAACCATTAATATATTAACAATTTTATCGTTCATATTTGTTTTCATGATTTTCATTATTTATTATTCAAATTTATAATTATGAAAAGAACAAACACAAAATACATATCACAATACACTGCTACTCAATACACACTTACATAAATAAGGAATCAATTAGAGTCTAATCTAGAATCTATCACTGAGAGTGATAGGGTAAGATATAGTATTCGAGCGAATTGAAATGAATCACATGACTCATATTTAGAAATAAACACTAGAACAAATATTCAAGTGAAATTTGAAAAGTCTCGCCAGCTGATATAAAAAAGCCGACACTTCAAATAAGATACAACATAACAAAGCAAAATGTTTGGTATGACTGACATTCAATAAAACATTTTCATTCAGCTTCTGAATAAGGAAAACAACAAAATAAATAACACACAGAAATAAAATAATATTCCAATTAACATTCTTTGCAAGAATACTTCGGATTTAGGTGGAGTCAGAACAACTTCTTCAGATTAGGACGACTATGAACCAGGCTGGAATAAACATTCATCAAACACTTCCTAGGCAGAATGTGCTCAATTCTCTGAATTGCAAAATATGAACAGTTTTTTCATAAGACTTCAACGAGAATCGTCCATCTTGAATTTCTATCGACATGGATACCAAGGAATTTAATCCAACCCGATGTGTAAGTTTCATCTTCATACAAAATGCTCCGATTCAAATATTTCTCAAGGAATATTGAAAGATTGTGCCACTGGCTTTCCAGATTCGAACATATTTCCATGAAATTATGTCTACACCACCACTATTTCATTGATTTGATATCATTACCTTATTTGAGGGAAGATCAATAACGAACCTATTACAATTCAATAATATGAATATTTATGTTGATAAAAAAAAAGATAGATAACTATCATTTATTGCGGAGCAAATAGCCATCGACATTGGGTCCTTCAACCTGTTCTTTCAGATCCATTTTTTTTACATTTCTGGTAATAAAAAAAAGAAAAGAAATGATTTTCATGTATGATTCCAAATTTATTAAATAAGGTCTGTCTTCATCTCAGATATAGTATTCGAGCGAATTGAAATGAATCACATGACTCATATACAAAAATAAACACTAGAACAAATATATAAGTAAAATTCGAAAAGTCTCGCCACATGATAAAAAGAAGCCGACACTTCAAATAAGATACAACATAACAAAGCAAAATGTTTGGTATAACTGACATTCAATAAAACATTTTCATTCAGCTTCTGGATAAGGGAAACAACAAAATAAATAACATACAGAAATGAAATAATATTCCAACTAACATTCTTTGCAAGAATACTTCGGATTTAGGTGGAGTCAGAACAACTTCTTCAGATTAGGACGACTATGAACCAGGCTGAAATAAACATTCATCAAACACTTCCTAGGCAGAATGTCCTCAATTCTCTGAATTGCAAAATATGAACAGTTTTTCACATAAGACATCAACGTGAGTCGTCCATCTTGAATTTCTATCGACATGGATACAAAGGAATTCAATCCAACGAGATGTGTAAGTTTCATCGTCATACAAAATGCTCCAATTTAATTGTCTCTCGAGAAATATTGAAAGATTGTGCCACTGGCTCTCCAGATTCGAACATATTTCTATGGAATTATGTCTACACCACAACTATTTCATTATTTTGATATCATTACCTTATTTGAGGGAAGATCAATAACGAACCTATCACAAGTCAAAAATATGAGGCTTTATGTTGATACAAAAATAGATAGATAACTGTCATTTATTGTGGAACAAATAGCCATCGACATTGGGTCCTTCAACCTGTTCTTTCAGATACATTATTTTTACATTTCTGGTAATAAAAAAGAAAATGAAAACAAATGATTTTCATGTATGATTCTGAATTTATTGAATAAGGTCTGTCTTCATCCTATTTTCTCAGTTTTTCAACAAATCTGGTTAATATTGTATTTAGTCTGGATCTTATTTGTTCAATCTTGGTGTCTGAATATCGTAAAACGTTTGGTGGATTTTGGAGAATATTATCCGTGTGCCTCATTTTTGCAATGGTTTTGAGCTATTTTCTTTGTGCTTTTTATATATTTCCAAATACTGTTCTATTATAGTTGTTGTATATTGGGTGTGAATACTCTAGTAGTGGGTGGCAAATTGTCTTGTAGATTTCTGTATACCTTGCTTCCAGTAGGCTAATTTGCTGAAATATTTCGCCCAAGAAATAACCTTCTTTTCCATGTTATTAGTGTGAATATTACAATTCAATTAACCATCAATTTGTACTCCCAAGTATTTCATTGAAGGCGCTGGATGTATAGTTTTACCATCGAGTTGTGAAGTGAAGTGATCACTCTTCTGATCTCTCCTCAGGTGCGAAATCTTTCTCCTTTCACAAAAATAAAACCATGAATATATTAACAATTTTATCGTTCGTGTTTGTTTTCATGAATACACACTCTCTCTATCATAATTAATAATTATGAAAAGAACAAACACAAAATACATATCACAATACACTGCTGCAAAAAGGAATCACTTAGAGTCTAATCTAGAATCTATCACTAAGAGTGATAGGGTAAGGAATTCAATCCACCCCTATGTGTAAGTTTCATCTTCATACATAATGCTCCAATTCAATTATTTTTTCAATCTTCAAACAAAATTTAACGCAGTCCTATTTATGTTCACCATGAGATTGTTCATACGACACCAATTCACAGATTACCTTATAATACATTCGCTGGCTCTGGAGCTGGGTAACTTTAGTGACTTATTGTGTGGTTGGTTTAAGGCACATATAGGTAATCAGAAGGAGACACAATAGATCATCAGGTCGCATTGCACCAAAAACTAAAAAAAAAAACATTTTTCAATATTAACGCATATCCTATTATCCGAAAATCATTGAGTTATTTTATATTTTTGCTTTCAAGTTGAGGCAAGTCGCAATCTGTTTTTATCTTTATGATTTCATATATTTTGAAATCGTCCACAAAACATAATCCTGTGGAGTTCGACAGAATCTAGTAACGGATTGAGAAAATACAAAAAAGGAAAGGACCAGAGTTGCTCCTCTGCGGAAGGTACGCCTAAAGTAGCAATGAATGGTTCTAATCTATGATTTCTACTCTGTTCGAAAGACATTATCCAAAAAAAATTATAAATCCCCAGTAATGTCCAAATCAATAAGTTTAAAAAGAAACAGTTCATGACTTACTTTGTCAAATTTCTTCTCACAATTCGTATAAACATCATCTAATGGAAAAATTCGTTTAAAAATAAAAAACATCTTGCCTCGACAATGTTTAATTTATACAACGTGTTTCCAAATTGATGCAGAAGATTTAAGGATGTGATACTAATTTTTTGTTTCCAGCCTGTTCACTATGCACAGATGGCACCACCATTGCTTCACAAATTGTTTTCTTGTTGACAATTCTAGTGATTTCGAACTTTTTTAATCATCAACTGTATCTATAGTATGTTCTCAAAACTACTGATTGTTTACAATTTATTGTAAATATATTGTAATGAACATAAGTTGATATAGTGAGATCAACCCCGTAAATTGTAATAGTTGAGTCGCTAATTATTGCTCTCTTGGATATAATCAATAAAGGTTATGAAGAAAAATTTAGTTTTTTTCTCAATTCTTTATACCTAGCGCAAACTTTTAATACTGAAATTATATGAAGGAAGTGTTCATTGAGGAAGGAAAATAAAGATAATGGCAAAAGCCGCAATACTGGAAAAATTTTCTGCTTTCAAATATTTAAATTGTTATCTGAAATTTATTATTTTATTCAGAAGTCGAATGTCATATATGTCACTTATGTGAAAATATGTGTATGTATGAATATAAAGTAAAATCATCTACACGAATGGAATAGTTATATTTGTACATTGATCTGATTTTAAATCAAAATCAAAAAATAAATTGCAAATATTTACCGTTAGATATTTATGGTAGACGATAACTCTTCTACTAACATGAACCCCTGGACTTGAGATAACCTATGTAGTTGTTGCTTTAATTTTAATTTTTTTTTAGTGTCATACTCTCATAGTTTTATAAAGATCAGAAATTTTTTGTTAATTCAAGTGATTTTAAATTTTAATAATCATCAAGTGTTTGAGTGTCAAAATTTCGGAACATAGAATTAAGTCTGGTTGAGATATTGAAGGTTAAGTGACGGTACATCTGTTGTTGTTTGGAAAATGGGTGAATATGAGTTTTGTGTAACGATAAATACTGCTTTTCATGAGAATACTTCTCTGCAAGTGAATCTAAGACTTGCGAAGGGTAATTCAGACTGTGCTCATCAACAACAACGTTCAAATATGATATGCTGGCTTTATATTTGACCGTAATGAAGATGTAAATACAGAGGTCGAAGCCTAATCTAAAGCAAAAATGAATCTTCAAACAAAAAAGCATTTGATCATAATTATTTCACGTCAAAACATTGAAAATTGGACTTACACTAATGCAGGATTCGAGTTTATATTCCATGAAAAAGTGAATATATTAACGGAGAAAACTACTTCGTATTTCAGTGCTCAATTTCATTATTCATGCTTCCTGGGAGTAAGGGAAAAAACTCACATATGTCGGCTCCACCAAGTCGGAAGGGTATGAGATTTTATTAAATGCCAACGTAAAAAATTCCAAATACACCAAGGTGACTGGGTGTATCAAAATATAAAAAAGAAGGATTTACCTTTATTGCTTGCCGCAGCTAGGTAGAGACCTATCCTTATTCAACCTGCCTTTGATATTTCCTTGCAGATTACTTACAAGGTACGATAGATTCTCGATTCGATTGAAATTGGCGCAACTGTATTAGAAAATGGGGATTTGGTCTTTACTCTAAATGGAAAATGTCTGAATCGAATGAATTGTTGATAGTGTACTGAAGAATAGTTTTCCATTATATTGAACTATTGAAGTTAGTTGGAAACATCTGTGTCTATAAAAAAGTAATTATTAGATATTGTAATAACTCCTTTTTCATCGATTTCTACTTGTATTGATTCGAATTTTTATTATTAAATTCTAGCGTACGCTACTTTTGGATGCCAAAATCTCAAAATTTCATAACACAATTGGATATAGTGGTTTTCAATAAAGCAAATGGCGCATGCCATACTTGTCACTTTTTTTCAGTACTCCCGAAAAAAAAGAGTAGTATAATGACACATAAAAATAAATAGAAAAAATTCACTAATTTTCCTGATGTTGTCCGTTATTTTGAAGACAAAAATATAATAAAAAACGTCAAGTGTATGACGTTTGAATAAGCCATCGAATACCCTTCAAAACAAGGTGATTAACCATTTCTTCTCCGATATTCTCATTGAAAATTCTATTCTTATGATGATGTACAGGGTGGGCAAATTTCGATGTTTTAGCACTACAACTTTTAAAACAGATAAGATAGACAAAATCTGATACCCACTTCTCGGTCTCTTTTTCTGAGAAACAAACAAGGGTAGTATTCATTTTTGGCCACCTTCTTTTGTTTTCGAGTTATAAGCGAAAATTGGAAATATGGCGATATCGAAAAACATTTATATCTCCGCTAATACTGATGATCAGGCCCGACGAGAGGGCGGTACAGCCGGTACAAATTACCGGGGCCCGGGCTCATGGGGGGCCCGGGCTCGAGCTCCAGCAACAAGAATTTTTTCATTGATATTTATAATTACATAAAAAAAATGGAACTGATGAAGATTGTGTGATTCCTTTCAATCTTATAAAACAACAATGTAAACATTCAAGATTGTCCATGCTATTAGATAGCCTACATAGGCAATCTTGAATACATAAATCAGTACAACATTGCCTAAAGTATTGCCCCGCTTCAGCTCTACGCTCTGGTCACGTTCCCGCCCCTATCGTCAATTCAACGTAGATCGTTTCGTTTACTGAATTTTCGGGGAATCCCTGACCTGATCGATGTTCATTGTCATTGTTGTCAACCGAATTCGTTGCTTGCTATTCTATTAGTGAATATTTCTCCGAGTTCATAATCATATTGATTGGATATTGGATTATCGTTAGTGCAATCAACTGTAATAAAAAAACTGGGGAAGATATAGCAAACATGATTTTAGAAAATTTGAAAAAGCGCAATATTAGCATAGAAGATTGCCGTGGACAAGGATATGACAATGGAAGCAACATGAGCGGACAATATAAAGGCGTGCAGGCAAGGATCCTGGCCCTCAATCCCCTTGCCATATGGTCTCCTTGTGCTTGTCATAGTTTGAACTTATGTGGTGTCCATGCAGCAGAATGTTGTCCCCAGGCTGTTACATTTTTTGGAATAATCCAAAAGCTGTACAATATATTTAGTGCTAGTCCTTCCAGGTGGGAGATTTTAAAAAATAAAATAGATGTATCCCTGCATTCTCTTTCTACAACTCGCTGGTCAGCTAGAGTAGAAAGTGTCAAACCGGTCTGCAACAAGTTGCCCGGAATAAAGGATGCAATTCTAGAGGTATTTGAGCTCAATTTGACATCAGAAGTGCGAGTTGAATTGAATGGTATTTTATCATATTTGGGATCATTTGAATGTCTCTTAATGGCTTCAACGTGGCTGAAAGTACTTACAGCTATCAACTATAGAAGTGTTATTCTTCAAATGGAATCCATAACTTTGGACATTGGAACCGAAAATTTGAAGTCTTTGCTGGAAGATCTTAATATTATAAAAAATAGTTGGTCGAAAATATTGAATGAATGTAGAGAAGTAGCAAAAAATTTAGAAATGTCAACCGAAATGCCTACGTCCGAGAAGAGGAAACGCAAAAGAAAGCAATTTTTTGACGAAACGAATTCAGAACAGGATTTTTCATCAGAACTTAGTGGGGAGGATTACTTCAGAATAAATGTATTTTATTCAATTCTAGATGCTGTTATTTTGAATATTTCTACAAGATTCCAAGTAATTAAAAATATTGTGCATATGTTCAGTGTCTTATGGAAATTTTTACACTTAGAAGATGCAGACATTGAAGAGAGGGCCACTAATCTCCAAATTCAGTACCACTTAGATACTGATTGTAAATTAACAGAAGAGATCAAGCACCTCAAGGTTATCTTTTCTGCTACTTTTCAAATGAATGATCTTACCCCACTAAATCTTCTGAATGAAATTCACAAATTAAAATTGGATACCTTGTTTCCAAATATTGTGATATCCTTAAGAATATTTTGCACTTTGCCTGTGACTGTAGCCCAAGCTGAAAGGTCTTTCAGCCACCTTTCAAAAATTAAAAATGTTCTTAGATCTACCATGACTCAGGGACGATTGAGTGCTCTAGGCTTATTATCGATCGAGTCAAGAGTAGCTAGAAGATGCGATTTTTCTAAAATTATAGCAAATTTTGCTACTGCAAAATGCCGAAAGGCTCACATAAAATGATTCGTGTTTTTTGTAGCGGTCTTCGAAGTAATTTTTACCTAATTTTTTCAGTATTTAGTGCAGCTGTGTTTCTCAACTCTTTATAGTATATACTTAGTAAGCCAATTCATGTTTCTGGAAGGTTCTAATTCCAATAATTTTACTTGCATAAAGCAGTATAAAGTCCATGTAAGAAAAAATATGATAAACTTTTATTTTTCCTTCCCTAATTTCTTCTACATTAAAAAAATTACAATGTTCAATGATTTTGATTTCAGAAGGCATATATCCTAATCTTATTATACCGATTATACGGTTAAGTAACACCATCGGGGGGCCCGTATTTTTGGTTTGTACCGGGGCCCGCCGAAGCTCTCGACGGCCCTGCTGATGATAGAGCTCTGAAATTAAAACATTATGCAGGCACTTTTTTACATAAAATCCAGTGGCGTGCTCGTATTTTCAAAAGGGTTTTTAATTACGAAGCTATGACCCAAAGTTATGTTTTTTCGAATGGGAACCCTAGATTTTTGTGTCATTTTCTGAAAGCTTAATTTTTCTTGATTTCAAAAATATATAACATTGTATGATTCGTATCAAAATTAATAACAGAAAATGGTCAAAAACCTTTTTTTACTTAAGAGTCTCAATATTTCTATGGTTTCAACTGTTGATGAGCCTTTCTATAACAAGAGCAGTGTCCTTCCGTCAATCTGATTATTTCTATGCTTTTCACTTATTTCTACAAAATTCGAATCTATATTTATTTCATACAAATAGTTTCGAAAAGATAAATGAACTTGGAAAAAGTTTCCTAGGTAGCTTGAACACAGTTTCAAATATTCATCTATTGAAATATCTAGAAGAGGTGTCGACTGTGCATTGTGCAATTGTTGAGTTCAATCATATATGCATTTTTTCATATGCTGTTTAAAATGGATTGGTACTTGTGCGTATTGATTCTGGAGACCTATGTAAATAATCTCCTGATACATGCATCTCAATACAACTCTTCCGATTGAAAAATTCGATCTTGTGGTTTCTCCGTTATTTCCAAATCAATTTTTAGATAAAAAATTAATAAAAGATATCTAGATTCGAATTTTGTAGAAATAAGTGAAAAGCATAGAAATAATCAGATTGACGGAAGGACACTATTCTTGTTATAGAAAGCTCAATTTTCCTGTGTTCATCAACAGTTGGAACCATAGAAATATTGAGACTCCTAGGTGAAAAGAGGTTTTTGGCCATTTTCTATTATTTATATTGATCCGAATTATACGATATTATATATTTTTGAAATCAGGAAAAATCAAGTTTTCAGAAAATGACACAAAAACTCAGTGTTCCCATTCGAAAAAACATAACTTTGGGCCATAGCTTCGTAATTAAAAACCCTTTTGAAAATACGAGTACGCCACTGGATTCTACGTAAAAAAGTGCCTGTATAGTGTTTTAATTTCAGAGCTCTATCATCAGTATTAGCGGAGATATGAATGTTTTTCGACATCACAATTTTTCCAATTTTCGCTTATAAGTCGAAAACAAAAGAAGGTGGCCAAAAATGAATACTACCCTTGTTAGTTTCTCAGAAAAAGAGACCGAGAAGTGGGTATCAGATTTTGTCTATCTCCTCTGGTTCAAAAGTTGTAGTGCTAAAACATCGAAATTTGCCCATCCTGTACATGAAATTTCAATTGTCATATTATTTACTCACAAAATCTCAACTCCGTTGGTTTTGGAGTCACGGTAATATTTGTTGTTCTTAAAATTTTTTATCTTTCTTGTTGAACGATACACATTAAATTTTGAAGTAGCTATAAATACTCATTCTGAGTCCGAGTGCAATGTTTAACATCGAACCAATGTACAGTTTTGAAATGAACAGAGCAATTAAATTAAATTTCAGTTTTCAAGATATTTCCGTTCGAAAGTTATATGGTTTACGAGCAGAGGAAGATATAGAATTGGATTCTTCATCAGTGAGTCTAAACTTATCATTTGATATCTTACCCCTCCTGGTTCAAAATTCTAAAATTTTAGAAATTATGGCGAAATGAGCAAAAATTATTAACTACTGGTGTCCTTACGATCTTGTTCTATAGGTATTTGGGAACGTATATTGAGAAAGTCGTGGTATGCCGAACACTTTTAGGCTGCGAAGAATTACCCAAAATAAATCACAACATGCACAAGTTGATTCATGATGTCGAAAGAGATTTATACCTTGAATTTTCGAAGCCGTTAAGGCAACTCCGTTTTTCACCATCTGGTGAACTAACAGGGCAAACTGAAATCCGAAACCTTTCTGAACGTAGGTTCGAATTTGTTCAAGAATGATAAACTATGCTAGTAGAAAGTGGTGAAAATATTATTGAAGTCGTAAAGAAAGAAAAAACATTCAAGTAGTCCTCAGATTGTTGTGGTTCAGTTCTGTTTCAAATGTGTACTGAATTGTTTCTGATAACTTGCTTAGAATTAATTAGGTACCTACTTATATACTTATTATACATAAATACTTCAACTGATTCAATGCATTTAAGAGAGCAATTGAAATTCTTTATTTATTTTCAGAATATTTTTATTTTATATATATAGAGTTAAAACAAAATCAGATAAGATTGTAATAATTCTATCGGTCATAATTATACATTAAATTTCACTGATTTTGGCACTTAAAATGAGATATATAGGTGCTACTCACTTTCTTATATTCCTGATCACTCAGGAATTGAAGGGAATGAAGAGGCCAATATACTTGCCAGAAAAGGAGCACAAACTCCTTCCATTGGCCAGGAACTTTTCTGTGGTATAGGAGAAGGAAAAAACCAAAAGAGAAACACTCTGAGGGAATCTTCCTGGGTTGGATCATTTGAAAATCTCCTCACTGGATTACTCACAGGGCATTGTCACCTTAGGAAATACCCCATCAGGATGGGTCTAGCAGAAAATGACGAGTGCAGATTCTGTGGGGAGGAGGAGGAAACTCCGGATCACCTGGTGATGGAATGCCTCGCTATCACTAGCCAAAGCAAAATCTGCTTTGGACATGAAACTTGTAGAAGTGAGAAAGTAGCCTTCTTGAAGGCAATCTCATATACTGGAGTTCATGAGAACTCTGAAACTGGGAGTCGAGCTATAGATTACTCTATGGCGAGAATAGCTCTGATGGGGACCACAATAGACTATTAGTAGGTTGCAGTGGAACTTAATTAAATCTAAATCTTAATTTTTCTCTCTCATTTAATAATGATCAAATTCTTCAATTTATTCTGGAATATATCTAGCTAGAAATCACTGGAAATGATATTGGGATCAGATAAACATTCATTTCTCAACTCAAACTAGATTTCTTTTTAGCAATTCAAGCTCCAGTTTGGCTGCAGTGTCTTATCCTTCTAGTTTATTTTCGTTCAATTAATTGACAGATTTTACTTCATGAATTGATTATACGTAAAAGCATAAGAGCTTTTGTTATCGGTAAATTATTATTTTTTTCGAAATCTAGATTGCTAAAAAGCAATCTAGATTTAATATAGGTTCAGAATAAACACCAGTATCATTTGTTAGCTTGTCATTGTAAAACACCCGGTATCGTATTGTTCAGCAACAAAAACATGTGGTTCTTAAATTTGAGCTGAGGAAGCATTTTTTTTTCAGGGTAAGCATATGCTGTATAGTTTGTAATGTGTGAAATCGTGAGACCCCAATTTTTCATGACCCTTCCACTTTGAAATCTTCGTGAATAAATTGTTCAACTCTGTGGTTTCAACCGGAATGTCATCAATCTAGCAGTTCACTCGGAAGAGATTGTCCAAGACTCCTTTCGTACTTTTTCAGCGTATCTAAGGGATAAGATACGGCAGATTGCATTGTCTCTCCACTCAACGCTAAGTGGGTGATTTGTTCCAGGATTTGTGGATCTTAAAGGACTAAACAAGTTTTTACTGCTGCCTGCCTTGTTTTGTCCAGACTTGGATTTATTTATAGATTCTATTGTTATCGCCGGAAGAGGACGTTCATTTTCAGAAGCTTGCTGTTCGGGAGAAATATCGATAAGAGGGAATTGCAAGAATATACAGGGTGTTTCCTAAACATGCGGCAAAAATTCAGGGGGTTGTTCCTTGGACTAATCTAAGAATATTTTGTCCCTTGATGATTTTTGAAAAACCTCTTTGTTTCGAAGATACAGGGCGAACAACATTTTTCATATTTTTAAAATTAATAATAGTTTAAATAAAAATGCGTACCAGACTGTGTTTACTAAGTAGGTACAATTTATTTTTAAATTTGTTTAACAACATTCCAATTACTAAAAACGGCCAGTTTTTTGACTAAAAATTGCTAATACATCACAAAACGAATTCAAATGAAAACCGTGTTTAATCTGTATTCCTTTACCATCTGCACTTATCAATTTTTAGTCAAAAAACTGGCCGTTTTTAGTAATTGGAATGTTGTTAAACAAATTTAAAAATAAATTGTACCTACTTAGTAAACACAGTGCGGTACGCATTTTTATTTGAACTATTATTAATTTTAAAAATATGAAAAATGTTGTTCGCCCTGTATCTTCGAAACAAAGAGGTTTTTCAAAAATCATCCAAGGACAAAACATGCTTAAAATAGTCCAAGGAACAACCCCCTGAATTTTTGCCGCATGTTTAGGAAACACCCTGTATATTTGCCTGCGTAGGTTCATAAATTTATGACAATTCACTTTATTGATTTCGAAATTGAAATTCGAATGGCCTTCGTTTCATCGAGATTCATTGCTCACTGATGTGAAGAATATACATATATTATTTATATTCAGCAGAAATTTAAGAGTGAGGCGTTTAGGTAATTTCTTTTTTTTTCAGATATTTTTGAATGAAAATTTCGGAGATTCCAAATTGACACTTTTTTTTGTTCAGAAATTGATCTTAGATTGGATCTTATTTTCAGTATATGGTTTCGTTGTTACCTAAATCTCAACACAAGAACTATCAGGACCATATAAAGGTGATTCACCGGGATGGCTTATTAGACATTTATGGAAATCCAATCATAATTTTGATCTGAAAATTCGCATATTGGGGTTTGAGATAATGATATTTCTCCCTAGAATATTTTCAAATCTTTACAATTTCCGGTTAAACCGGAAACAGACTACTACTTCTTTATTTCGAATGATACACCCAGTATATTATTACATCGTTAGATAGCTTTTCCAATGACAATTTCAGCAATATGCTGTATCTTGGGTGAAAACTCAATGGTTCATGGATTCTTTAAAAAAAAATGGTGGCGATGGAAACTCGATTTTTTTTAAATATTTCGGCAGAAAAAGCTTTTTTCGAAACATTTTTTTCCCTTTTCAGATCCTGCAAATACAGTATTATAAGACTGTGCGCTTTGGATCAAGATGATGATAAAAAGACTTGGACAACTCAAATTCATCGAAACCCTAGATTTTCAAATTAGAACCGATATTTTCTATCATTTCAGTCGATTCTACGTACAAAAATAATGGGAGGTACTTGAACAAACCCTACACCTGAAATGTGTACCTACTTTAAGAGTTATCGAGGAAGAATTTCAAATGAGGAAAAATCGCAATTTATAACTGTGTGGAGTAGTCTGTGACTTCCAAAAAACACAGGAAGAAATTAAAATTCGATGTTTCCATTACTAAATTTGACATTTCAAGAATTTTAATGAATTATTCGTAATTGAAAATTGTAGGTATTGGTTTATGGATTTCTCAACAATCCCAACGAAAAATTGAAAAAAAAAATGTGAAATTAGGTTTTGCAAACATCGAATTTTAGTTTATTTCTGTGTTTTCCGGAAGTCAACGACTACTTCACACAGTGAGGAATTGCGGTTTTTCCTCATTTTAGGTTCTTTAGGTTCAATAACTCTTGAAATATTCATTGATAGGTATAGGGTTTGCTTAAGTAACTCCCACGATTTTTGTACGTAGAATCAACTGAAATAATGAAAAATATGGGTTCTCATTTGAAAATCTTGGGTTTCGATGAATTTGAGTTGTCCAACTTCATGATCTTATGAACACCCTGTAAATTTTAGGTCCCAACTGCAATTGTTTTCGAAAAAAGTTTTTCTACCTTATCGCCAACATTTTTTTTATAAGAATTCCATTAACTCATGAACCGATGAGTTTCAACCCGAGGTACGGCATATTGTTAAAATTGTCTCCAAAAAAGCTATCTAATGATGCAATGATATACTGGGAAGTAGTAGTCTGTTTCTGTTATAACCGGAAGTTGTAGAGATCTGAAAATATTTTAGGGAGGAAGATCATTGTCTCAATCTCCAATATGCAAATTTTCAGCTCAACATCCCGGTAAATCCCTGTTTATGACTTTAATAAAAACAACGCATGGAATATTTTTCCTAGGAGCCATTTATGTGTATACCATACATAATGAATTGAAACGGAAGATGAATTTGAGACAGTGAGGTTGGTAATCTAAATCCAAACGTAGTTTGAATTCTCATCATAATCCAGAACTTCAAAGGTCATAAGTTGGAGCGTATCGTCTCTACACCACATTTCAATTATATTTTCCTTGGCATAAAACAGGTTTGGATAGAACATCCGTATATTATTCAGCTTCTTCTTCAATTTCTTGAGAGCAGCTTTTCCCTGCGACATATCCAATACGATTTTCCTCTTAATTTCCGGAAACTTGATTTCGGAAGTAATCCAATTTTCTTTGAGTTGGTCAGGATGTGGCTTATTCTCGATAAAAGGTGGCAGAGAATGATGGCTTAAGGAGTTTGTAATTGCCTTTTTGAATACCCCCACCTGAAGTTCTTTTATGGGACAGCATAAGTCTAATAACTTGCTTTCCTTTCGGCAGAATTGACAGTTTTCGACTGTATCGAAGTCTGAAAAGAAACGTATGGGGAAAATATCAAGGACATGGAACAATAAATGACTACACGGAGGATGGACATATTGAACATATACAGTGTGTACATAAAGTAAGGAATATCTGGAAAAAGAGAATCTTTTCGGAAAAATCTGCGGACACGTCAACTTTTATTTCAAGATGCGCATCCTTTGACGTTTTAGTCTCATTGATGACGTTATTAATGTTTTGGCTATGGCGTCATTACCAACATTGATGTCATTGAACTATTTTCAAATTGCAACGACAAATTTTGAAAGTGCCATTTGAAGTAGCATAATTTTTCTCTACACAGCACATTGAAAGTTTTGTTATGTTGCATAAGAAAATTCCAGTCTTCACGAATCAACGATCAATGCTTTTAGCCAATTATTCAACTTTTACAACATTCAAGATATTGATCGAAACATATCAATTTAGTCAAGATAGTGAAGGACGAATCACAAAGTTCGCTCAAGTATTTTTTTGTCACTATATTGGCACTACTTCGATATTATTGGAAAACCTGTTGTGTCAACTTTTCATCTGAAATTTCCGACACAGCACTATAAAATACAAATGCGGATAGGTTAACGAGTAGATACTTCAAATTCTTCCACATTGTTCGATGAGCCAAAAACCTCACTCAATATTCTCAACAAAAGCCTTTGAAACATTAAGATGAACAAAATGATGGACTTACTCTTTCTAGATACGAATTGTGAATTTGATAAGCATATGTCTCTGACGTCCGAATTATCAACAAGATTGTCCAAACATAGTTTCACCATCGCTATGGAAATAGATGGCTCATCAATAATTTTCTCATCAACCATTTCCAGTTTTCTCTGAAATATGGAGTACCAATACTTATATCTTGAACTTGATGCCAAATGGCTCGTTAGGCTGAATTTCTCGTTCACATAATTGCTTTTGGGCAGATGAAAATAACCCTTGATTCTAGCTGTCAGTGAACTGAAACTCATTTTGTCAGATTGAAACTCTATGCTTAAATTCCTCAGTCATTTTTCAAAATGGATATGAGTTGATATTTTCACTATGATTTTCAAATCCAATATTTGAATCACTCTGTGGCAAAAGTGTGATAATTTTTCCAATATTTCATGGATATATGAAAAAGCACGGAGATTCAAAGGTTCCATGAAACTTGTTTAAGTTCAATATTTTGAATAATTTTTACTCAGTCGAGGAAAATAGTTATTTATTATGCACCAGCACAGCAATTCAGAGAAAATTGATAAATGGAAAGAACATTATGTCTCTAATGGATTTTCGTTTATTATTTACAACCCAGCATCATTGAATGCTTCGATCGACAACTTCAATATAGAAAGCAGTTCTTCAAGGTAGTTTCTTTTAAAATAACCATGAAATTAGAATTTTATTGACAGGAGGTAGTAGTTCAGTAGTCGAAGACCATGAATTTTACTAAAAACTGTCCCCAAAATACACTGCTCAACAATTGATAGGCATCACTTACTTGTTCTAAATTTATTTCTGAAATATTCGCTCCAAGATTATAAATTCAGTCAGATATTAGAGTATTGTCAGTTGATAATATGGTTCACTTGAGAAAAGAATGAAAAAATGGAAAGTTGGAGAGAAAAAAAGACTTTATTAGGAACACTCAAAATTCTGTGTTTGAATAACATAAAAATTTTATGATGAAACCACAAGAAGGCTGACGTTTCGGTTAAGCTAGTACCTAGTTGGTCCCCCACGAGCTCGTCTCAAGCATTCTACCCTACGAGGCATAATTTCGATCAAACGATTTATAAAATTTTGGGGCAAATTTGTCCAAATATCCCGTAAAGCGTTAGAAAGGTCCTCCAGGTTATTGATCGGTTGTTCTAAGGTTGACAATTGTCTAGACATCTCAGACCAGACATGTTCAATGCAATTCATGTCTGGAGAGCGAGCTGGCCAGTCCATCCTATCAATAGCATGAGTTTCTAGCGCTTCATTAACCAGACGACTACGGTGTGGACGGGCATTATCGTCAATTAAAATGAAATTCTTGCCCACGGCAGCCGCAAATGGAATAATTATGGTTCAATAATCATATCGTGATATCTCTGACTGGTCATGGTGGTGTTCTGCAGAACAACCAACTCTGTATGTTGGTTCAAACAAATGCCTCCCCATACGCATATAGAACCTCCGCCAAAAGCTGTTGTGGGTACCATAAACTGTTCTGCATACCTTCGACCTCTTTCCCTCCAAGCAAGAATACGTCCATCGGAGGTGACCAAGCGAAATCTAGACTCATCCGTAAATAAACATCGGCTCCAATCTTCAAGTGTCCAATTGCGGTGCTCCTCAGCCCATTGCCGTCGATGAACCCGGTGTTCCCTATTCAAACGGGGATGTTGTACCCTCCTACGTGCTCTCAAACCACGAACATGTAGTCGTCGTCTTACAGTCTGGTTCGAAATTAGAACTCCTGTTGCAACTCTCAGTGATCTATTGAACCGCGACGCCGGGTATGTGGGATTTCTCCTAGCATTGAGGATCAAAAGACGATCTTGGGCAGCTGTTGTACTGCGCTGCCGACCTCCCCCATGAACATAAGCTACTGAGTCGTTTTGGATGAACCTATTCCAAGCCCGACTCACGACACTTTGCGAAACATTCAACCAGTGGTCCAGTTGCACAGGAGCCAAACGTCTTCTCGGCATGACTGATAAGCTGATATTGTTCTCATTTCTTCAATTATTGTCACCTTATGTGTTTGAACGAGAGAAAAAAACAGATTTAATAACAAATACCACATTGCTTTTCACTCCACCTGTAACAGCCTACAGATAATAATCGATTTTGTGAACAAGAGCAGATGAAGTGAGGAAGACTTTGATATAATCAACTCAAAACATCTTACTTTTTCCTTAGAGAACATAGGTATAATGTACAGATATTCACGAGATAACTTGAAAAAAATACAAATGAAGAGAAGTTCATAAGTGATCCTTAGCAATTGTTGATCAGTGTATATATGTTCAATTTCTGTATTCAATATCATTGGAAATGAAATAATATCATTGGATATACGTTACCTACCTTCAACTTAAGAAATGACAATTTCTGGCGTAGAAATAAATATTATTTGCATTAGTCTACAAACAATCAGTATTTGCGAAATTTCATCCGTAAGTTATTCCTGTTTACCCTGGGGAGTAAAGCGTGTAACTTTTTAAATAAAATCGACAAGAAAAACGAAATTCTGGGGAACGTAAACTGAGACTTCCGCAGCGAGTTTTCCAACATTCGAAATTGGCTTATCGTCGAGATAGTTCTAATAAGAGTGAAATTTGGCAAAGAACTCATTTTCCCTAAAATTCTTTCCATCTCTGGGGTTGGATATAACTGGCTCTACCAGGAAATTTGTAATTGCGAATGAATCAGGAAGAAGTTAATTTCGATGCAAATTTTCGTTCCCATTTTCTCATTGCTGTATATAAATGATATTGGAATACTTTGCAGTCAGATGATGCTGATTTCGAATAAAAATTTTGGATGAAGATCTGTAACAGGAAGTTAGCTATACAAGCTGTGTTGGTTTCATTGTATGGAGAAATATTTCCACAAATAATATAATGTTTCAAGAAATTAATAGCTGAGTATAGCTGGTATTCTTCACTCACTATTTTACAATAATAAACAAAAAGTTACGTTTAAATCGGCAGCTCTATTTATCTTTGACAAGCTGGGTTATTGAATCAACAAAAATTGAATTATGGGCGCCACCAGATTTTTATATGAATTATATAACTCAATATTTGATGTTGTTTTTACACATGAACCTGAAAAGTGTTATATGTATAATGATGAATACATATGTATTTCATTCAATTGAGAGAAATGAAAACATCGACTAATTGAACTAATTCCAATTATTGAAACACCCAAGCTACCCTGATGTATTTCCTAACCACTATCTTATTGTTATTCTCAATGAAAAACCCAAAAAAATAGACACAATTATTTTATAAAATTTTTTAAAATTGACAGATTTCGTTCTGTTGTATGTATACAGTTCTCCATATCGTAGATCCTATCCTTGAATTCAAGGAGAAACTTGATCATAGTGTAGATCCGTTTCCTTTCAACAGGGATATCTGAATCCAAAAGTAGTTGGTTATAGCCCCCTAGTGATCTCAGAATTTATTAATATGTATCACTTGCTGAAACCTCAACTTTGAAACAACAATATTTATAGAAGAAAAATCTACCATGCCACTCAATAAATTTTGTGCCTGACGTACAGATAGCTCTGTCCGTGATATAAAACTTTTTTCTCGTTAGTCCAAATTGCTAAAGACGCTTGTAAAAATTTCGGAACATAGAATCAAAACTGGAATGAGCTATTGAAGATTAAGTGATCCTACATTCGTTGTTAAAAAATCTATTAAAACCAGTTTCGTGTATTGACAATGCTCCTTGTCACAAATCGATGAAAATCATGGTTAAATTTAATGAACTGCGCTACCAACTGCTTGATCATCCAGTTTAATCTCTAGATCTGGCCCCTCTGTGTTTACTGGAGCTAAAATTGAGGCAAAGAGGAATATTTTCACAGAAAAGGCATTGAAAAGTTAAGAGAGCATTGGTAGGTATCCATGTATTACTCTCGAAGATGAGTATGTTATTGAATAAAGTCAAATTTTCGAGATAAAATATGTTTTTACTGGTTAAGCCTGGGACTAATTGAAATGTTATTACCGCTGAAACAATTTTTTTTTAGTAGAATATCGCTTAGAGAATCAAACGACACCTTTCCATTTTTTGAAGTTCGAAGATTTCTTCACTGTAGATAATTGCTCCAAATCGAAAGAACATACTTGGTTGATATGATTACTCTTCGAACAGAATTTTCCTTCCACCCATTTTTTTTTCATTAAATTAAAGTCATTTATAATTCATTTCTTATTGAGTTGACTTCAAAATATCATCTTCTCTTGACTAGAGACAAATAATCGTATTTTAGATTTCAATATAATACCTGGTCATCTCTTGATGATTTATGTCAAATGAAGGTTTGTGAGAATTAAAGCTAGTTACTTTGAACGAGCAGCTAGTTCGTTATGTTGTTGGGTTTTATGCACCTACCAGCAGAATAATCCCCTTATTTTACACTTCAGAAGTCGACCACTTTATGGCTTGTATATTTCATGATAGTACATGATTCTTATGAAGACAGCTACTAAAATGCTTCCGCTAGGTTATAGCGTTTCCTCTATGTAATCTAATTTAGAATTATTCTGGAGAACACAGTATAGTTGCCATTTCGAATGATCGCGCCAATGAAATTTCTCTCAAAGACTCTAGGTCCTTCGTATAATAGTTTATTTTCATCAGGTATTAGAATTATAGTTCAGACACTGATGTATCGCAAATATGGATATTTTATTTCGACTTCAACATAATATCGGATACAGAGAAAAATAATTTCACTCTTCTTTCTGAACAAAGACCAATATCCGTGAAAAAAAAACAAGAAAAAATCCTTCCTTCATTTCGACAATCAGACAGTTTTACCCTTCAAGAAGTTGTGAGATAATAGCCATATTACCAACTCGGATATAACACTTCACGAACTACAAAAAACAATTAATTGTGACAACGAGAAAAACATCGGCAACCAGCCAAAATGAAGGTTCCCTCTGAAAACATTATCAGTTGTAATTCCACATAGAACATAAAGGCTGGGTGATCTTCCAGACGTACGGAATGAAACTTCTTACATGTTTACATGCTCCTGCCAGACGTTTCATTTACTTGGGAGTTTCATTTGATTTTTGTTTCGTGCGATGCGTGTAAAGAATTCAGCGAGGAGGTTTGGATAAAAACTTACACGCTATCCACAAAAGCAGAATGAATTCCTCATTTATGAGCGAAAGGAATTAATCTGTGGTATGAAAGGAAGCACGGATATCATCGTTGGGTTCTTGAGAATCGAAAATTTTCTTTGTTTTCTTATGATACTCTTGAAATAGGAAGATCGCTCGGGCAACCTTTTGTGTCCTGAGTTCTTTGACTGCGGTCTGAAAAAATCTTCTGAAAGAGCTGATAGATGAAACATCCATCTTTCTAGTCTCGAATTGTTAATATACAGGGCGATTCACCGCGATGGCCTACGTATTAGATGCTTGCATTTTGGGGTTTCCTTCTTTCTCATTTCAAATTACTCACCCAGTATATTAGTGCATCATTAGGCAGCTTATTTCATAAAAAATTCAGCAATAGGTATGCCATAATTATATAATGAAGTTTTACTTTTGTATCTATATGTTCATTATTCCAACTGACACTTGTCCGCTTACCTTCGCATCGACATTCCTATACCTAAATCTCTCCACGCCGAAATATCTCAACTTTATCTCTTGCTGAACTCGGTATTACTTGAGATTTAGTGAAAAGAAATTCATTATTTTTGCCTGAAGAACAAGGTTTCAAGTACCATAGTTAGAATGATCCGATTTAGTTCAAAAATGCACCGTTTTGTTCTATAACTTGTTACCACTATTTCTTGAAGGTAACGCAGCGTTGTTATGTTACCTCGAATAAAGAATAAAGGTGACCTACTTGCATGTGCATATAGCACCCCATACCCTAACGCCTACTGTCCGGTGTACATGACGCTCAACATCAAACTGAGGTTCACGTCTTTCTCCCTGACTTCGTCTAACCCTTCTTCGGCCATCATGTGCATCCAAGGAGAATCGAGATTCATCAGAAAAGACGACCTTATGCCATTCCACATTCCAATGTTGACGTTCTCTGCACCACTCTAATAGTTGGCGGCGATGCTCAACCGTTGGAGGTAACACAAGATGAGGTCGATAATGCTGCAGTCCAAAAGACCTTATCAGGCGGTAAACCCTTCGGGCAGTTACAGTATGACCTTGTTCTCCTAAGCACTCATCAGCCAAAGATCGAATTGTCGCAAATTGGTCTCTAATGGCCATAAGTCTTAGACGTTGATCTTGAGCTTCATTGGTGCCCCTTCGACGTCCGGTGCCTACTCTTCTTTGATTGTGGGCATTATCAAACCACGCTTGACAACATCTCATAACAGTGGTTGGATTTCTGTTCGTAAGTTAAGCGATTGCTCGAAATGGCAACCTCGTCTCCCGTCGACCAATAATTAGAGCTCTTTTAAATTCACTTAGCTGTCGATAAATTCCGCTTACACGTGGTCTAGGCATTAACAACAACTAAACATCGATTTTGGATCTCCTAGAACAGCTGGTTTGTTGAAGAATTTTAAAAACATGCAAAAAACCACCACAATATTTAAGTAACAAAAATTGTTTACATGAAAAAACCTTCACGACGTTTTTTTCCAAATTCAATCATTTACTCCATGCTATAATATCTATCTTATACCAAAAAAAAATTAAAATTCAAATAGCTCCTTCTAGGTGTTGCAGTCTCTTCGTCATTAAGTACCTATATCTTCAAATCATTCGAAATTGAAAATAGCTCATTAGGAGAATATCAATTCAGCTAACATGATTGTCACTATTCAGTTTCCCTACTTGAGAAAGATTTTCTGTTCATTGAACGCGACATGAATCTTTCATCTCTCAAATCCAGTTACAGCAACAATTCAATGTTAACAAGGCTGCTTTCAAATCATTTTCGAAATCAGGAGATATAATGGGCTGCTACTATTTCAATATTCGCGTGAACCGGAAAATTTTAACGATCTATATCAATGTAGATTTCAGGCACGCAATAATGAGGAGTAGATTCGGAAATTTGTATCGGAAAATTCTCAGTAATTAGTTTAACTGTCATTATCTTCTTCTCTGATGTCCATGATAACTTGTTTTGTTGAACTCGTTACGGGATGAATAATTGCATACCGAAAAAAACATTGGCGTCAAGCGTGATGCTTTTGCGCGCTTTCTTATCGAAGATTCGAAAAGTGCCATATTAAAGGATTTTTCAATAGGAACGATACAATGTAACATGAATATATTGACAACACTGTGTATTATTTTTTGAGAGCTTCTATTTTATATATGTTCAGTAAATTATGCCATTTAATTATGGAGAGATGCAGACTTGAAAAAGTTTCATCAACTCCAGTATCTGGAATGTCTTCAACGAGGTTGAACCCTCACTCCTACATTTTCTCGCCTGATTTTTTTTTTGCGTTGAATTGCAATGGCGATGCATTCTGTTACCAGGTGATAGGAAATTTCTTCATCTTCCCCACAGAATTCGCACTCATTAGTTTTTGATAACCTTATTCTCATTAGCTACTTTCTGAGGAGGCAGTTCTCTGTAAGGAAGCCAATGAAAAACTGTTGCACATATTTACTGAGATCCTAAAACTTTTAATATCTTGCAGAGGATTCTAGCAGATTCCTCCAGAGTATTTCTCTTTCGGTTTGCTCCTTCTTTCGAAACTCTTTTTCATATGTGCTTATACCTTCACCTCATAAAAGGCCAGTGAAAGACGTTCGTGCTGCTTTGTTGACAAGTGTATTCGAGTCTTCTTTTCTTTCATTCCCAAGTGAAGATACTTCTGTATCAACTTTTAATTGGATGTATGAGAGCACAGTGCTTCAATAGCACCTTGACTATTAGAATGGATTGATATGTCACTTTTTTTTTCAGGTTCATTTCCACATATCTTTTGATTGTGAAGATTTCAGCCTGAAATACCTCTCTACAATAGGCTCATGATTAGTGGTTTCTACCCACAATACTCCAACACCAGGGCCAGCCCTTGTTGTGCTTTTCTACCATCTGTGTTCCATTTAATAGTTTAGGTGTTGCCTTCCATTGTCCATGCTTCATTATTTTTTAGCATATAGCACAAAAGTAATATCACCTCCAAATTTACTACAATCGGAAAACCAAACAAAGAAGCCATTCTGTAATTGTCCGGATAAGGTCGTTTGGACTGCAGCATTATCGACCCCATCTTGTGTTACCTCTGACAGTTGAGCATTTCCGGCAACGATTACAGTGGTGCAGAGAATGTCAACTTGGAATGTGGAATGGCATCAGTTCGTCTTTTCTGATTAATCCCGATACTACTTGGGTGCACATGATGGCCGAAGAAGGGTTAGACGACGTCAGGGAGAAAGACGTGAACCTCAGTTTGATGTTGAGCGTCATGTACACCGGACAGTGGGCGTTATGGTGTAAGGTGCTCTAGCACATGAAAGAAGGTCACCTTCAGTCTTTATTCGAGGTAACATAACAGCGCTGCGTTACCTTCACGAAATAGAAGAGCCTAATCTTCTTTCTTACTTTAACCGGCTCGAGGATCCAATATTTCACTAAGATAATGCCCGACCTCATGTTGCCAGAGTTAGTTCAAACTTTTTCGAAGCGACCCATGTGAATCTTTTGCTATGGCTGTCCAGATTCTCTGTTCGCCTATAGAGCTTGTTTGGCACATCATGGGTAGAAGGCTTGGAAATTTACCACTGCGTACACGGACTTTGGTGACTCTGAGATGTGAAGTACAAGTAGTTAGGGAGTAGTTAGGGATAGTATCCCTCAAGAAGAAATATACCATCTTATTGCATCAATGCCGATACGTGTTGGGAAATGTATAGATATTCGCGAAGGACAATAACATTATTAACAAATTTATTAGAAAAATTGTAAATCCTTCGTTTTTTTTCTCCGAATTTTAATCATTTACTCCTTGCTGTACTATATAAAAAAAAATTGAAATTTCAACAGCTGGTAAAATGAATTTCAAGATCACAGTAGCCTAGGCATGATTGTCTGTCTGTCAACCAAGGATTGGTACACCCCCAACACTTCCAAAATATAAAATTTCAGAATTCTTTCCAAGACGAAGAATGAAAATCCATTAAAATAAATCAATAATCATTTTATTCCTCTTTGAAATCGGCACGGCAGTGAAAAATCCGACCGAATGATTATGATTACTTTTATCACACTACGAGCACGTCTACGTCTGAAATTTATTATTTTCTTTCATATATCCGCATATATCCGCCATCTTTGAATTTTGCATTCGTCATCGGTATACACTTACCACTTGTTTCGTTTTTTTGTATTATTCTCGTCTTGCAAATTCAATACTGCAAAGAATTCAACTGAGTTATTCGCATCGAAAAATTGCCTGTGCTTTTTGTACCGTGTGTATCATTCAAATTGCAATTCATTTGTTGAGACATCAGTTTTGAATTGACTATGTAGGGTCACCTCAAACCTGTTGCATCTAGTCGTCTCCGAAATGTAAAAAGATATTCCCAAGACATGCCTTATATTCATTCGGAGTGTTGGTAAAGTTATGGTCGGGTTTCTACAGACTGTTGAGATATTATAATGGTTTTCGTGGTAGCTAGTGACAGTATAAGATGGTATAGACTGCCCCGACAGAAAACATGGAACTCCAAGTACACAGGCACTCACCAGAAATGGTGCAAAATCAAAACAGCTATAGGCACCAAGCCGTTACTCCTTTTTGAAAAATTTTAGTGAATTAAGGCTAATAAGAACAGAAGCCACCAAGTGCATCGCTCTGCGGCTGCGCAATTGTGACCCCATGAATATTCTGGCAAATACATCTTCAAAATCAAGTGAGGCGAATGTCCATAACACCCTTAGGGTAATGGTAAGGGAATACAGGGAAAATCCGGATGTGAAGGACCAGCAGAAAATTTTTAAGTAAGCGCTTTAAAATGTCAGAATCTCATAGGTGCATTAGCTCAAATCTTAAAAATGACACCTAACCTCCACAGAATATTTTTCATTTCCTACAAATCTCATTTCACGGATAATGGGTAATTTTCTACATTCAGTAAAAACAGTGCAGATAAGTCACGTAATTTCGCACAACCAACAAACGTATAATGTAGAAGCCATGTTGCGGCCAGTCAGAAAAAAACAGAACAGATATGCACGACTTTATTGCGAAAATGCATATAATCAGAAACAGGCGAAGTGAAAAGGGTAAGCGAAATAATGGGGACGAACAAAACTACCAACATTGAGCACGTCGCAGTTTGAGCGTTCGCGAAAAATTCTATTTCAGCGTATAAACGGAAAGGACTGTTATTGAATGCATGGATCTGACATATTCATTACTGGGAATGCGAGAAAGTGACTGACTCCGTGAAACGACAGCGAAACTGTTGGCAAACAAGGCGTTCTTTCGTGTCAAACTGTCAGTTGGAGTAATCGGCCACAAATTTCGACGTGATTAGAAAAAATTCCTATATTCATGTAGAATTTGATATATGAGGTGACTGATGAGAAAGTTTACATTTGTTTAGCTGACTTCATGAACATGTGAGGGATATGTCAATTGGCAGGCTGGATCTTGCGAATTCGATCGCTGGATTGTTTCTCGGGAGTTGATCGCGCGTTGTGCGTACGTGATTCATTTTTCGTTACTTAATAGAGTTAATAGAGTGTTCAGTGTATGGAATAGACTCCCCGGTGACGTCGTGAATGCACCTTCCGTAAATACTTTCAAGAACAGACTTGATGCCTGGTTTGAAAATGGGTTTCGCATCTGAACATTCTGTTTATGCTCTTAATTTTGTGTTTGTTACTGGTTCTATTACTGTTGTCTGTATATATAGTATGTTCAACTATTTTTTAGACTGCCTCGGTAGTGCAGTGGACAGAGATGTCGACTGTGGTGCCGTAGGTACCGGGTTCGAATTCTGGCTAGGTCATGTCCGGTGATGGTTAGGTTAGAGGCTAATGACCATAGCAGTCGATGCCTTCAAAAAAAAAAAACTATTTTTTCACCTTTCTTTGAGTTCATAGGCTTTTGCCTCTACTCTGTAATTTCTTTAATAATAATAACAATAACTACTGGGTTAACCATTTCTCTGTTCGGAAATGAAAAACCTTGATAACTTTTTTCTTCGAATTCAATAATTTACTTCTTGCTATAATATAACAGGTCAATTTAAAAGTCCCCGGTCTACCATAGTAAAACACATTTTTTTGTCAAAATTCGATTTTATTATTCAACATAGTTGCCTTCGAGGGCGATACAGCGATTATAGCGATCTTTCAACCTTTCGATACAATTTTTGTAGTACGATTTGTCTTTCGCCTCAAAATGAGCCTCAGTTTCGGAGATTACTTTTTTTTTTGGCAATAAATTTCTTTCCAGTGAGCATTCTTTTGAGGTCTGAGAACAGGAAAAAGTCGCTGGGGGTCAGATCTGGCGAATACATTGGATGCAGAAGCAATTCGAAGCCCAATTGATGCAATTTTGCCATTGTTCTCATTGATTCGTGACACGGCGCATTGTCTCGATGAAACAGCACCTTTGTATTATTCAAATGGGGCCGTTTTTTAACGATTTCATCCTTTAAACGATCCAATAACGCTATATAATAATCGCTGTTGATGGTCTGGACTTTTTGGAGGTAATCAATGAATATTATACCTTGCGCATCCCAGAATACTGATGCCATAACCTTGCCAGCTAACTGTTGTGTTTTTCCTCGCTTTGGATTCGGGCCATCGTGTGCAGTCCACTCAGCTGTTGATTGGCTCCGGATTGAAATGATGAAGCCATGTTACATCGATTATCACATATCGAGGCAAATATTCAGTTTTATTGCACTCAAACAGCTTCAAACAGAATCATTAACACGTTGTGGCTCATAATGGTGAGCTCGCGCGGCACCTATTTTGCACACAGCTTTCTCATGTACAAATATTTGTGAATGATATGATGTACACGTTCAAATGATATCTTCACAATGTCTGCTATCACGATCAACTTCAGTTTACGGTCATTCAAAAGTATTTCGAGATTTTTTTTTATTTTTTCCTCGGTTACAGCCTCTTTTGGGCGTCCACTTCGTTCGCCGTCTTCGGTGTTCATTTCACCACGTTAAAATTTAAGATACCTATCAATTGTGGTTGATTTTCCTGGTGCAGACCCCGGACACTCTTCATCAAGCAAAGATTTGGCTTCAACTGTATTTTTTCCCTTCAAAAATCAGCACACGAAATTTCATTATTATTTATTATTCCATTTTTTTTTTCAAAAAACAAGAGTATCTTCACTCACAACGCAATATCTCACAAACTAATAATCGGATTGCTGTCAAATTTTGACACGTATCGTTTGGAGGTTGGTAATAACTAAAAATCATTCGATCTCCGACCTACTCTGAAAAAGTCGAGATTCTAGGTCTTTCCGTTCGGGAGTTATCGTGTATACGGACGGGCGGCCGCACAGACACCATTGAATTTAAAAGTGAATTTGTCATCAGTGTGTCACCATCATACCTTGATTTCGTAAGTTACAGACATCTTGACGAAATGATAGAGCGATCTGTTCAGGAAACGAGTGCTTAAAATTAAGTTATGAATTCTATTTCAACTGTGAGCGCCTATACTCCATTGCTATCACATTGATACAGCGAAACTCGAAAGATGGGCGTTTAATGAGAAAGCATCAAAGAAAATCAGACCGAAACGTACAAATTGAAAACAAACGTGAAGTTCGCTGTGCAAACCAGTTCCGTCGGAAAACTTTTAATTACCCAAATGTTTGACGCTGAAATATCGTTCGGGTTGTTTCAGTCTCCCCAATTCAAGAGCAATATTCCACCCTAGTGAAACACATTAAAACTTTTATGTAAGCTAAATCCAACATTTAGTTGTATGTTATATCCACTTCTATGCGCTCTTGTGTCAACTGGAAATTTCTGCTTAGTGCAGAACTGCGAACATTTATTTTTGATCCGCTTACTTATTGAGCAAGCAATTAAGTTCCTAACGTCACTAACCGACTAGACGTTTTCGTGCGAATATAACGTGTTAGAACGATTTGATTTGGGATTTATCGTTTATACTGCACAGATTTTGAGATTGAAGCGATATATTTCGTCGTTACTGAAGTTTGCCTCATTATTTTCCTGAGCTGACAATTCAAAAGTGTTGTCCGAAATATGATTCGATTTCACAAGAAAATTTTGTATTTTTTCTCAAACATACAGTCAAAACGTCATATTTGACTCACAAAATCGTGGAAAAGTTCTACTTTCACGTCTATTTATTAATTATATTTTCTGAACTGCTGGAATATTTTTTTAACCTGACATGTAAATTGAATTGATGGTGAATAAATGATTATGATGAAGACGATGATGAACCTAAATGTCAACTACTCAGGTTATATGTGTTCACAAGAAATGGTTAATTTTCGTTCGATATTCCTCTTTGATTTTCTATAGATCTGATTACGCAAATTTTATCCTCCTCTTTCTGTGATCATACTTGACCAAGCTGTTCCATGCTCCCATATACTGCGAGGTCTGTTTGATCTCGTGCAATTTTTACTTCTTCTTCATCCTTTTACTCCAGGACTCTAGCGAGGGTCCCCAGTTTTTGTATTCGCAATATTTCTCTTTGTGAATATAATAAAAAAAATATATAAAATTGCTTGAATAACATCAAAGTATCTTCCCAATGATGTATAAAATGGTTCTTACATTTGACAGCCCTGTGTTAGCTACCTCTCAGTTTTTATTTGCAAATGGCACCCCCTGTATATTGTCAGTGAAACTTGAGTGTCTTTATATTTAGAACACAACGATAGTACATACTTGGTATTTTTTTAAGTAATAACAACACTCTTCAACACGTCTCGGCACGATGCAATAAGAAGGTCTATTTCTTCTTGCGGGATACTATCCCAAGCTACTTGTACTTCATGTCTCAGGCCTCACGCCAAAGTCCGTGAGGGCTGAAGTTAATTTTCCATGCTCTATCGGCGAAAGTTCAGGGAGTCTGGGCAGCCATAGCAAAAGATTCACATGGGTCGCTATGGTTTGAACTAACTCTGGCAACATGAGGTCGGGCATTATCTTAGTGAAATATTGGTTTCTGGAGCCGGTTAAGGTGAGGGAGAACATATGGTTCCACAATTTCTTGAAGGTAACGCAGCACTGTTATGTTACCTCGAATGAAGACTAAAGGTGACCTACTTGCATATGCAATAGCACCAATACATAACCCCTACTGTCTGGTGTACATGACGCTCAACATCAAACTGAGGTTCACGTCTTTCTCCGCGACGCCATCTAACCCTTCTTCTGCCATCATGTGCACCCAAAGAGAATAGAGATTCATCAGAAAAGACCTTATCCGGCGGTAAACAGTTCAGACAGGATGACCTTGTTCTCCTAACTACTCATCAGCAGATCGAGTTGTCGCAAATCGGTCTCTAATGACCATAAGTCTTAGACGTCGATCTTGATCTTCATTTATGCCCCTTCGACGACCAGTGCCTACTCTTCTTCAATTTTGGGCATTATCAAATCACGTTTGACAAAATCTCAACAATAGTGGGATTTCTGTTCGTACGGTAAGCGATTTCTCGAAATGACAACCCCACCTCCCGTAAACCAATAGTTCGACCTCTTTCAAATTCACTCAGCTGGCAATAAATTCCGCGTACACATGCTCTAGGCATCTCAACAACAACTGAACATCGACTTTAGATCTCCTCAAAGAGCTGGTTTGTTGTGAAAATTAAAAAAACTTTAAAAAACCGATTACAATATTCGAGTAACAAAAATTGTTTTCATGAAAAAACCTTCACGATTTTTTTCTCCAAATTTCAATCATTCACTCCTTGTTATTCTATATGTTTCACCAAAAAAAAATTTTAATTTAAAAAGCTCCTTCTGGGTGTTGCAGTTTCTTTGTCAGTCAGTGAAAATACAGGGTGTTTCATTGAGAAACGGAAATAGTTCACAGGTGCATAGGTGGCACCAAGGCGGTTCTGGAGATATCCCATTTGATGGGTCTTACTGTCTTCGTAGCCGAGATACAGGGTGTTTTATTAATTTTGCCCGTTTCTTTCTGAGGCCATATCAAACGAACCACCTGGTATATTTTGTTCATATTTGGCAAATATGTTCCTAATTGAGAGCCCAAACGTATAATGCAATAACCGCCTTGAAAATCCAGGTCCGGGTTAACAAAAAATTATGAATCGTTTTAACCCTCGAAACAACACCCTGTACATCGGAATTTTGAAAATCTGTTTTAATATGCGGAAACACCACTAAAAGCTAAACTGAGACGTGTACCTACTCCAAATTTTCGCGCAGACAGTTTTCCTGCACAAATTTTCAACGTAAAAGTGAAGTTTTTAGGAACTTGGATACCTGAAAGTGGTTTGAAGGGACTCTTAACAATGAATTATCAAAAATATTGAATTCATAATTATTTCAACATTACTTTGTAATTCATTTTCACACACAAGTTCTTAAAAACTTCACTTTTACGTTGAAAATTTGTGCAGTAAAACTCTCTGCTCGAAAATGTGAAAAACACGTTTCAGTTTAGTTTTAAGTGGTGTTTCCGAATATTAAAACAGATTTTCAAAATTCCGATGTACAGGGTGTTGTTTCGAGGATTCAAACTATTCATAATTTTTTGTTAACCCGGACCTGGATTTTCAAGGCGGTTATTGCATGATACGTTTGGGCATGAACATATTCACGAAATATGAACAAAATGTACCGGGTGGTTCGTTTGATATGGCCTCAGAAAAAAACTGGCATAATTCATAAAACACCCTGTATCTCGGCTACGAAGACAGTATGACCCAATAAATGGGGTATCTCCAGAACCGCCTTGGTGCCACCTATGCACCTGTGAAGTATTTCCGTTTCCCAATGAAACACCCTGTATAATAAAAAATTTTGATCTAGGAATTCGAAACAAATCAGAATCTAGAAAACCATCAGCCTCCGTGGACCTTCAAGGTCGTTTGCCGGTCGTTAACTGATCTAACGGTCAATGCGAAAAGTTACTGAACAGATACAACTCCCTTGGACGTTACGAACTTCCTATTTCCACCTGCTCTTCCAGATAAATTTCCTCCAATTGAAAAATTCAGCGTAGCGTGTTTCCT
Organism: Harmonia axyridis; assembly: GCF_914767665.1. Classification (NCBI taxonomy): domain Eukaryota; kingdom Metazoa; phylum Arthropoda; class Insecta; order Coleoptera; family Coccinellidae; genus Harmonia; species Harmonia axyridis. The sequence goes on along the minus strand of NC_059502.1, from coordinate 15,552,209 downwards.
GCGTAGCAGAAATAATAAAAGTAAAAGTGCCCTTATATGGCCTCCTTTTCCAAGGAATTCTAGACGCATAAAAACTCAGCGATTTATTTATAGGACGCTATAAAATAAACATGGGTGAACACACGCATCAAATATTTGGGAGAAATGCGGTGAAAAGGGTCCGTTAGGGCCCTCTCTGTTTTCGGAAAATGGTCACCGAAGAAATGGAGCAATAAAGAATCCATGACCTACTGCGTGAATAGAAATACCTCCTTCTGGGTGTTATACTTGTTTTCGAAACACGTTCGGTGTGGTGAGTGTGATTGTGGTGCTCTCACTGAATTTCAAATAGCTATAAAATGTTGAGAAGTACGAGATTCCATTCATGGGTATTTTCCGAAACAAATGAGAAACTTCACAATGAATCAAATCAGAACCCTTCTCTAATAGTCATATTAAAAATAACACTTTAATGACAAATAACCAGATCACAATCAACTCAAAATGATTTGTAGAATATTACAAACAGCAAATCTTTTTACTACTTGATTTCAATATAACGGCAAAATATGGCTAAATGCACTTCGGGCCTTAATTCTTTTTTTAGCTGAACGAGACGTTTCGATGCATGTTGTCTATGGTTTGAAAGTTGAAAATATCAAACTGTGTTGACATTTGTCTTCAGTAAGGTTTGGAAATTTATCATGAAGCGTTTAACACCAGAACAACGCTTCCAAATTGTGCAAATTTTCCATTTTGTCCATTTTACGGTCAATATAATCGACCTAGTGAGCAAGCAATACATGCAGTTATAATCGTTCTCGCACTGATTTTAGTCTTCTTGATTCAAAACCATCAGCAGGACAGAGAAATTTTGTACTGTAGCGCGAAGTATTAAAAAAGACACCTAAATGTCGATACGCGGCGGACATATGCCGAAAATTATCGACAAGATTATAATTACAAAAATTCATTCCAACAATATTTTTTTTTGTGTTATTGTCTCAGTCTTTACTTGTCGGAAATTCATCTTGATGATTAAAAAGTAAAATAACTTATTTCCGCTTTATAAAGCGGAAATAAGTTATTTTACTTTTTAATCATCATTTGTGTTATTATTTAAAATTCTCATAAAACACCCATTATACAGGGTGTTTCCTAAACATGCGGCAAAAATTCATGGGGTTGTTCCTTGGACTATTCTAAGAATATTTTGTCCTTTGATGATTTTTGAAAAACCTCTTTGTTTCGAAGATACAGGGCGAACAACATTTTTCATATTTTTAAAATTAATAATAGTTTAAATAAAAATGCGTACCGCACTGTGTTTACTAAGTAGGTACAATTTATTTTTAAATTTGTTTAACAACATTCCAATTACTAAAAACGGCCAGTTTTTTGACTAAAAATTGATAAGTGCAGATGGTAAAGGAATATAGATTAAACACGGTTTTCATTTGAATTCGTTTTGTGATGTATTAGCAATTTTTAGTCAAAAAACTGGCCGTTTTTAGTAATTGGAATGTTTTTAAACAAATTTAAAAATAAATTGTACCTACTTAGTAAACACAGAGCGGTACGCATTTTTATTTAAACTATTATTAATTTTAAAAATATGGAAAATGTTGTTCGCCCTGTATCTTCGAAACAGAGAGGTTTTTCAAAAATCATCCAAGGACAAAACATGCTTAAAATATTCCAAGGAACAACCCTCTGAATTTTTGCCGCATGTTTAGGAAACACCCTGTATATTTGGCTCTGTATGTCCGCAAATTCTTGAAACAACCTTCTACAATTCAGATAGGATTGTGATGGAATTTCATATGGAAATCCAAATTGTGAACACACTCCAACCCAGAGACAGTGAAGTGAATGAATTTATTTTATGAATTTTTATGAGGTCGAAGAACATACCACCACCGAATGACGTTTTACTATAGATAGGTAGAAGAATAGAAGAAATATCAACTTCAAACAATAAAGCATGTGTAGATATATTCTCAGTATTAGCAGAGCAAATATAAACGAGGCATTATACATTTCAACATATGATACAAGAGCACAAGTAAAAACTTCAACAAAAACTTTGTCTCCCCGTATAAGTGCAGTCATTGGTTTGTGTATTTGTTTACAGAAGATGACATATTAATATTGAAGGGCTTCCCCTTCATTCAAACAAAATCTTCTCCTTCCTTTCTCTTTCATCAACGGTTGACGACTTGGGCAGCTTGGAAACCACCATGAAATTTATATATTGGACAAGTATTCACCAAGAGGTCAATGGTTTCTTCTACACCACAGTCACATATTGGGCTTGCAATAAAATGCCATTTGTAGACCTTACTATTGCAACGAACATGACCAGTCCTAAGTCGATTTAAAATACACCAAATTCTCCTAGGTAGATTGAAACCTAGAGATAAGACTTTTGTTGAAGACATTACAAGAACTCCATTCCGAACGCCAAATTTCCTTGTCACTTTCATTGGATTGAAGGAAGGTTTTAATCCATAAAGGTTTGTGTGACTTTAATCTGGCAGTTCCAGTATCTGGGAGGTAAGTTACAATTGGAAATAAGTTCGGGTAGAAATGAAATTTTTCCCAAGATCTCAAAAAAGATCATCGATGAATTTGGAGAGCTAGGTTTGGAAAAACCACAAATTATAAATACACTTTGTCTGTGAAATCTCCCTAAAAAGCAGATATCAAACGTGATAAATGATCGATGAATGACTCTGTTCATAACTTCATTTCCTCCCACCCTGCTCTTGTCAAATTTCATGCGGAATTTTTATTTCCACATCGTCGATAGCATTCATGTTGAACAGTTCCAGAAAGACAAATAAAAAGTCCAAATGATTCTCGGGTTCATACATTCGTTTATGTGGGAGTGAGTGGTTCGTTAGTAAATTGCTATTCTAGGAATCCGAACCTAAATCATACCCTGGGCCGCAAAGTATATAGACTGAACAACTTCCTAATTTACTTTAGCGGTTTTAAATGTTTGGCCACGTAGTACATTCCAGCGCTTCGATTCGACAAACACTGAAAATTATTTCACAAACTTAGCTGGCATCCCGGAACTTGTTGGAAGTAGTCCTGCCTCCCGTCATTCACCTAAGTCGCTATCCAGACTGACATTGCTTTCTGCACGAAAGACGAAAACGAACGTTCTACACAGGATGTTTCAACACTATGAGTTCTATATTTGATTATGATAATATTAATGTATATTTTTAAAGACATCATCCACATCAAGTATAGTATCTAGTATCTACAAATATTACAAGAAAAATAAAATAATCCCTGCAGCTGTGCGGGGATTATTTTATTTTTCTGTGCTTTATTTTTCGATCCTAGTTCATTTTTGGATCATATTTTCTGCTGAGAAAGGATGCTCCAAAAATGCACTATGATCGAAAGAATTCCTGACAAGTTTTTATATTAGCTTGTAATAGATTCCATCAAATGCTAAGAAGCCTTCAAAGAGGACAGAAATCTTTTTATGACATATTTGGATTAAAAAATGTTTTCGACTCAGTTGCACATGGCTGGCTGATACAAATTTTGGAAATATACGGGATCGGCCAAACGATAATGAAATTACTGAATTATGATATGTGCAATTGTAGGACGAAATTTTCTATGGCAAATACAGCGACTTCCAATTAGGAGAGGAATTTTCCAAGCAAATTATTTGAGCTCTTTATGGTTCTGTTTGGTGCAGAACCCCCTCTCTAATCAACTGAACGCTACTGAAAAAGGATTCAACATCAGAGGCAATGGTTATTCTGTTTCTTCAGAAGTTCATGTTTTATTCAGAAGTTCTTGTAAATAATTAATCAATTATTAGGTGTACTACTTTGCTTCCGCCGTTTTGCAATAGATGAGTGTAACGGAAAGTAGTAGTCGAAATAAATAGATCGTAGATGTCATACAATAAAGTTAGGTATTTGTAAACATAACGCCATCGAAATATTAGTCCATTTGTGTCTGCATCACAAAGTTATTCTCGAGTCAGCTTGAGAGCCAAACTCTCGTAATTTGCGGGAGGTTTCAATTTTCTGCCTCAATATCGATGAATCTGCGTCTGAGGCTCATCGAATGCTCTTGCATAACTATGGTGAGGCAGCTATTAATGAGAAAACGTACCGAGAATGGTTTCAACGCTTCAAGTATTGGCAGGATTATTGGGAGTGACGCAATAAGCTATTTCAAAACGCCTGAAAGTCATGGGAATGATTAAAAAAAAAGAAAAGAAATTGGGTGCCGTACGAGTTGAATCCAAGATATGTTGAACGGCGTTTGTTTGCTTGTGAACAGTTGCTTGCAAGGCAAAGACGGAAGGGGTTTCTGTTTCTGCATCGCATTGTGACTGGTGACGAAAAATGAGATAATTACAATAATCCCAAACGCAAAAATTCACAGGGATATCCCGGCCATGCTTCCACGTCGACAGCCAGACAGAACATTAACGGTTACAAGGTTATGCTCAGTATTTGGTGGGGCCAGCTTGACGTAGTGTATTATGAGTTGCTAAAACCGAATGAAACAATCACAGGCGATTGTTATCGAACGCAATTAATGCGTTTCAGTCTAGCATTGAAAGACAAACGGCCGCAATACAACGAGAGAAATGATAAAGTGATTTCACAACATAACAATGCTCGACCTCATATTGCGAAAATGGTTGAGACATACTGGAAAACGTTGAAATGAGAAGTCCTACCTCACCTGCCGTATTCACCAGACATTGCTCTTTCGGACTATCACTTGTTTCGATCAATGACACACGGCTTGGCTGGCCAGCACTTTCGGTCTTATGAAGAAGTAAAAAATTGGATCGAGTCGCTTCAAAAGATAACCAGTTTTTTCAACGCAGAATTCATACGCTGCCTAATAAATAGGAGAAAGAAGTGGACAGCGATGGACAATACTTTCATAAATGTATAACCAGTTTTTCACAACAAAGCCCCGAATTTCGGAAAATGTTGTATGCCTATGTATTATTCGAAGGAATTTATTTTGAAATATTTGTATTTGTTATAGTTGGTCATAGAAGTATTACAACAGATAGGACTTGCGAAAAGAAAGATAGGCCTAATAGCTTATACAATTATCCTTATTTGACTTTTGGTGTCGAGTTTGCTTCCTCAACTCAAATCATGTGGGAGAAGGCTACGAAGTGTAGCATATACCATACCATTCTTTCGGAATGTGTATTGAAGTAAATCTAATACTTTTATAAATACTGTTTCTCTAATTCTGTGGTTATTCCGTTCATTCTTCCACATCTTGTAGAACAAAATCGTGCGAGAATATATCAGAAACGCACAGTTTTCATGGTTATATTTTATTATTCTATGTTGGCACTCCGAACTTTCCGCTACGGCTTTATCAGTCAATTCATCAAATTGCCTTAAAGAAATCAGTTCTGCCAACCAACATTTTTCAATGCAAAAATCACTAAATTATATTTATGGAAATATTTCATTAATTTCAATGAAAATGCAATGAATTAGAGAAAATAATGTATAATACTCGTACAGAAGGCTCATTTCACTATTCGTTCATTCCAAAACTCGCCACTTCGTGGCTCGTTTTTGAATATGGAACTCGTGGAAGAATATCAATGCCTTCTGCACTTGTATTATGAATAACTATTCTCTGCTAATGTAAAAACATCATATCCTTGGAATTCCATCATTCTTGCCTGAAATATTCTTCATATACATCTAGAAAGGAAGTCAACATATTCTAAAGGGTAAGCATAAATTAATTCAATATCCTCAACTTTCGACGAACAGTTCAAATGAATAACCAGGATATATTTTGCCTTCATTTCATTGTTTCCTCTCCCGGAAAAAAATTACTTCTTTCCAATTTTCATTTTGTAGTCAACAATCTTCCAGATAGACCACTTCATCAATATAAAGGTGGAAAATACGAGAGAAACCGAGAACTTGCCCTATTTCTTATGAGTCAAACAGTCGGAGGGCAATTTCTCATTTCAAATTAACACCGCTGAATCCGGAGCAGTCTGTTCTGTTCAATTCACAGTAGCTTCATTTCTTTCATTGTTCCGACAAAACTTTGGTTTAATTTTCATTTCCTTCGGTGGCCTCCAGTGACTTTTATTTGTCTATTGCAACTTCCAAGACCGGAAGAAATTAGGCATGAGCGGGGATTGGCCCTCTTGTATTTCGAGTTACTTCAACTCTAAACTCGTGATGGAACGGAAATGCAGCATTTTTGCATATTTTCTTCGAATTATTTTTCTCGCTCTTTGTGAATTGAAAGGAAATATTAGGTACTCTTGACCATTAAATTTCTTTCGAAAACTATTCTCTGTGACATAACAGTTGCAAGAACAAGGCGTTAGAATTTTTTGACCAAATTTATCAGAATAGTTGGAAGTAATTGATTGAAATTTCATTCAGAATAATCTAGTAGTCATGGAAAATTTGACGTTTTACTTGTTGTTTAAAATATACTGGTATACATTTCTTGTAAAATTGAGTCGATTTTGATATTGGGTTTGGTTGCAGTTTATTTGTTTTTATGTTTTTTCTTGCATTCTGGGGCTGCTATTATACCTTAACGTGTAATTTTCGACAACTGAGACAATTCGACAAAAATCTCAATATTAGATTACGGTACTCCATCTAGAGAAATTGATAATCATTTCCACCGTTACCAATCCTCTTCAGTAGAGTGTTATCAAGCATGGCCTTGAGAAGCTGAAAAACATCGTAGACGGCCAAGATATGAAAATGAGATCCAGGACCACCATCTTCGCTAAAGATATTAAGAGACAAGATCAATATCCGATCAATGGTTTCGAAGAGAAGGACTTTCTGAAACCCTACGTTACGTTAACCGTCCAATTAGAGCTTTTGCAGTCCTATCCATTACATCTTGTGCTTCCCCTGGCGGCTTGTCATGGACAGCAAGTTAGTTTGGCGAAGTGTACCTACTTTGTTTCTGGATTGTCATTATATAGTGGTTCGCAGTGTCACAATGTAGGTACAGTGTCACAATGTAGGTACAGTTTTATGTTGAGCCCCATGTGTACTACAATGAAGAAATTCAAGTATAAGATAGATTGTTTATTGAAGCAGGTGTCAGTTGACATTCATCCGAGCCAATATTTATCACTACCAGTATGTGGTTAAACCCCATAAATATCCATTCCTTCAGATGCCGTAGGACCCAATTTTTCAACAGGATAATGTTGAAGTTATATTGAGATGATTGGGCAAAAAAATTGAAAAGGAATGCAAGAAACTAAGGAACTTCAACTATTCAATTCTATATGATATAATATTCCAAATGATCCCAGTTCCCGAAGGAAAATCGCCGTTTGAAGCTCCTCCTATAAAAGATCGATGCAAGATTAGAAGTTCAATGTAGCTCGAGTGAATACTCCCTAGTAGTAGCCACTCTTAAGAAAATTCCAATCTGAGAATCGATTAGTCCTTCGTCAATTTCATTTGTTCATTTTCAGCGTCAGTAACCCTCATTTTTGAAGAAGGGTGTCTCCAGGCGACACTTACGCACGCTTGGAGAAAATCGAAGAATATTGGAATACGTATCTCATTCCCAACCGATGAACGTGAATGCGAAACGTCCCTCATAAGAACAGCGTGAGCAACTGAGAATTACCAATTCTTGTCGGTGAGCTCCAGCTCGTCAAACGACTGACTGTCATACCTGGTGAAGGCGAATATACATCGACATCAAAGCTAGGTATCAACAGTGGTCAGAATTGCTCAGAGTGAATGCTCGCGATACATGTGGGTGATTCGCTTCGCACTGTTCGAGTCGAGCAACTTGATCCATAAAATGGTCAGCCTCCAGGCTTCAAACCGATGTGTGAATGCATTCAGCATTCGAGGTCAGCATAAATGGAGCAGTATGCACCTCGACTCCACAAGCATTTGCACTGAGGCATTCGAAGAGAGCTTTGCGATCGATACCTACATAATTTGCATGCATTTATACTGATTATTTGGCAAAACATAGTTTATGATAGTCAATCCTAGAAAACCTCAATAATAATTATCAAGCTGAAGATAATTTGCATGTATTTATACTCATTATTTTGATACCTAACCCTGGATGGAACCTTAGAGATCTAAATATCGACATATACGCCTGTTTTATATATTGGCGTTTGGTATACCCATAAACATTCAAAAGACTAAGTTCATGAGAGTCAGCAAGAATTGCACACTCCAGGGACAATTATATATCTATAGCAAAATTATAGAAAGAATCAAGACAACTTCTTACCTCGGCACTATGCTGAACGGGATCAACCGAGGAAAATACGCTGCAGAATCGAAAAGACCAGAGCAGTATTCATTAGAATGAGAAAACTCCTCACAAATCACAACCTGAACAAAAAACCCAAAATAATACTTCTGAAGTGTTATGTATTTCTTGTGCTTCTGTATGGAATGGAGTCATAGACGCTTACGGAAGCTTCGTGTGGAAAGCTAGAAGCTTTGGAATCGTGGCTCTACAGAACAATGCTTTGAATACGCATAGAGCGCATAACCAATAGGAGAAGAAAACTAAAATTTTTAACACCGGGAACAGGAAAAAACTGGAGTATTTGGGCCACATCATGCAGAATGGCCTGCTCCAACTGATTCTGCAGGGCAAGAGCGAGGGGCGGAGAGGTCCAGGCAGGAGAATAATTTCGTGGTTCTGGAAGTTGGACTCTTCCGGAAAGCGGTGAACAAAGTCACAATAGCCAAAATGATCTCCAATATCCGATAACAGATTGGCACTATCAAGAAAAAAGAACCCTGCAAAACCAAGAAAAACGCTTATATTAATTATCGGCCTATAAGCAGAAAAATTATGATTGACAATATTCGAATCGAAAAGGTTATTGAAGAAAATGAGCTCAATGACCAGTCTAAGCAAGATATCAGATAAAACCATATTATTAGGTTCCAAAAAAATCTTGATTTATAAAAGCACCGGGTAGATGAATTCAGTGATTAGGATCACAGAAATCTTTCTGCAGGGGGAGTGAAAAAATATAATTATTTATGTCAATCAGCTACTACAGAAAAACACGAAATAACACAAATAGTAAATTCACTTGTTCTTTTCAAGTTTTCCGTGAAACAGAACTTCAATTCACTTATAGTTTCAATTTTTCGAAGTCATTCGGATCAAAGGAACGTAAATATTTTTTCCTGGTATACTCAAGTAATGAAGTAATCTCTGGAGTGCACTTTTCACCATTTCATTTCCTCCAACAATACCACCACGAAATAATTTCTTTAAGGACAGGTAAATGATCGCTACTGTTCGTGTTTGGAATAGTTAACCAATATCGATTTGTTGATTCGACATTGCTCTAAGAGATTCAGTACAAACAGAAAATTAATTAGAATATTGTCTTTGCATACCTACATGACAGATATCAGAATTCATTCATTCCTAAATGGTACAAGTAAACGTAGAAATCAATAATACATTACAACATCATAGGCAAAAGTAATGATTTGATGACCATTTTCTGTTCATAGAATCAATCATTTCGTGAAATCTGAAAATAACGACCCTATATTTAATTATCTTTTCCCAGTGGCGGCTCTTCGTATGAAGCAACTGACATGTGAAAATCAATAAAATGTGAAATTTTTGACACATCATTTAAATATATAGATTTTGCATTGGATATTATCGAAGAAAAAGATGGCACGAACCTTCTTTTTCCAGAACGAAGAATTACTTTTGAAATCTTCTGATTTTACTCTGTCCGGTGCATGATTTTGGCTTAAAGAAATAAAAATTGTTTTTCCTTCACGGATAAATTGCTTAAGTTGCAAAAAAAGCAGTGTGGTGCTATTTTTCACCAGAAACATTCAACACAAACCCCATAGATAGGGATTCACGGCTTGTATTGATTTTCAAGCTACTTGGCTGGAGCTTGACTTGATTTCAAGTCAAGTAGTAGTTTTTTAATCTCAAGTCAAGTATTTATGCATCAAGTCCTTGAATCATAACAAGCTACTTGATTTTGAGCAGTTTTAATGTGTGATGTCACATCAGTGAAAAAAATGATGAAATGAGAAGGAACCTTGCAAAAAACACTTTTATTCATTAGAATTATTGTATAAAAGAACCGATAATATCAACTTTTTGAAATAGAACCATGAATTATATCACTATAAATCATAACAAAATAAAAAGTAAAAAATAAAGTTCTTAATATTGAGAACACTCCAGGCTTTGTTTGATTTCATAATTTTCCATCCAGGATCTAAAGCACATGAGGCATCTTATAGATTTGTCGCCTTACCCATTGCGGGTTTTTGTAACTGTGAGAGCAGCTCTGGAAAATTGTCTTTCAGCAGGAGCTGAAAATGCTTGCGTTGATAAAAAATCCTTAGCCATTTTGGCCAAGTTTGGAAAGATATTTCTAAAACTACCAAAATCTAACAATAGATTTCATAGAAATGTGAGAAAACTTCTAATAAAGTCACACTGGCTAATGCTTCAGTCTCCCGGCGCTAGAGAAATCCCTTTATTTAGTCTAAGCGCGCACGAGATTGCAGAAATATATAGCGTGCGACGCGTGCATATCAAGCTCAAGTAAGAAGCTTGATATCGAGACAAGCAATGAATCTCTAAAGTCAAGTCAAGCTCGAGTATATAATTTTTCATGAGCTTTATTTTCAAGTCAAGTAGTTGGTTAAAATGTCAAGCTACTTGGCTTGATGAATCCCTACCCATAGAGAGGACACTCGTAAAAATAATAACATTGCTTGTACTTCAGAAACTGAATTTTGATTCAGTTAAAACGTGTACAAAATTTTATAGAAATATCTGCAACAGCATCATTTCATCTATTGAATTTTCCTTGAAACTTTACCAAACTGTATCTCAAGAGTTACATGTTTACAGCATACGTTCATAAGAAGTTTTTTCTTAAAATGGCTCCAAGAATTACTCCCTTAAATATTATCACATCATTTGAGAACATCCTTTATACGTAGGTACATATCATTTTCATAAGTTTAAAACCATTTTTGGTATTCAGCTTGTTCAAACTCCGTGTGAATGGAATGTATGAACTTGATACTGGTCTAATTAAAGAACAAATTGCTTTAAGTTCATAAAAAACAGTGAAATATCGAACATTGCTTCATTAAATATAAGAAATATTCGGCATAATTCATTCCAATAGAAATAAGTTCACGTATTTGAGCAATTTTGGCAAACTTGCATTCATGCAAACTCGATTGAATAATTGAATTGTTTTATACAGATGATATTTCACATAATTAAATCAGGACTTCCTCGGTACAAAACAACGAGTAGAAAGCTTTCAAGGAACTTTAATTTGTGTTTTAATTCAATATTTCTACAATACTTTCCCGACTGTCTGGAAACCATGAATAATTTAGGAAGTTGTTTGGAACTGAATTTGAATTGTTGGAACGCTTTACCTGAAAACTTTTTCAGTTTTATTTGAAATATACTTCCTTATCTCTCTGATGAATTCCATCGGAGCGTTGTATTCTGTAAATATATTCATGACAACTATAGTTTATTTCTGTCATCAGAAAATTAGATTGGAATCTTCCTGAAATATCATACAGTAATAAACATAGATAGAGGGAGTATACGCAATTTTCACATGTCCCTAACATGGTTAGATTACGTTGTCGGATCGTTATATATTTTCAAATCCGCAATTTTACTATATCGTCCGAAATGTATATTATATTGAATGAAATACATTTATTTGAGTGATTCCCGATTATAAAGGGTGTTTTTTTAGAGCTATAGAACTTTGAATTGCAATAAAACAACGATGGATTATTCGATTGACATGAATTTTATTTATCCGCAAGATAATCTTGTGGCATTACATTTTAAATATGATTTCTGACATATGACCACCACGGCTGGCTCGGATGTAGTCCAATCTGGACGTCCAATTTTCGATCACCATTAATTGTAACGTTCTGGCCATCATCGTTTTTGAAGAAGCGCACCAAACAGTCAGTTTTTCTGAATGTAACGGTGTTTCGACATAAACTTGAGGGTTAGCCTCACTCCAAATGCGGCAGTTTTGTTTGTTGACGTAGCCATTCAACCAGAAGTGCGCTTCATGGCTAAACAAAATTCGCTTATGAAAATCGGGAACAACGGCAATCTCATTTTGGGCCCATTCGACGAATCTACGCCTTACTTGATGATCGTTTGGCTTCAATTCTTGCACGAGTTGGATTTTGTAAGCCCGCAAACCAAGATCCTTCCGCAAAATCTTCCATAAAGTGGATGGACACAGATCCAATTCCTGTGCTCGATGGCAGATAGACTCATTCGGTTCTTCTTCAATGCTACGCTCTACAGCAGCAATAGCTTCTTCTGTACGCAACGTACCGAGTCTCTGGGGATGCGAGTTATCAATAAGAGTAAACGTGGTGCGAGAACGTTCCATGGTTAATCGAATTAACTGCTCTGATGGACGATTTTGTCGACGATAAAATGGACGTAGTGCGCGATACGTATTCCGCACATAACCATTATTTTCGAAATGAAATTGCATTATTTGCAAGCGTTTTTCAGGCGTGAGTCTATTCAAGATGAATTGCCAAACCAAACTGAGAATAAATCACTTGACAGCTGTTGAATCGGTCGCTATCTCGAACAGTAATGCCAACTTAAAGTTATATACCTCGAAAAAAAACACCCGTTATATGTAAATTTGAATATTTGGAATACGATATTTTTCCTAATTGTCGAATTTATTATGTGCAGAATATTTACTGTTTTCTGTATCTACCTGCTGAAATCCAAGGTTTGGCAACTTTTGCTCTCCTAGTGTCATCGGTTGTTTCACGTCGTTAGGCGCGCTTGATGTGTTTTTTTGGAATTCCTGTTATATTTAGTTATTTATTTCAATATATTTTGACTTAATATGAAACGTTGATTCACTATGAGACATAAGAAGTGCGTTCTTTGTGGAGAAACTCGCAAATTGAGTGAAATATCGTATCACTGATATGATTTCATTTCCTCGCGCTTCATGTCAAAGTTGATGTCAAGGACAAAATTTGCTTAGTGAAAATGACATAAGGTCCCTTTATCTATGTTTATTACTCTGATCGAAATACATACCTCGAATCATTTTCAAAATTAGTTATTGATGAAGAATAATGGGCAAAATCTAGGTGTCCTAAATATGTATACCCGAAATTTGATGCAATATTCTATATTGATCCTTTTACCAGATTCAACGAAAACCTAAGATAAACATCGAATAAAATTGGAAGCATTTTCCTGAGATTAAAAGATTTATGATGTATTGTCAAACCATACTGAACAGAAAATGTCGATACAGTTTGACATTCTAAACTGTCAAACCATAGACAACAACCATCGAAATATCTATAGTAGCCGAAAAAACACCCGTTATTTAAATTAAATTTAAATGCAAGAATATTGCTTGATATTACTCCAAATCAGATCATTGTCAACTCCATACAACTCAGCTCGTTAATACTCCCAAACCTACAGTGAATAATTGAGTGGTCTTTCAAAAATAACGCCATCCATTCCGCTCAAAGTGACATCAAATATTCAATCTTCATTTAGAGTAATTCCCTACGTCTGAAATACGTAAATTCTCAGGGTGGATAAATATTAAGATTTCAAATCAGAATACAGCGGTTGAGCTCATTGTATAAACAAAAGCTTATTCCCGGTGTAATAATAAAGTGGTGTGCCTGTGAAAATTGGGCCTCCAACCTCCGAGATCAAAGAAGTCGGTGGAACGGCGTATCCCCTGTAACAGTCTGGTTTTCGAACATATAGTCCCTGGGAGATCTATCTGAATTATTAGTGGTACGCCTTCAAGAGATGCATAAAGTTACCGTAGCACCATGCTTGTGTCCCCTGGGTTGATTCGAGAACGAAATTATAGATTTTGAACTATTCTCATTGGGAAGTAATTACACTTCATATAAAATTATGTAGGCTGAATAATCAGTTGGGGAGAAGAATGAGGCTCTCTTCCTTCGTTTCTAAAAATCAAAACTTCTAAGTTCATTGTTTTCGATGTTGTCACAATTCTTTATCTCGAGTTTTGATTTATACAATAACAATTTATGAAAAAGTTGAAAGGATACTTTATTAGAGAAAGAGGCTCCCTGTCAAATTGGCTCAATTCTTGAGGAATTCTTGATATGTTATATTCCAAATCTTACCAAACAAAACAATCAATAGGCACAAGTTTTTCTATAGGCTAGTTGCGACTATAGAGCTCTCTGAAAACTCTTAGTTGTTCTCCATTGTTTTATTTATTTATGAAGTATCGGGATATCTACTAACAGGTATACTCTCAGAAAAGTATCCTCTGATACATAAGAAACTATACTAACTGAGAAAGAAACTGCAACACCCAGAAGGAGCTGTTTGAATTTTGATTTTTTTTTTGTGAAACGTATAAAGTATAACAAGAAGTAAATGATTGAATTTGGAGGAAAAAGTCGTGAAGGTTTTTCTATGTGCACAATTTTTGTTACTCAAATATTGAAGTCGTTTTTTAAATTCTACAACCCAGCTGTTTGAGGAGATCCAAAGTCGATGTTTAGTCATTGTTAAAATGCCTAGAGCACGTGTACGTGGAATTTAACGCAAACTAGATGAATTTGAAAGAGGTCGAATTATTGGTCTTCGGGAGGCGGGGTTGTCATTTCAAGAAATCGCTAACCGTACAAACAGAAATCCAACTACTGTTATGAGATGTTATCAAGCGTGGTTTTATAATGCCCAAAATCGAAAAATAGTATACACCGGACGCCGAAAGGGCACAAATGAAGTTCACGAACGACGTCTAAGACTTTATGGCCTTTAGAGACCGATTTGCGACTACTCGATCTTTGGTTGATGAGTGGTTAGGAGAACAAGACCATCCTGTAACTGTCAAAACGGTTTACCGCCGGATAAGTTCTTTTTGACTTCAGCAGTATCGACCCCCATCTTGTGTTACCTCTGACGGTTGAGCATCGCCGGCAACGATAACAGTGGCGCAGAGAACGTCAACATGGGAATATGGAATGGCATCAGGTCGTCTTTTCTGATGAATCTCGATTCTCCTTGGGTGCTCATGATGGCCGAAAAAGGGTTAGACGACATCGGAAAGAAAGAAGTGAACCTCAGTTTTATGTTGAGCGTTATGATCATTTTCTTGGCCTGTGTAATGAATAATTTCTTCATGATATTTCGGAATAGTAATATGAATTATAAGAGGAAAGTTTCAGTTTGGAATCAATAGACTTTCCTATATTTTAGTTCAATGCGAATGCAGTGGAGAATACTTTCGAACAGTTTACTCTTCAATATTAAAAAAAGAAAAGAAATGAGACACTCGACTATATGTTTCACGTCTACTCTTCGATATGGTTGTGTTTATACGATACATTTTTAAACGATATCTTGATGACATAGAATCAAGACAATTTGTTCAGTCATTATTTTCATCTCCGCTCGTTCAAAATTCGTTCATATTCCATAGAGAATTTACACGAAACTTAGTACAAGAAGGGAGTCCTGGATGTGAAAGAGCCGCAAAATATAAAATCAGAGGCGGGACACCTATGTAGGGAAATGAACGCAGTATTAAAATCTGAAAGGCATTCTAACACAGAGGGTGCTTCATTCGAGACTCTCGAAGGTCGGGTACCTACGTCAAGAACCCTACAAGAATAAAAGGGACCTATATATGTAATATAACCAGCGAAAAATGTATATGAGATGAACATCGAAACAATGGCACTCCATATTGTATTCCCTTCTCTGCTTTCATATCTAGGAACTGCTGGGATGAATAACATTTTCAAGTGCGACGCGTCAATGTGATCTTCATCGTTATTCAGTTATACAGGAAGATTTAACGTGAAGCATTCAAATTTCGGGAAGGGTATGTTTGATTGTATTGTCGACGAATAATAAGCCTTTTGTGAATTTACGTAGAATGGGAATGATAATTATTCTCGTTTTTTGATTGAATTGGATTTCGAGAAAAATTTTACTCTATGGCGTGATATTTCCTTTCTTTGAATCATTAAAAAAACAGGCTTAGAAAATTCGTGATATTTCCTACGAGAACGTTTAGAAATGAAAAATTACTTGTTCGCGGTAGATTCGATACGAACCTTGGCAGCAATTCGCCTATCACGAGAATGTGTAGTTTATTCGATCAAAATTGTAATGATTTAATTTAAATTGGAAATAACTCAAGCGGTGTATCAAAGGAATTTTCATTCAGTGATTATTTTGATGTTTTATGTTATATTGCCACTTATGTATGTAGGCTTGGTTAATCGATCGTCTAGAGGTATGATTCGATTACCTGGCCTTTCCACTTCTTCTCCGTGACTTTGTTCGGTTGAAGTAATAATTGAACTCTTTTGAATTATAAACATCTATTTTCAAAGCCACTCTTATAGTACAAACACAGTTTATACGGTACTGAATTTCGTCTTTAACTCGAGTGTTAATTACTCGAGTCGTCTTCGATATTTCACGTCTTTGTCTTATTACAAGTTTCGGTCGTCTCGTCTTTGATTCGTTCGCGACTCGTCTTAATCTAGTCCGCGAACCGTCCTTACGTCGTACGTCTTAAGTTGACTGACCGAACTTACTCTTCACTCGTCTTAGACTTGACTTGAATTGTCTCTCGTCTCGGATTTACTTCGTCTTAGACCGATCTTAAAATTTGAATATCGACTTCCCTTCTTTCGGCTTGATCACACCTTTTGGGAAAGTACCATCCCCTAGTCCAATAAAAGTTTTGCCATACCGCCCACAAAGCTCTTCGCGGATTCCTGGAAATCGAATATTCTCGAAGGACTAGAACCTGATACACAGATGTGACACATCTGGTACAACCGTCTTGTCTTCGATCTTTCCTAACCCCAGTAAATCTCTTAAATTTTCCAACCGGCGTGACACATCTTCGACACCCCGAAGAATTACACATCCTTTTTACATTATATGTACAATAACAATTCGTTCCCTGTAAATTCATTGAAACTGTCATGCCCCCGGCACTTGAAGAAACTAATAGGTCCCCAAGCATCCTGTTGACCATCTCAATTATTTACAGGGAACAATAACTGGATCCTACATGTATACCATAGGATGTTGTTGATATATACTGAATGACAAAGAAACTGCAACACCCAGAAGGAGCTGTTCAAATTTCATTTTTTTCTTTTGATAAAACATAGTATATCAAGGAGTAAATGATTGACAATTGGAGAAAAAAAAGAGATTACAATTCTCTTTAATAAATTTGTTAATAATGTCCACCGCGATTATCTATCGCTTCTCAACACGTCTCGGCATTGATGCAATGAGATGGTCTATTTCTTCTTGAAGGATACTATCCCAAGCTACCTGTACTTCATGTCTCAAAGCCGCCAAAGTCCGTGGGGCTGGGGTAAATTTTCAAGTCTTCTACCCATGATGTCCCAAACATGTTCTATGGGCGAAAGATCAAGGGAATTGAGCGGCAATGGCAAAAGATTCACATGGGTTGCTTCGAAAAAGTTTAAACTAACTCTGGCAACATGAGCATGAGCATTATCTTGCTGAAATATTAAGTTAAGTTAAGGAAGAACATATGGCTCCACTATTTCTTGTAGGTAACGCAGTATTTCTTGAAGGTAACGCAGCGCTTTCATGTTACCATGACGCCTACTGTCCGGTGTACATGAGCGTCATATAATCCATATTACTATTTTGAAATATCATGAAGAAATTATTCATTACACAGGCCGAGAAAATGAAAAAAATTGGAAAACAATAAATCTTTATTTTTTCATTGCAAAAGCCACAAACTAAATTTTGTGGTCAATGATACTAGCAAACTACTGAATATTGCAACTGTTAAGGATACTATATCCTTCTTTCATGAGTCACCAGTTTACAGGACATCGACTCCTAGTTTATCAAGGCAGTATGAGACCAGATTGTCTGAGAAATACAAGAGCATTAGAAAGTTCCCAAACAGCTTTCATGAAATCTTCAATGCGCTAGAACATCTCTCTCGATCCAAGGTAACTTATAAGCTACAAGAAAATGTGCCTGTCAATTGCACTATGTAGTAACCAAACCAATTTTCATCGTAGGTTCGATCATTGCAAAGTACTCTGCGGTTTTGGTACCGTTGTGAACGTTCTACAAAGTAAAAATATGGATTGGATTATGGTGAGGAAACACATTGTTGAAATCCTTGATGTCATCAAGAAGGAACGACAAGAGATTGAGTATGTTTCTGATGAATTACTCAAAAAATCACATGATATCGCAGAGAAAATTGACATTAACAATTTTATGAATTGTTCGAAAGCAAATACACATAAGTGAGTCTTCCGCCTTCTGAGACAGCGATGGAATACTGGAGACTATCGTTGATTACCTCTTATCTTGACTCTTTAACTTTATCAATTTAATGTTTCCACTCGAAAATACACTTGCTTTTGCCTTATCTCATCTTCATCCTTCATACATGCTAAAACTTACTTCGATTAATTTGAGAAAAAACGTAAAATCTTTCATGGAGTATTATGAGTTGGGTGATCTCTCTGCAGAATTAGATTTGTGGTATAATCTGTGGAAAAATTAAGATTCAGCAGGGGAAAATTGAAGGATATTGGAGTGGCTGCACTTTTAGAGGATGCTAATATTTTTTTCCTGCAACAAGGCATGCACTATTAAGTGCTTTTCCATCCACTTCGGCTATTATTAAACGATCTTTCAGCACCCTTCAAAGGGTAAAGACCTGGCTGAGAAGTACAATGGGAGAAGACAGATTGACTGAGTTGAGTTTGAGGAGCTTTCATGGCAAATTATTTGAGAAAAACTGGGACTTTTCTACAAGGAATGTGAGTAGAATAATTTTTTTTCGAGCAAATAATTGTAATAACTCAGTTGACAAAGTACTGTTATAAATTATAATTATACATAATTTTCTGAAAATTTAGGTTTTATTCACCTTTTTCTCGATAAAATCTCATAATCTGAACGACGATGGTTTCCTCACCCCTAGTGTTGATCCTGGAATCATGAGGGATACTTCTATTACTTTATTCCATTCTAGTTTTTCAAACGATATTAAGTTTCGAAATATAAGGCAATACAATTCGATAAATTGTTATTGAACGAATGAATCCACCTTAATGGAACGAGCCTTCTAATCTCCTTGAGATTTCTTGCAGCTCTCGAGCCTCTTTCCTAAAGATTTCATCTACTTTCTGTCGGCAAATCACCTTAACCTAATATCCTACCACAGGAACACGACAAGAGTAAACCGACCCTAACACCGAACAAGTGTATTCTTGAAATACCGAGCGTCCTTCAATTCCCCAAGAAGCTCAGTGTTCTACTCGAAATATTACTCGTTTCAGAACAGGTTCGTATTGGCGTTTTTGTTGAAATACAATATCAGAAGAGTTTTTCACAATACAAGTGCAGAAGGTATTGATATTCTTCCGCGAGTTCAAAATTCAATAATCATTTTCTCTAATTCACTGACCTACTATTGAAATTAATGAAATATTTCCATAACTTATTATTATTATTAAATATCGTTTGGTGATTTTTGCATTGACATTTTTTTTTGATCGTTGAACTATTTTATGTATCACAAATTTGACAGGTATAGATAAATCCGTGACAGGGGAGTTCCAAGTAGCATTTTTCCGTTTCCTATGTGGCTAGCGCAATCAGTTGCTCTAATCCATTAGGGAACGGAGACGCACGAGACAACTCCGTTCCCTACGTGGTTAGCGCAACTTATACACTAGTTGCCTACTCCGAACGCATGTACTCATTCATTTTGTGTCCATTGTATGATTGTAGTCAAGTCATAAATAGGTGTCCCATTTAGTTAGAAATCAACTATCGTTTTGGAGATATAGAGCGGAGTTGGTGTTTTTTAAATGGAACACCCTATATACATATGTCTTAATTGGAATTAAACTTGGACCTCGACTTGGACACATAATGAATTTAATATCGATATAAATGAAAAATATTTATATATGAAGGGTCCCATGAAAAAATCGAATAAAAACTCTATATCTCTAAAACGCGTGATAAAACGATGCTTTTCGAAATATCTGGGGTAAAAAACTGCTCAAAGAAATATAGTAGGAAATTGAAAAAAAAATAAAAGTTTCTCCATGGAAATATTCTATCATTTTATTGATTGATTCGACTGTGTAGATCACGAAAATGCTTGCAGTTGGGCGATCCGCACATCATTCCAGAAATTATAGATAAAAATCTGACATTTTCGAAAAAAAATTGATAATATTCCCGAGGCTGCAACTTCTCCTGGACGTGAGCTATGCCCTCGAAACCTCGGTATGCTTTAGATCGGAACTTGATGTTTGAAAAACATTTTCATTTGAGGGGTCTGTGACGAATAATTCAGGAATTATATCGATTTTTGGAAGGAAATCCAATTCGTTTCCAAACTTCGAGTTCGAATACCCTGAAAACCGTGAGCTCTACGAAGAATCGGTGAGCGGTGTCAGAATTGACGATCTCTGATTAGCCCAATTTCGATCTCACCTAAAAAAATTTTTGTCGAAAAATTTTCGTAAAATTTTCCATACCTAACCCTTAAAAAATTGAAAAAAATGAAAGTTTCTTCTTGGAAATATTGTATCATTTCATTGATTGTTTTGATTATGTAAATCACAAAAATGCTTGCAGTTGGACGATCCGTACATTATTTCAGAAAGTATAGATAAAAATCTGACATTTTCGAGAAAATAATTGATAAAATTCCCGAGGCTGCAACTTCCCCTGGAAGTGAGCTAAGCCCTTGAAACCGAGCTTGAAATCTCGTTATGTTTCAGATCGGAACTTGATCTTCAAAAATCGTTTTTATTTGAGGGGTCTGTGACGAATAATTCAGGATATATATCGATTTTTGGGGGGAAATTCAATTTTTTCCCAAATTTCGAGTTCAAATTCCCTCAAAATCGTGAGCTCTACGAAGAATCGGTGAGCGGTGCTAGAATTGACAATCTCTGATCAGCCGAATTTCGATCTCACCTGAAGAATTTTTGGTCTAAAAATTTTTGTATAATTTTCCATACCTACCCCTAGAAAATTGCAAAAAAATAAAAGTTCCCTTCTTGATTGATTCGACTATAGTCGGGTCTTGCAAAAAAATAGTAAAAACAATAATCTTTTGTCTTCTGTGTATTTCAAGCTCTCTCATACTCTAGCCTCATTTAATGCAAAAACAAAAGTCACAACGTTTATCCACCCGTTAGAATAATGGGTATCTATTGAATTATTCGAAAATTTCATAGTTTGATGCAAAAAATAAATCAATTAACTTTATAGAGTACAACAACATATTTTCCTCTTTTTTTATTGTCCACCAACAATGCATTTTCTTGCATAAATCATCCTTGAGGATGCCTTTCGATAAGATTTCAGACTTGTCATCTTGATGAAGTATTACATTCAAATCAAGTAATTGTGCCTACTGTTCAGTTAACAGCACCTTCTGGGAGCACGTCTTATCTATTTCCGTACACGTCCAAGACTAAAGTAGCTACACCATAAATCAGAAGCATAATAGTCATCATTCTGCATATTAAATTCATGTTTCCATTTCGGAATTCTGATTAGTAGTTATAACTGAAGGTAGGTATTAAACGCGATAGAAACGGTAATCCAAAAGTGTTGTAGAAATGTCAGCTGTGTGTCCCATTAACCTTTCAACTGATATCTTACAGTACAAAAACAATTCATTCTGAATTAAATCAGGTTTAAATGGGTATTTTTGTAACTTGTACCATAGAAATAGCAGGTTACCATTTTGCCAGAATGCCTGTTATTTTTTATTTTCAGCCAGGAATTTTGATTTAATATTAAGGTTCGACTCACTGAGCACATTTTCGAATCTCATGCAGGTCTTATTTCTTTCAAAGCCTTTTCTATGATGATACTGATGATTGCTATTCTTATTCTTGAGTTTTGAGCTTCGAATTACAATAACAAGAACCCTCTTTTTCTTTTTCGGTACAACACAGGTTGAGTTTAGCCTAAGGTTAGTCTTAAACTTAACCCGTGCTGCATTCAAGAAAAAGAAATCAATACATTGTGCATCAAGTGCGGAAAGTCCAAATTTTCTCACGAGTGTGAAAGTTTGTGGCACGAGCCTGAAAAGGGAGTGCCGCAAACACACGAGTGAGAAAAGGACTTTTTCCACATGTTGCACACTATACTTTTCCTACAGCTGCACAAATTTAAATAATCCAAAAAATGTACCTAATTCAATTCAAAATGGTCTTCGTTGGCAGTATCTGTTCATTTATTTCGTTTCCATAGAAACGACTTCTCAAAAGCCCAATTTCATTGGTCTACCAAGCGAAGTGTAGGCAAAGTGCCGTGTGGAATAATATTTCTCACAGTAATCAATACATAATTCTGAAATTAGTAAACTATGAAGAATTTGCTACTTTCCATAGCAGTTATAGGAAAAATATGAATGTTTATAGGTACAAGGAATCAAAGATTCAAATAAACATATCCAAAATGAGTGGGAAGTAAAAGTGAAAGAAAAACCAATTCATTTACCGTTCTGAGGTCACTGTTCACATCATTTCTAACCTGAAAATAGTTATCCATATTCTAGATGCAATATATCTGAGTTTAATCAGCAAAGAATTGAGATTTACAATGTCTAATTGAGGTTATATAATAAAAAGCAGAGGTCCCAGACCGGATCCCTGCGTACGCCAGAAATAACGTTATGCTAAGACGATAAAGCAGTGTTAATTTGTACTTTTTGAGGACGGTGATTTAGATAACAGGAGACGAGAGAATGGGAATCTTCAGACAACCCGTTAATTTTCAATTTGTGAGAAACTAATGTGTTATCAATGGTATCCAATGCTTTCAAAAATCTAGGGTTATATACATTTTTGACGATACCATCAGCCACTTTCGCTAACGCAAATGAACTACTATCTCCAATCGTGAAACCAGCTCGACAATGAGGATCACTATTGATGTCAGTGATATACCATGTTACAGTCTATGGATTGTTCTCTAAAGAATTTTTTGACATATCGGGCAAAATACTAATAGGTCTTAAATCTGAGAAGGGCCACGACAATGATTGGATTTTTCAAAATATCCTGCTCCCCCACTGCATCCATCTCAGATCTTCACGAAAACAATAAAGAATACCTGAAGCATGAGAAATCATTAAACGACAGATCGACAGCAAATCTATTTCTGTCAAAAACAGTGTCTCCATCAGAGGGTCGCTACGACGAATACCACAGAATCGTATCGCTTTCCACGAGTCGTAGATGTGGATAACGGAAAAGGTCAGCACCGGAAAATCTCTCGTACAAAAAAAAGAGATGTAACTGCACACGTCAATGATTATACATTCTGAGCTGACCGACATATCGAATTTGAAGTCCAAACCTCGTATCGAAAAATTCCGGTAGAATACCTGTACAAACTATGCGACTAACGGAGTTACATATAATTGATCCACACATGAAGAGAGAAATCACGTTTGGTCGCTTGAAAAATGTTCGAAGCAAAAAGTCTATTTGAAGCAGAATTTAACCTCATATCATTTGTGGAGATTTTTAAAATCTACACCGCGGTATCCCTGGAAATAAAGAAGGTCGGACGTTCAAACTTGAAATCAATTCAATTCGAGGAAAATGAACCCAGTACGGGGTACAACCATAAGATCTCAACAAAGATAAACAAACTGGTAAACAAAATTTGAGAATTCAACTCACAGAATTACGACTTATAACGTTACTTCTGACCACCCCAAGTTGGGTCACATATGATCATAATAAAACTCCTTATAATTTCTTCAATGACTTTCAGGAGAATTTTCAATGATTCGGACTATGCAAATTGCTCTGCATTAACAACTGATGAATGTAATACAGTTATTCATGAAACACTCTTTATAAGCCAGTTATCGGTCCTACTCACATATGTAATGATTCTATCTGCTCAAAAGGTAGCGTTACAGCAGAGTCACCTCTCCACGATGATGTGGGAGAATTTCTTAGACAGAGATCTCTGGATTTCCTAACTGAAGAGTCCACCAGCGATCTCGGGATCGGGATTCACCATAATCCCTAAAGAGAGGGCGCACCTACAATATTTGGCTCGAAAAAGTTTGCCAAACATACATACCTACATAGAAAATAATCTACTTTGAGGCGCAGAAACGTCGAGAATAACAAACGCTATCCAAAGAAAACTAGAAGCGTTAGAAATTAACACTTTTGAACGCACCTAAGGTATTTCAAGAAAAATACTCAAGGGTACGAAACAAGGAAATTAGACAACAAATAGACATAGAAGGATGATGCGGACATGTTGAGAGAATAGATGATGACAGAATTCCCAAGAAAGTGATGCAATGGATTTCTAAAAAGAGCATAAAACGTGGAAGACCTAAAAAGACGTAACGGGAAATTCAAGGCATTTCACAGAAAATTTCAAAGGCAATGTAAGCCAAAGAACCAACAGAAGTAGAATGTAACGAATGAATGACGGGAAAATTAGGAATCTGACAACGTCCTAAGATGTTATAAAACTGATGACAATTTGAATAAAACAATATATTTCATTGGATATTCATCGTTCATCATATAGGTAGCCAGTCTTCATAATAGGTACTTTTCTAATTCGATAATCATTCGAATCATTCTCACACACATTCCCCAAACACTTCGTGTAGAGCCAAAATTTAATTGTGAATTATAGAATGCGAGGCATAAAAATAAGCCAAAATCATAATGAAGCAAACGCTATGGCTCGCTGTCCACGCTGGTGATCATATATCATCTGAATAATAAAAATTATTCTCCTCGGCGCAGGTGAAACCCGCGGTAGTCTGACAGATATTCATCTGAAAAAGAATTATTCGCTGGTGCGTCCAGTGTTAGGGACCTATCCGACTCAGCTATAGGTATTGCCACATTTCTGGACATGTAGGTTATAAATGATGCGGCAGTTGTAGATTGCTGCAGTAGCAGAACAATAATCTTTCAACAGAATATATACGTTTGGAATAACGCCTCAAAAAAATCAAAATTAGTTTCGTTTCAATAATCGAGTGAGAAAAAGACAAAAAATATACATCTATCCCGTGTCTCTAATTGGTTGTCTAATGAGTGGATCTGAGAATTCCTTCGAGCTAGAAAAAAATGAGTGGCTAGATTTCTTAGTGAACTAATTTTATGGAACCGCAACCTTATAAGTTCAACGGTTATCAAGCTATAAAAAAAAATTGGAAAATGGTGTCAAATGTCAAAATATATAGGATACATGATATATAAATCTCTTATCAAACTATAGAGATCATTAAACGATTTAGTTTTACACGGCAACTCAACGAAGTGTCTATCCAATATAATCTAGGAACATCAGATAATTGCAACAAAAAACAAATGATTACACCAAAGCATTTTGAAGGAAGAAGTGCCTTAGAATGTTTTTGTTCCATTTTATAGTTATGTTATACAGGGTGGCCACTTTTTCAATGGGATTGTATTGGTAACTTTTAAACCATTAGAGTTAGAAGGTCGGTCAAATGGAGAAGAAGTTGCATTCATTGGAGCATTGTCAAGCAGTTCAAACAAATCGAGATTATCAGGGCCGGTTATTGAGATATCATAGGAAAGGTAAATTCTGTCATTTTGATTTTTCTTTTTTTCCCACTTTATTTCAAATATTATGAAAAAATGTTTCAGGAATTTTTTATTCGACAGTTTATTATCCTCAATTTGACGTAATCAGATTACGTACCCAACGTTTCGTACTCCTTGGGCCACACTCAACCTCATTATTTTCAATACGGACTTGCATATTTTATGACACTTTTCAAAATAACTTTTAACGCTGAATTCAACGATATATCATACGATGTCATTCAAAGTTGATTTTCAGGTGATTTTAACCCTTATCCAAATTTCTTTGGGTCGGATCTGTATTACATTTAGGTACTTTTAGTTTAATTAACAACATGCAATACATTTCGATAAAAAATCAACTAACTCATCTTGAACTAAATGGATCATATTAGAATCAACGCAAGAAACAAGTAAAAATTATTCACATATTTCAGTTCATACTAATTAAATATACTAAATTAAAAATTATAAGAACTTTTCATTTCTTGCCATTTTCCAATTTTTTCTCAGATGTAGATATAAGGTTATGGTTTCGACCAAATTTATTCTCTTAAAAATCTAGTCCGAAAATGTACCATTTGAAAAAACGCACTTTTTATCATTTTAGTATGCCCCGTTGCAGCGTGTGATTCTGAAAAACCCTATATGATTAGGGACTTATTTTATCACACAACGGGAATCCATACCCGAACTTTCAGCTTTCTGGAATTTCAAGTACCGAAGTGATTAATGTTTCTTGGAAGCAATGTTTCGAAGAAAAAATAAATCAATCAATCAATTACTCGAAAACCGCTAGAGAAAGGGACAAGAAGTTTATATATAAAAAATCAAGAGGCTACTGAAAACCGAAAAAAGTATTTATACATACAGGGTTTTGTCTGAAATATCGAAGTTGTTAGTACTTTTTGATATAAGCGGCAGCACCGAAGGACTAAAAATATGTGTCAAATGCTAATGAAAAAATTCCGTGGACAAGAGAGAAATTATTTCAGATTTGAAATCAACAATTCACGTTAAAACATCAGGGAAAAAGCGTCCCCTGCTGGAAATCTTCATACATCATTCAAGATTACCGAATTGTATACAACCGAGTCTACATCCAACAATGAAATTCATTGCCCTTGAGAGGGAATACCACAACGAGGCTTTCCGCGTATCAGTCAAACATTAGGTACCCATTCATTTCCCCTCTGGCGCTCCTGCGATGACCAAACTTCGTATGGTGTACGAAGTTGAACATTCACTTTATCTTCTTTCTCTTCACGAAGCATATAAGTTTAAGTAGAGGGCAGCACTTTATAGTTTTACCTTTTTTGTGATGATTTATTGTAGTTTTTTTTTCACGAATATTTTAAAAATATATCAGTTCTTTGTACATTGAACATATTATCAATTCTTTTGAAAAAAACAAAAAGTTGACAGCACTTTTTTCTTCATTCACAAATTGAAAATATTGTCCTCCTACAAAATGGATATTATTTGAGGGAATAATGTGAAAACCCCATCAAAATCGGTGTTTTTAAGCGAAAAAATCTATAATTTCGTTTTGAACTAAGACGTCACGTGATGGTATTCCCTCTTAATATAATTCCTTCCCAGTATCAATCCAAAAACTTTATTTCAGTGCCGAAAATAATCTACTGCGTCAATTAATTTAGAGGAGAAATCTCTTTCACTTATCTTTATTAAAATACTTCGATAATTAATTAGATCGCCGGTTCAAACAAACGAAGAGACTAATAATTATGCCATTAATTATAGCTGTTCATCAAAATGTTGATTATCTCAGAGTTAGTCCTCAAACTTAGATGAGAAGTGACGAGTCATAATGAAAAGACATTTTTATGGACTTCATCAAGCAATGGAAAGCTATATTGAATTCCTCGCAACATATTTTTCATTAACTTCTTTCTGATACTTTTGGAAGTAAAATTGTAATTAACATATTTCTTATTGATCTGAGTTGGTAATACTTCGCGTTGATATTAGAAATGATATTATGGGTTAAAATTATACAGTTGGCATTTCACTATTGAAGGTGACTATTTTGACGATTGAATTCAAATTCTTAAGAAACAGGTACAGGGCAGGCGCGGATCCACGGAGGGGGAACTGGGGGAACGTTCCCCCCCCAAATGGCCCAGGCACCTCTTAAATTTTGCCGGCCCTTCTAGAATTTGACATACTAAGGATCGAATAATTACAATATCATCAAGAATTTCACCTTCAATACATTTTGTGAAAACCCATATCAATGAACGGCAAAAAAATGACGTCTCAAAATGGCGGAAGTGTCTGGGATCCGCATTTTCAGTATTTTGAGTATCTAAAAGTTCCCCCCTCAAAAGTGGGGCCTGGATCCGCGCCTGGTACAGGGTGGACAAAAATACAATCGTTTTGTGTGTGCTCATAAAGTAACGCGTAACATTCTTTAATAGTTAAATTAACAATATTATCAAAAAGACTTATTGTCTAGCGGAATTGGTTTGAATGTAACACCAAGTAGTTTGTTACATTTTTAGATTATTAAAAATGAGATTTTTCCAAATATGTTTGGTACATGTGGTCTAGCAGACGGAACATGAAAGAAATTATTTCTTATTTTTTTTTATTTTTATTAATCTAAAATGTAACAAACTACAGGGTGTTACATTCGAACCAATTTCCGCTAGACAATCAGTATTTTTTATAATACTGTTTATTTAACTGATAAAAAATTTACTTGTTAACTTATGAGCACACACAAAGCTATTGTATTTTTGTCCACCCTGTACCAATTGGAATCAACATGTGATACATTTTTGGAATCAGCTCAGCTAGAGTAATCGGAAAATTGAGACAAAATGGGGGTGTTTCATTTAAAAAAAAGACGGTGACGTCATTACTCGAAAGTAATTCACCCTGTATATTAGATTATTATTTTAAAATAGGGTAAAATAAAATGAAAAATCGACGTGTTTCAGAATTATTTCTCGAAATGGTCTGTTTAACTAAAAATGAATTTGTTCCATTCTTTACGGACACACGTGTATATTTAAAATATTCGTGGAAAAAAAACCTGAAAAAAATCATTACAAAAGAGGTAAAACCAAGGGTAAAACTACAATTTTGTAAAAAAAAATCGACTATCGTACAGTGCTGCCCTCTACTTATATGATTCGTGAAGAAAAAGAAAATAAAATGAATGTACAACTTCATACACCTTGAAAAGTTTGGTCATCGCAGGAACACCAGAGGGTGAATACATAGGTATCAATATTTGACTGATACGCGGAAAGCCACGTGGCGGTAACCTCTCTTAAGACCATTGAAATCAGCCAAGGTTTCGTATAAACATTCATATTTCATCAAAGCTATTTCATTAAGTAGAATCGAGATGCTTAGTTTGGGTACAAAGAATATTGGAAATTAACTTTTTTATATGAATGAAATCCAAAAAGAACGAAATATGGATCAAAAATATATTATGATATTACAATCACTGTCAGAACAAATTCTTGTTGTATATCTAATCTCTTATCAGATTTTGACAATTAACGAAATTCGACAAATGATGATTAATTGTCGAAATTGTCGAAAATTGTCGAAATTCGATGATTCTGGATCCAAACCTAAGCTGATAATTTTTCATGGTCCTGTCATTGGAAAGTTATTTCGTATACAGGCGAACAGAATCAATTTTTTAAGTCGGATTCGTTATAAGTAAGTCATACCTTATCGTTTGTTACCATTCTCGGTTCAAATTTCGAAAAACACAAACATCGAGCCAACATGATAAAACGATCGTTTCGGAGAACGAGCGCTCGAAATGATATCTGCTTCTCATAAACTGGATGATATCTTTCGGTTTCACGTCATGAAATATAAATTCCAGCAGATACGATGGAAATAATCCGAAAGGAAATCTCCGAGTTAATTAAAAACAAACAGAAACGCATACGTTGACATTAAAGAAATAACCCAGTACGCCAGTTACTCATAACAGAATCGTTAGCTGATAATCTGCTATATCCAATTATCAAGTTTCAAAGTTGCTGGTCCTGGAAACAAGAAAACCTTATAATATCCCAACATTTCTGGTTGGCTCTCAATTCCATTCGGATATTCAATTAATTTAAATCCGTCTATCCCCTTTTGATTAAATTCCTTCTTCTTTTATTATTCAAGTCGCGTACAGGCCAACGTGACGAATGCAGAAGCTACCTTTTATGAACAGGAACGTAAAAGCTGCTCCTCTCATAGCAACCAATTTGATAATATGTAGAAATTCATATATCATCTCGTAGTCTACATATATTTTACCGATACTTATAATTATTTATTTATTCATCTGCTCCTATTGAATTATATATTCATTATTGAACTGCTTTTGAGCAATCAATAGTATATATTAACAAACAGCGTGAGTTATAATAACTCACTGCTATAAATCACTAAATTAAATCGGAAAAGATGGGTCTGTGCTTCTATACTTCTGTGCTTCTATTTGGTTAGCCGAAAGGGAACATTCCATTATTGTTATTGAGGGTGGGAATTTTGACGTTTATAGGTGACTTTTGAGGTTTATATATAAAGTTTTTCTCAATACTTGTATTTAAGTATTTATTTTTATAGTCGTAGATAAAGTATAGTATTCAACTTGCGGTAATGGTCAAAACTGAATTACAGCACTCGCCTGCGGCTCATGCTACAAACTGCATCTGTGTGAGTTATGACCTACATTACCGCTCGTTGAACTCTTTACTGTGTTATGATAAATTTTCAACCATACGGTTGAGATCAATGTGAATTTGAGGAAAAAGCCGCACATGGATCCACACAGTACGGAAAAAACTAGAGTAGTAAATGCTTGAGATATCCATTGACATTATGGCATACTGGGACTGTTGTAAGTTATGCCATTTGAAAATTTATAAATGTGAGATTTTGATAATTTTTGAAATATTTCAAATAACGAATTTGTTGAATTTAGTGATTCACGGCTTGGCTTGGTTTTCAAGCTACTTGGCTTGAGCTTGACTTGATTTCAAGTCAAGCTTTAGTCAAGTAGTAGTTTTTCAATCTCAAGTCAAGTATTTATTTATCAAGTACTTGAATCGCAACAAGTCACTTGATTTTTGGCAGTTTTATTGTGTATTGTCACATAAAAAAAATGAGGAAATGAGAAGGAACCTTGCAAAAAACCGAGCAAAAAACACTTTCATTTATTAAACTTATAAAAAGAATATAAAAGGTATAGTCAAGTAGTAGTTTTTCAATCTCAAGTCAAGTATTTATTTATCAAGTACTTGAATCGCAACAAGTCACTTGATTTTTGGCAGTTTTATTGTGTATTGTCACATAAAAAAAATGGGGAAATGAGAAGGAACCTTGCAAAAAACCGAGCAAAAAACACTTTCATTTCTTAAACTTATAAAAAGAATATAAAAGGTATAAAAGAACCGAAAATATCAACTTCAGTCATGAATTAAATCACTACAAATCATAACAAAATGAAAAATAATAGAAAAATGAAGTTCTTGATAATTAAAAACCTCCAAACTTTGTTCAATTTCATAATTTTCCATCCAGGATCCAAGAGACATGAGTCATCTTATAGATTTGTCGCCTAACCTATTGAGGGTTTTTGTAACTGTAAGAGCAGCTCTGGAAAATTGTCTTCCAACAGAAGCTGAAGATGCTGACTTTGATAAAAAATCCTTGGCCATTTTGACCATATTTGGAAAGATATTACTGAAACTACCAAAATCTACCAATAGATTTCATGAAAATTCGAGAAAACTACTAATAAAGTCACATTGGCAAATGCTTCAATCTCTCGGAACTCGAGGAGTCCCCTCGAGATTGCAGAAATAGATGCCGTGCGACCCGTGCATATCAAGCTCAAGTAATATTAAGTTGCTTGATATCAAGTCAACCAATAAATATCTAAAATCAAGTCAAGCTCAAATATGTCATTTTTCCCGAGATTGATTTCCAAGTCAAGTAGTTGGTTAAAATGTCAAGCTTCTTGGCTTGATGAATCCCTAGTTTAATTGTATAGGGTAAGCAAATTATATGTTTCAGCACTTTCAAATTGGATGATAATTTCAGCTTATGCGCTGAGTACTGTCGATTCCGTCAAAATTTGAATCATTCTCCTAGCCCAAAATTTCCAAGAGTTATCAACCGATCGAGCATTACTGACTCACCCTGTATAAATATTTTCATTGCTCTTGAATTTCAGACACTCAAGAAGAGGCATATTCCTGAATTTCTTTTTGCCCTCTAACCGTATCAACAAAACTCGGGCGAAGCTTCGTCAAACTCAGGTTTCTTTTCTTTTCGTCTGGTCATTTGTCATAGATCTTCCGTTACTTTTCGATTAGGAAGCATCGCGTGAATGGATCCCTAATTCATCTTTTTTTTAGGGCAGATTTTCCTTGTTTTCTTATCCCAAGCATTGTTTCTATCTCTCTGTCAGTTCAGAAGGAGAGAGATGAATGTGTAGTCGAGAAAAATTAGAAATTAATTTATCACGTTATCTCCTTCCTACTAGCAATCTTTTCAATCAATCTGAACACAAGAAATCGTATATCATGAGGCAGTTTCACTATTAGTTATAAAGATATTTATGTCCGTGGAGATTTCAGTTGAAATATGGAATAAAAAACATGATTTAATGAAAACTGCTCTAGATAATATAATAATACAAAGAAATAAATCATTTCTGTAGGCTATCCGATTGAGTTGAAATGGAAATTAAATAAAATAAACCAATAATTTTGTTTGAATAGCTCATTTTCCTTCTTGTTATTAAATTTTATGCTGTCATCCGTTGCTTCTGCAAATTTACAGTACTTATTCAACTTAATAATATAGATATATTATGATGACGAATCGTTACAGATGTAACGATTCGTGAAAAGTTGTTCGAACAAAAATTTTGTATTCTACAATAAAAAACATAGGTTACCATTTGAAATTCTCAATTTCATAATTTTTTTCATAATTCTCAACATTCAACATTTCAAGTTTGGAGCCAAATATATTGAATATTGAAATAAACATGCCGTTTTCTTTGAAAAAAATTAGTACAAGGTATATTACATCTATTGTTCTAAAAAATTCTGATTCTTTCGGTTGGTGGATTCCACATTTTGCAAAAACTAAAGTTTCACGGAAATGAATTTTGGATCAACACGAAATATGTCGTAATTTTAAAAACAAACAATATCATCGAAATATTGACAACTTGAAAGAGTTTTTCATCGTTGTTTTCAAACGAATATATGGGCTTCTCATATTTGAGAAACATTTTAATATTGAAGTGTGCTATATACTGTCATGATTACTTCAGGTTCATCGAAAATGATCTTAGATGAAAGATATGAACGGAATAACTGGGATTGCTTTCAATATTGAGAAATGAACAAACTGGAAAAACATTTATAGGTTGAGGAGAACGCACCTCGTAAGTATCGTAAATATTTGTGTTCAATTCCATCCGACACAACAAGCTATCTCATTTTCAAAATCAACATCTGGAAAATTGAAAAGAAATATATTTTGCATTTATTTGAGAAGTAGGGAACTAAGGTATCGAAAGATAATTTCTCTAATTCTGTGGTTATTCCGTTCATTCTTCCACATCTTGTAGAACAAAATCGTGCGAGAATATATCAGAAACGCACAGTTTTCATGGTTATATTTTATTATTATATGTTGGTACTCCGAACTTTCCTCCACGGCTTTATCTGTCAATTCATTTGAAATTTGCCTTAAAGAAATCAGTTCTGCCAACCAACATTTTTCAATGTAAAGATCACTAAATGATATTCATGAAAATATTTCATTAATTTCAATAAAAATGCAATGAATTAGAGAAAATAATGTATAATACTCGTACAGAAGGCTCATTCTACCACTCGTTCTTTCAAAAACTCGCCACTTCGTGGCTCGTTTTTGAATTTGAACTCGTGGAAGAATATCAATGCCTTCTGCACTTGTATTATAAATAACTATTTTGGATAATGTTCGATGATGAAAACACATTTATATTGTCTCAATGTGCTGCAGCTGTAAAGAATTCTTGAATATAACTTTAGCTTTACTGTTTCCAATATTGAAACCTACATAATCTTCAAAACTGTGTTTTCAGATTGAATTGAAATATATGCTTTTCAACTTTGGGTGAAAAGGAAGGATGGAAAATATTTTGTTCGGATTTGATTTAGAGATTAAATCCGAACAATAGTATATTGTGCAACAAGTGTCCAACTTTTCTCGCGAGGGTGGAAACACACGAGCGAGAAAAAGACTTTCTCCATATGTTGCACGCTGTACTTTTCCTTCAACTGCACAAATATCAATAATTCAAGTAATGGACTTGATTCAAATCAAAATGGCCTTCGTTGACAGTATGTGCTAATTTATTGCGTTTCCATAGAAACGACTCAAAAGCCCGATTTCATTGGTCTACCAAACGAGGTGTGGGCAATGTACCGTGAGAAATGATATTTCCCACAGTATGAGCAATACATAGTTTTGAAATTGAGTAAGCTATGAAGAATACGCTACTTTTCATAGCAGTTGTAGGAAAAATATTTTTCATCCTTCCTTGTAGAGTCGCTCCAAATGATCTTATCAACAAAAATCTGGATCTGCATGATGTTTTCCAAAATTTGCCGGCAAAATTGAATTTCGTTGAGGTGAATAATTATGCGAGTAATATTTTCGCACGTAAACAATTGCCATTGTTCAGTAAGTAATGCAACATCGAAGATTTCTTAACATAATTGACAAACTTGATTTTGTCAGAAACGTACCCATTTGGATAAAAACAGCCATATCTTTTTTTTAATAACAAATGACTTGTGTGATACCTCTTTGAAATCACTATAAAATAGACAACTTATTGGCGTAATGTGCAGCAGTAGCTCGGTACATTTCTTTTCCACTACGATGGGCTAAACTTCATGAGCAAAATAATCCACAACCAAGATTTCCAATAAAAATATTTCTCATAGCTCCCCTTTAAAATTTTTGGAGGATGTTTTTAATGTGAACGTTGAAATCATTCTTCAGCAATATTTTACTGAAAAAATTAACCAGGAAGATGTAAAATTGTACCAACCGTAAGGGCAAAACTATTGACGAACTCTACAAGGAATTTTTCAACATTGAAGCGGATGAAAACATGGCTCAGATTAACAATGAGTCAGGAAAGCGGGAGAAAGGCAAGTTTGGCCTTGTTATACAGGGTGCGGCAGAGTTTTGACACGTTGTATCTGGGTATCTGAAATTCCGGTTTTCAGTTTCTCTCGCTTCTCGAAAAAAGAACTCGAAAAAGTGCCATCCATTCCTCTCTAACTGCGGAGATCTTGTCATGAGAGATATAATTCGAACCACCCTGTGCTCTTCACAGGGTCAACAAAGTGTCGAAGCCCTCCAAAATTCGATCTGAAAATAATCGTCGAAAGGAGACCTGTCGAATCTCAAGTATTTCACATTCAACCGCGTAAAATTCAATTAGCTACACTGCAACCACGTTCTTCAGCAAAAAATCTGCCGAACTCATTCACCCCATTGAATCGACAACGCTCGTAAATTATGAAAATATTTCAAAGCGCACATTCAATTTGTACCGCCGTGTCGGCCTAATTAATCCTGTTTCCGGTCGAGCTCTCGATCGCATAACTCCGGCAGAGCGCCTGGAAAAATTAAAATCACCCCTCTCGACTTGGAAAGTTTCAATTGTGCGTTCGTGCCACGCTCTAAGTTATTGCCTAGACGCGCTAATCGCTGTTTATTCGCGAAAATTTGTATTCTGATGGCACCTACCCATGCGAACGTGTTGTAAATAACCCCTGATGTTTATCGCCGCCTGTACAAAAGTGATAGGGGATGGCTGACTTTTTTCATCTAGATAACAACTATTCGGATTTTTGAAAGCTGCGGAAAAAAATTCCGTGAAATAAGGAACTTTTTCGCGCTCGTACAAATTCCCATTCACGTGATTCTTTCACGAAATTCCGCATGAAACTCAAGGGCGTAGATATTTTCTCCATGGGGTGGTTTATCGAAAAAAATCTGCACAAAAAGTATACATTGATAAAAAATTACTCATAAAACGTATATCTCACAATAGGGAACATTTTTAAAACAACAACAAGAAGAAACATTAAACAACAGTAAGGAAACATTCAATAACAAAAAAATACATGAATATAAAATGACTATAAACTAATGACTCAAAAATAAGTGTTGTGAAAGAGAAATAAAATCTTTTACCAGTTATATCGTTTGTTCTTTGTGTTTTTTATACTCAATTCTAATTCCAAAAATCTCCCTTCATACTCGCAATTTTTTCTTTTTTTCATATAAAATCAACTTCCATATGGAAATAAAGGATGCGGCAGAGCTGGCTGACCAATTTCAAAGGGCTATTAAAAAAATGGTGAAAGTTAGAGAAAAACTGTTTTTTTCATTCGAAGCAGTAGGACATATAGTTTTTTTACTCAAGTTTTGGAAACTTAAGATGGCGGCCGCCAGCAGCGACACACTGATGTAGTCGATTTAGAATTTTCGACCGATTTTCGGCATATCTCGAGGGGTATGGCCCAGATTTCTTCGGTTATTCGCTTCTCAAGTTCTGGCGGGGTATGTGGACGATTTTTGAAGACCTTATCTCCAAGGTGGCCTCAAAGGAAGAAGTCGCAGATGCTCAAATTTGGTGAGCGCGCTGGCCAACCCACGTCTCCTCTCCCTGGGAACCTTTGTCTCAAAACAGCTAATGAAGTTTGAATTGTGTATCCTGCTCGAACCTGTCCCCGCCACATAAAATATTAAAAGAATTAAAAGAACGACTAATAAAGAACACCTTCCCAACAAGGATTACTACACCTCTAATAAACAAGAAAGTACAGAGACGTTACAACACGAGAACAACTGAAGAAAAGAAAGAACAGAAAACACAAATACCAATTCCCTACACCAAAAACTTGTCTCATAAAATCACAAAAAAATTGAAGTCCCATAACATCGAATCAGTCCACAAATCTCAAAACCAATTAAAGAAGATTTTCACCAAATCAAAAACTTCAACACCTAAATCTAAAAAGTCTAATGTAGTTTACAGTATTCCGTGCAGAGACTGTGACAAGCAATACATCAGACATACGTCACAGATATTACACGACTTTCTCAACGCTCATAATTACACGAAAAACACAACAACGACACTAAATAAACATAAAAAAATAAAAGGATATGAATTTGACTATGACGAGACAAAAATAATAACAATCGAACCAAAACGAAAACACAGAGAAATATGGGAGATGCTACACATACAATCAGACTTGGAAATAACAGTAAATGATAGACAATTCTATGTACCTCTCCTTAAAAAACCTACACAACAAAAATAAGAAGACAAGACCTAAATCATAAAACATACCAGGAAAGACTGGTGAGATACATTTTATTCTAATTAACTTATTTTATGACGTAAAATTATTATGTTTACAATTTTTAATATCTGTATTCTTTTACCGGCTCAATTTCAATTAATTTTTTTCATTGTTGACTATCAAATTCATTATTTTTATTGAAATAAGAAAGTCTTTCCGAAACGTCTAATAAAATATTCTTACATGAAACAATTGCCATCTTTGGAAACCTGACACGTCCAAATAAAGACAACCCTATCATTTATCAGAAAGCAGGTAATTAACAAAAAATAAATATATTTAAAGATATAAATCTATAGAAGAAAAACCAGATATAACTTTTAAATAAACTGATACATTAATTTATTAATGTACGTCACAAAACATCATCGATGACGTCACAAACAGCTCAATGTTTTTTTCTTTTTCAGTCCTTTCATTTATTTTGATGACGAATATATTCTTGCAATTTTTTCGAGACTCATTTTTTGTTGAAAAAAGTGTCAGAGAATAAGTATAAACTTAGTCATGGAATTATTGAAAAAGATCAAACAAGAAATTCTTTTCAGGGTTCATTTCCGAACAACAAGCATGTCGTATTCAGAATTCTACGTCGTCCGAAATATCACATCAGGTCATTGATTTTGAACTGTACCTTCTTTCGTCGACGTCGTCTACAAAATGTTTTTCACATCCCAGTTCACCCTCTTACATTTGACTGCAAGTTTAGCCGTTTTATAGTATCCTATAAATAAATTTCCGGGTTTTTATGTGTTTAGTGTTTCCGGAGGGGGCACAAGCTATTTTTTTTCACTTTTGCTATGCCTAATATACGGACTAAGTAGTAACATTGATTCCTCATAGGAAGTCAAGAAAAAATTACATACGTACCTTACGTACCCTTCTGTTTCTTTTCATTATTACTAATTATAAACCTATGGAATCATTCGAGGCAAAAAAATTGCAAGCCTCATCTGAAGTTTTTACAGTTAATGTTTCAGAATGTTTATAATCCAAGAATTGAGTGGAAAAATCCGTCTATAAAGAGGATACGCTCCTAGGAATTTGCGAAAGCGAAGGAAACAAAATGAAAAAAAAATATTTCTAGATAATTCAACAGCATATAGACTACCATGGAATTTTAGCATTTATTTTATCGCAATGTCCTAACTTCAGGAATTGCGAAGTAAAATTCATGGCAACGAAATGCAAATATAATGAAAATAAAATTAAAAATAACGAAATAACATTCGTTCCGATCCTGAAGTTTTACTATTGGATATATAAAAACAGTTATGAGAATTACCACCAATTGCTGAACAATACAAATTGTATGGTTATTTACTCTCAAGTGAATCATTTTCAATAATAAATACTTGGATAAGTGAACTCCAAGTATCAGATTCTATATACTTTTAATTGCGGTCGATCCAGTGGGTAGGAACGCCTACTCCGAAGGTCAGGGTTCGAGTCGCGGTCCGGGAAAAAATGCTCTGCT
This sequence comes from Harmonia axyridis, assembly GCF_914767665.1. Lineage (NCBI taxonomy): Eukaryota > Metazoa > Arthropoda > Insecta > Coleoptera > Coccinellidae > Harmonia > Harmonia axyridis. The sequence goes on along the minus strand of NC_059502.1, from coordinate 15,513,540 downwards.
TTCGAGAAACCTTTCAACCATTCGCTTTCGGTTAAAAAGCTAAAGAGTTTTGTCTGAAGTAGTGATAAGACACAGTAACAAAACCTACACAAAACACAAATGGTTCTCCTAACTCACAGAGCCCTCTGAGAGACGGAATAGAAAAACGTAAAGAATGTCAACATAATATAATTGGCATATCCGCTCTCTGAAGGGCATGGTCCTATGAACCAAAAAGCAGAGCCAATAAACGTTGTATGATTCGAATCACAAACAGATGCAGAATACGGCAATCGAAATCAAATTTGCAGCTTCGACAAATATTTGTACTATCAAAATTAATCGGCTGGAATCAATAGACATTCTATGACAAAATTCGAAATAATCATTCAATTGACTTCGAGAACTCGGTATACGTTCCATGATTGAATTGTGTTCCCTGAATTCATTTCAAATTTCGGAACATATTCATTTGACAGATCCATTGGGCGAAAACGAACTAATTTCGTTCTTCGAACTGATAGACAAATAGCAATTTCAGTTTGTGTCATTCGTCAAAAGAATCAATAAACGAATGATTGATTTCCAGCCGATCTATTTTCAGCCGACTACGATTATGGTACCTATATTCAGAAGGTCTGAATTTGTTGGTTTAACTTGACCCTAGCATTGAAAATAGTCCGATAAATTTTATGGTTATTCAATAGGTATAACGTGGGTACAAGGGGAAAAGTATTTGATTTCAATTCGAAATTTCTCTGACTGACCTGACTCTACTAGAGTTGGTGGAAGCAGTGAAACTATTTTCTCAAAAATTATATTATCAGCTGAGTTGACGCAGATTTATTAACTCATGTATTCAAGATTCATTGAATGGAAGATGGAGAAGACATGCATTTCTTTCTCAGAGACAGTATTATTGGCTTATTTTTCGGAATTTGCTCAACAACAAAACATTGTAGTCGAATTATTAAATGATTAAATCTAGGTCACTATATAATAATATTGTGCAGATATATCAAAATATTCCAAACTATTATCATTTCTGAAAAAAAATTATAAAGGTCACTCTCCCAACAAAGCTAAACAAAGCCCAACAAAGCCCAAATTGAGCATTTTCTGAATGATTCCCCCGATGAAGATATTTGAATCGACTCTGAAAAAGCGATTGATGAATTTCCTGGAGATAACTCCTACATTGTTATCAACACTGCTCTAGAAACATAGAGTCAGCTATGATAGACATGCTCGAATCTGTTCTTCAGGCTTATAGTAACGGCGAAGAAGCTTAGATGATCTGCACGGAATAGTAAAGCCTTTGACAGCGTCTGGCATGAACTTTTGCTGGAAAAGCTCAATTCCTACGGCATAAGAGGAAAATCAAATGAACTCTCAACGTATCTGAAAAATATTCTGCAAGCGGTGAACTAGAATGACACTGTATCTGAACTAAGAAAGGTGGAGGTCGGGATCCCGCAGGGTTCCATACTGGGGCCTCTAATGTTCATCGTTGTCACCAACGACATATACGAGAATATTCCAGGCTTGTGGCTATGCCGATTATATTGCATCTCTGAATCTCTCAGACTGTAGAGGTGATATTCGGGCGAAGGGTGGTACCTCCAATGCAGACGCTTTGGACTGGTTTTCTTCAAACGGCCTCACGATGAACGAAGCTAAGACATAAAGGCTTTTTTTCAGCAATCGAGAGAATGTTGAAACATCACTGATGTATCTGGGTTTGTAGTTTCAGACTTCTTTGAGCTGGGGAATGCATATTTTAAATTATGCAAGAAACTGTCTACAGCAATCTTTATGGTAAGAAGAATGAAGCAGATATCAACAACCGAAATTGCCAAGCTCACCTACTATTCGGCATTCCACATTCTGGCAACATACGGCATCATCTTATGGGGCCAAAGGAGTCACGCCCAAAAAGCTCTTATTTATCAGAAAAAGTCTATAAGGGCCATATACGGCATGAGGATCACTGACTGACTTCTGGAATTAAAAAATAGAAATGAAAAAATTCAATTCAGGTATGGCATATGTATAAGCTTCCGCTTATTAATTAGGTTATTGATTTACTGTGAATTTCCGTTTTGTATATCATCTTGGATTTGCGAATAAACTTCATCACTAGTTATTTCCATCTTTTTCCAGACCCAAATTTGTTCCGCAACAAAAATATAGGTACTAGTTTTGGAAATTTTTTTTCATTGATCGCAAAATTTCAATAACGATCTACAACAAGAAAGAGGCATGATACAAATCTACCCTTACCTACTAAGTTGATCATTTTCAAACAACAATATGTATTCTCTTTTCCAGAAATAATTCAATCCTTCTATGAATTTCATAATCCAACATCACATCTCAACATATTTCCATAGCTTAGTTGTCAACAGCAAATAGTTAGTACGAGTTTAACTGATTATAAGATTAAACCTCTGAATTTCAACTAGTATACCTCTACTGGATTCCATCAGATAGTTTTCATGTATCCATCCCAGTTCTGCCTGAACTTCGTTAACCAGAACGATTCGTACACAATTTAGGTTCTTGTAAACGTAAATGTAACTCTTCAACATTGACATATACAGTGCAGGAGACATACCATTGGGATAATTGCGTTACTCAACTATCGGTTTCCATGTTATCAGTGAAAACAAACGATCGATGTTCAGTTCCTAGTTTAATTAGCAGCAGGCAATAGAACATGTCAGAACTGAGATGAATGGACTGTATTTCCAGGTTCATTGGTTTTTGCTGTTTCAAGTTTCATCCCAACGAATTCTGTCAATTTTTGAATCGATTTGTACTCCTGGATTCCAAACTTGACAGTTTTCCTTTGACAGCGTTTAAAGCCACCTGCTCTGAAGATTTGATACCTCTTGTTTTCTGTTGATGTCAGATTCCATATTCATCCTTGAATCCATATTCCTTGACATATTAATACTTGTAATCAAGGATACCTCTCAAAGGTACCAGGAGTACAAATTGTCTTAAAATTGATGGAATTCAATGGGGTCGAACTTGAAACAGCAAAAACTAATGAAACTGCAAATGCAGTCCATTCATATCAATTCTGACTTCAAATGAAAACGTCTAAAGGCTTGCATTACAAGATCTCGATGGCCAATTGTGATCACCTCTTCGAGAATATTACACTTGAAAAATTGAGATATTTTCGTTGTTTGTGTGGTACGTAGAGCCGCCTTGTTGAAAATAAACGTCGTTCAAATCAATATCTTTCAATTTCGGTCATGAAATAATTAATCTTAACTCGGTAGCGTAATCTATTCATCATAACAGTTGCAACAGCCTCATTTTCAAATAAGTGAGATCCAATCACACCACTAACTCAAAAACCGCATCAAACAGTGACACGTTGAAGATGGAGGAGCTTTTCAACATTGATTCTTGAATTTTTGAAGCCCCAAATGCGACAATTCTGCATATTACCGTAGCCTCCGATGTGAAAATGAGCCTCATCACTGAAAATACAACTTTGCTGTGTGCCATTGATCGGAACAAGTGATAGTCCGTGAGAGCAACGTCTGGAGAATATAGCGGGTGGGGTAGAACTTCCATCTCAACGTTTCCAAGTACGTCTTGACGACTTTGGCAACATGGGGTCGAGCATGGTCATGCTGTAAAATCACTTTATCATGTCCCTTGTTGTATTTCGGCTTTCAATGCTCGGCTCTAACGCATTAATTGCGTTCAGTCGGTTTTGAAAACTCATAATAAACTACTCCGAGCTGGTTCCACCAAATACCGAGCATAACCTTGGAACCGTGGATATTCGATTTGGCCGTCGACGTGGAATCATGGCTGGGATATCCCCATTATTTTCAGCACTTGGAATTATCGTTATGAATCTGTTCATCGTCTCTTGTCACAATGCGATGCAGAAATCCCTTCCATCTTTGCCTAGCGAGCAGCTGTTCACAAGCAAACAAACGCCGTTCAACATCTCTCGGCTTCAACTCGTACGGCACCCAATTTCCTTGTTTCTGAATCATTTCCATTACTTTCAGGCGTTTTCAAATTGCTTGTTGCGTCACTTCCAATGATCCTACCATTTCTTGTTGCTTTTGACACGAATCTAATGCCTCCAATTCTGCATCTTCGAAAACTTTCTCTCTTCCACTGCCATGCTGGTCTTCTACTTCAAAATCAACGTCTTTGAAGCGTTGAAACCACGCTCGGTACGTTCTTTCACCAATAGCTGCCTCACCATGTGTATTTGAGAACATTTGATGAGCCTCAGCCGTAGATTTCTTTATATTAAAGCAGAAAATTAAAACCTCCAGCAAATGAGGAGAATTTGGCTCGTATGCTGACATGTTTAATCGAAAATAACTTTATGATACAGAAACAAATCGACCTAAGCTTTTTGTATGACGTCAACGATCTATTTTATTTTGACTACCACTTACCGCTAAAGCCAACTATTGCAAAACGGCGGAAGCAAAGTTGTAGACCTAATAATTGTTCGGTGAAAATTCGGATCATTTTGATGTATTTTAAGAACGTAATAAGCGAAGATACGATATTGGTTATCGATTGGCTTGAGTTCTTGCGTCAACTGAACGTTGAAAGCATTAAGACCTTAGTATTTAGGCATATTACTGCTAAGATCGATGAGAAATCGACAAACATGAGTTTTCGTGAACACTACAGGCTACAGCATCAATACTCTGAGTTGTTCTTGAGCAACGAACACGGTTTTGATTCATCACATCACTAATTTGCCGCAATAGCTCAAATATTCCCACCAGTTTCGCTACTGCCGGCCGAGAAGGTGCTTCAAGACTACCCGATAGTGCTTTAGTTTTGCGAACTGTGGCTGCAAAATTTTTGTAGTGAATTTTAATGATTTCAATGTGTTGTGGAAGCATGTATCGTTTAATTTGTTATTAATGACGTAGTTTTTAACTTGTCAAATGTCAAAAGATGACAGCTTCGGAAGTGACATCTGCCCAGATAGCGGCCCATTCAAAATGACCACTTATTGGAATACCTTCTATGTCCATAAACTTAAATGGATAAGCGGAGTTTCGATAGAAATGTTTTTATTCTTTTTTTTAGGTTCGAAACTCATAATACTATTAACTTCGATATAGAAACTAAGAGGAGTTCGCCCTGTTTGGAAGGTTTTGAAGGTATTAAGGCTAAAGAGATAGTTCATGAATGTTAGCAAGGTATAAGTTTACCTGCTTCATAAGTCATGCAGAAGTTGATATAACTCTCATTAATACCTTACATAATATGAAGTCGACCGTATTCACATTCAAACATTTGAGACTGTGAAGAATTTATTTCGAAACTCGAGAATTCAGAATGTCACATCTTAATCTACTTAATGAATTAATTACTCACGTTGGACCCTCATTTTAGGGTGGCAAGAGTTTCGAGAATACATAGATGTTGCTTGAATGTCGGTTTATGAAATATATGGTAGAGATCTAAAATATACGTCTTGCTTGTAAATTATTACTGAAAGAAAAATTCAAATTGATTGAAATCAAATGGGTTTATTTATCCAACAAAATTGGGATAAGTAGGCTTGAGACAGAATAAAGAAAAGTTAAGGGTGTTTTTTTTAGAGCTATAGAACTTTAAATTGCAATAAAACAACGATGGATTATTCGATTGACATTGATTTAATTTATCCGCAAGATAATCTTGTGGCATTACATTTTAAATATGATTTCTGGCATATGACCGCCACGGCTGGCTCGGATGTCGTCCAATTTTCGATGACTTTTTCCAACATTTGTGGCCGTATATTGGCAATAACACGGCGAATGTTGTATTCCAAATGGTCAAGGGTTTGTGACTTATCCGCATAGACCAATGACTCTACATAGCCCCACAGAAAGTAGTCTAGCGGTGTTAAATCACAAGATCTTGGAGGCCAATTCACAGGTCCAAAACGTGAAATTAGGCGGTCACCAAACGTGTCTTTCAATAAATCGATTGTGGCATGAGCTGTGTGACATGTTGCGCCGTCTTGTTGGAACCACAGCTCCTGGACATCATGGTTGTTCAATTCAGGGATTAAAAGGTTAGTAATCATGGCTCTTTACCGATCACCATTGACTGTAACGTTCTAGCCATCATCGTTTTTGAAGAAGTACGGACCAATGATTCCACCAGCCCATAAAGCGCAGCAAACAGACAATTTTTCTGGATGAAACGGTGTTTCGACATACACGTGAGGATTAGCTTCACTCCAAAGCGGCAGTTTTGTTTGTTGACGCAGCCATTCAACCAGAAGTGCTTTTCATCGCTAAACAAAATAAAATGGACGTAGTGCGCGATACGTATTCCGCACAGAACCATTATTTTCTAAATTACACTATTTGCAAACGTTGTTCAGGCGTGAATCTATTCATTATGGATTGCCAAACCAAACTGAGAATAAATCACGTGACAGCTGTTAAATCGGTCGCCATTTTGAACAGTAATGCCAACTTAAAATTATATACCTCGAGAAAAAACACTCGTTAGTTTTCCTCATTCATTTGATTGTCGTAATTCAATAGTGGATGCACAAATTCTACAGAAAAAATATTCGAGAAGAAAGAAATTCAAATAAAATTTTCATTCGACAGTTCTGACACAATTATCATATTTTTGAAATGATGTTATGGAAGAAAGATTGGACGAAACGGTGATTTCAATTTTAGAAGGTATTTTCTAATTGGAAGGAAATTAAAAAGTGTACTCTTGTTAACGTTTCTTGCCCATAAATTAATAATTTCTCATTAGAGATAAAACAACTTGCACAACCTCGGGATTTCTAAGAGGTCTTACAGAGGCCTAGGTAAGTCGGGATGAAACCATTAAACATTGAACAGAGTACGAAGTATGAAACTTGATTGCAATTCGTGGTCTGCTGCGAGGAATTCAGATTTTTTTATTGAATATTATGAAATCGTAAAAATACCCCACAAGCATTCATTTACCAACCATGCGAGTTGAAATTCAATATTTTTTTAAGATTAGAAGGACTTAAAGTGTATTCAATAACCTAAATTTCATAGTGTTCAATCCTTCTTTAGAGAGAGCATCGAGATTTTTTTTTGATAATTGTTGACAAACAGCTGTAATTTTCCTAAGATATATTTTTGGGAAACCATTAGTTGAATTAATAATTATTAATAGATATCAATAGTCTAGAAATTAAATTCTAAAGAATTGAAAATACAACTTTGTCTTGGTTTGTTTAGCTTGCCCTCCAATGTTTAATTCATGAAATATCAAACAAAATACATTAGTGGTAGATAATTGTGAATCATTTTTCAATAGACCTAGCGGTTAATCATCTCGATCATAGTGATTTTATCATTTTACATTTTCTCTCTCTTCTGAATGTATTGAAAAAATAATTCGTTCAAACTAAAATCACCTACTCTCATTTTATATTAGGACTTCGATATTATCTCAACTGAACGGTTTGGGAAGTTTAAATTGGTTGAACATGAATAACCGCAGATTAGCTCAACCTGCGATGTTTGTCCATAAAATTATCATCCACGGTTTAACATCGTAACTAAGATAAAAGTTTACTCATCGTAGATTGCTACACAGTTTGAACGTCAGACCTGCTAGGAGCTTTGATTATTCCACTTTGATGTCCAAAGGTTCATTTCATTTTTTAGAGAAGATTTGCGGTAGATCTTGTGAATATTATTTCAAATGTCGAATGATAACAGGGATAATAGTTATTTATGATAAAACTGCGGAAAGCATTGATATTCTTCAATGAGTCAATTAAAAAACGAGCCATAAAGGGCGAGTTTTTTAATGAACGAATGTAAGAAAGCCTTCTATACAGGTTGTCCCGAATTTGATGCGCATTTCGAGAACTATAATGTTCAGAGAAAAAGTCTTTGAAGAACCCCGATCTTTTTTTTCGAAACAATAAGATCAGAAAGCAGATCATAGATATCTTTATCTCGAGTTAAAGGGCGTTTCTGAAGAATTTCATGATTATAATGATTTGAACTAAATATCTTGAAAATCGTTTAGAATAATTGTATGATTTTTTAATCGGATTTCCGAAAAGTTACAAATCACTCTACAGGCGGTCCGAAAGACATAGCGATTTTTAGAGCATACTATTGCAACGACCATGACCAGTCCTAAGTCGATTTAAAATACACCAAATATTCCTAGGGAGATTGAAACCTGAAACTTTCTCTTAAAGATCAACCATTAGACTTTGTTGAAGACATAACAAGAACTCCATTTCGAATGCTAAATTTCCTTGTCACTTCCATTAGATTGAAGGAAAGTATTAATCCATAAAGGTTTGCGTGACTTCATATGGTAATAACAGTAACTGGGAGGTAAGATACAATTGAAAATGAGTTCGAAAAAAATGAAATTTATCTCAAGAATTCTTGACTGCAACCTGTCTAAGAATATGAGGCGGAAGTATATGTAATAGCTCTGGTAACCGATGTAAAGGTATAGATCTAATAGTTTCACTGATAATTCTGATAGAAACGTTAAGCTGTGCATCAATTTCATGAACTTGAGCACTATTGAACCAAACAAAACAACAGTATTCTGCAGCAGAAAAAACCAATATCAAAGCTGCCGTAAAAAGAGTGCTGGCATTAGCCCCCCATGAAGAACAAGCTAATTTTCAGAGAATATTATTTCTCGACTTCAATTTCATACGCAAATTTTCCAAGTGGACCTTGAAATTCAAAAAAGAATCAAGTTTAACTCCAAGATATTTGGGTATGTAACTATGATTCAAAACGGAAAATCGCTTTCAATTTTCTATATTTCTTTTGGTTATTCAAATGAAACCAGAAAACATCTGTTTTATTCAAATTAGGGCAAAAACGCCACTTAAGATAATATTTTTCCATAATTTTCAGATTTTCATTCAAAATATTTTCAGTAATTCCGAAATCAGAATGACAAAACACAAGAGCAATATCGGCATAATTGAATGTCTCAGATATGGTATCAGAGATGCCACACAAGTATAAATTGAAAAGTATGGGACACCAAACCGATCCTTGCGGAAGACCATTATTCAAAGTTTTGAAACTAAGCTTATGTGCTGAGTACTGTCGATCGAGCACTATTGACTCACCTTGTATAATCGCAAAAATGTAACATTCGACTTGTTATCAGAAAATATTCCACCAATATTCCCCGACGAAAATTTCAGAATACATATTTATCTCTGAATTGTTGCGCATAGTCGCATTCCGCATAAATTGGCCATAGCAGATGCCATGCCATTACGAGCACACCATAATCGGCTAAACATACAGATCACCGGAGTTGAATGGCATTCAATGACCAGACGTTGGGGAAAAGATACCCTCCTCCTTGTCGTTCCACCAGTTCCACCCTTCTCGGTTTGCAGAGAGAACTTTATAAATTACGATGTTATTCTATGGAGTGCAAAGTAGACGACACCATACGGCCAGCCATTTTCCATTAAGTTCGTTTATTTTTCATCTATGAGGTCGATGGATCGATATGTCATTTACATGCAGTGCTTCTTCGAAACGAGGTTAGTGTATGAACTCCATTTTGGATTCTGTCCAAGCTAACAGCCGTAAAATGTGATATGCGGAGTGCTACAGGGTGAAGTCTAATGGATTCCAACATTTTCGAATGGAATTCGAAGATGAAAATATTCTAATTCATTATATTTGTTTTTTGCAATTTGAAAACAGTACACCAAAAGAAAAGTATTAATTACTTCTCTACTCAAATGATATGAACTATGAATAAATATGAGTTGACTCCTCACAAGCTTATTTGAGATGGCACCACGTTTCTACGTGGTGCACAGGATATAGCTTAGCCATTATAGCTCTGTAAAAATCGTCTAATTCTTTGTCATGATATATTGAGGCACCTAAAACTATCAGAGATATATACCGAAAATTTTCTCACTTTTTCAGGGTGTTTCATAAATAATGATCAGAATATTCGGTGGCCACCAAGTTCTCCGGATTTAACACCGTTAGATTTTTTGAACATTTTCGAATTCTTAAATGTTATCTTTAAATGTGACCAAAGGAAAAACTAACGATTTTGAATCCTTGATGGCCACTGAAGATTTGGCCATTGGATTTTGAAAAGTGATAAATCGAACAATTTCATTTATTTAAGGAATAGTTATGGTTTTCTTTCAAAAAAACACATATCGCCATGGCCATGGCCATATGTTGCCCACTCTGTATATACATATTTCGTTTTGTGAAATCATTTTAAAAAACACTAGTCAATTTCGTGAAACTTTTGTAGAAAACATTTTTTTCTACCTCGTTTAATACCAAAGTTGAAGGGGGGTCAAATTATGGTGAAAAACCCGGTACATCCTATCCACAGTTATGTAGTCTTCAAGGGAGATATTAGAGCATGATGAAAAAAGCGCTTCTGAAGTCAAGTCAGTACTTTCTTCATTTCTGAAATAGCACTCTGTATTAATTTGTTATTAGTAGAAACTGATTCGAGCAATTAGATCAAAATTGATAGACTCACAGAAACCGATAGAATATTATTTTGTCTCAAGTAAATGTCCCTTCCGAATAAACACATGATTTATAAATAACATACGGAAGCAAAATGTCGATTCTATATAAAATTCATAGATAAATATTGTCTACCTACTTCTACAGAAATTTCAGCTCAAGCAGTATAACTTCCCGTTCATACTTGGATAAACAGTCTCGAAATTGTTTGCTGTCCCATCGGAGTGAACAAAATTGGAATAAATGAATTCATGTAGAGCACTTGGTAAATATTTATCCTCTTTGGAGTTGTTTGTCAATTGGATGGTTCTATTTTGTTAGGAATATTCGTTCTATCATCTCACCCGCCTGCTGATATTATTATATTGTTAAGTCATTTTTTGTAATTATATACCTACGTTGAAAAGAGTTTCTTAGGAATAATTCGAAAAAATAATTATCGTTTCAGTTTATTATCCCACCTATTGAATTAAAAAAAGAAAGTGAACTTCTTTTCGATAAGATGAACATATCTGGCCTATCTGGCCCCAAGAATATATGCCGCTGTTCCAAAAGAATTGAAGAACATCGCAACACTCATTAAGAAGAGAAAAAGATTGAAAAATTGGGTAATTGACAAGGGCAGAAGATATTTTAATTCAATAATAAATCCCCAATAACGCTCACCATTTTTCACTGATTTTTGCTAGAAGAGAAATGAATAAATTACTTACTGGATTCAAACTTCCTCCATATAAGTATATTGATGTAACTTGAAATAGAGAATGAGCTTTTTGATGCAGTGTTATTTGATGACCGAGTAGCTGATAGTGGACATGACCGAATGAGTGCGCCCCTGAGTTTATGATATAATATATGTATATAATTGTATGTATAGAATGGGCACTTATCTATGATCATTACTGTGCTATTGAGTTTTTGTTGATTTTTATATTTTTATTGAAATATGTTAAAAGAATTTGATCTTGATTTGTGAATTTATTTGAATACTGGCTACTGCATTATATTTTGTTTATTTAGAAGTCACGTACAGGCCCACGCCTCTGTGACTATATGTTTATACCATGTAGCTTACAGAATAAACCATTTTATTTTTATTATTATTATTATTATATCTATAAACAGCTGAAAGAAATTATCAAGGCTAACAGAAATATTGCTATCTATGATTTTCCAACTGTTCTTGGTTAATTTTCTGGTGTAACATACGAAACTACTTCAGATTTTTTTCTGATCTATTTTATCAAGGTATGCGGCATTTGGCATTTTTTACAGATTCAGGGTGCTCTGGTTGTCTGATTTTTATGAATTATTGCTACTTATCCGGGAACGTAGGCAGCAACACAAATGATTAATTTATTGATCACAGCTTACTAACTGGATTTTATGATAATTCGGATTCCCCTGTTTGAATTTTTCTATAGAAATCGGTAGCTGATTCGACAAAACTAAAAGAAAACAAAAATGTTGTACTAGATCAGAGCTTTCTAATAAGTTTTAGGGATTCACCAGGGAAGAGAACACACTTTTCCAAAAAACTACCCTGTCAATTTGAAATGGAAATTGGCATATCACGTGGTGTATACTCTGATTTAGAATATTTATGCCAAATTTGAGTTGAATATCTTGTGAAATGCAGATAATTGGAAAACATCAAACATTAACATTTATTATAGTCAACCGAACTGAATATCTATTTAATATCTAATCTATTTAATAACATATATCTTTGGTCCTATAATCGACCCCTGAGGAACATCCGCACTAATAAATCACATAGTACTGATTTTCTTAACTCGAGCCCTACCTATCAGATAAGATCGATATGGGTTTAGATTAAAACAACAAACTCCAAAAAAGTATAGTTCGTGTAAAAGTAGTTCGCGGTTACAAAAATCGAAGTCTCTAAAAAAATCTAAAAACCGACCCAAGGCATCGAAGTAGGAAATAACATTCAGAATGATTACCAATTGAGGGGAAACGAAAGAATAAAAAATACGTCACTTGAACCCGTAACAGAATTCACCCCTAACCCTTATTATTGCTCCCCATTCAAAACGTGTTGCGTTACAAAAGCACACGGCAGAAAGCCTTAATTTCGGGCAAATATGTTCCTATCGTTTCATATAGTGTGGGGGCACACAGCGCCGAATTGTTCGGAATTTTAGTGACGCTGTTTATAATCAACGTAGATGGCTGGATAGAACCCGGTAATACGATCTGGAGTTGTTGTTTGTGTTGGTTCATATCAACATTTAATTTTCGTATTTATTTTTCCGAAACGAGGGAGTTTTTATGACATAAATGCAGTAACTATGTCGTTTCGGGCGTAAAAGGGATTCAGCAGAATAGAAAAGTTCGGGGGATGTGGGGAATAATATGAAGCCATAACCTTTTATGATTAGCAATTTTCGGAATTTTGATGCCTTCATGCATTTTTAACGATTAATTGAAGTCTTTTTCTTTTCAATCGATGGGAATGAAAGGTTTCATGACAAAGAGATCGATATTTGGTGTGGTTTTTTGTAAATCTCAATTCTTCATTGTTCATTTAGCTTTTGTGTTTCGTTAAAGATATGTTATTTGAATGTTTTGGTACTTATTTGATTAAAACTTGTTTTGTGTCGGTAACACAAACCAGTCAGTACACCGATACGGGGAGACAGAGTTTTTGCTGAGGTTTTTATCTGTTCTCTTGTATCATACGTTGAAATGTATGATGCCCCGTTACATTTCCTCTGCTGATACTGAGATTCATCGACACATATGCTTGATTGTTTGAAATTAATATTTTGTATTGCTCTTTCTCAAAAGAATATATATAACACAAAAAGTACAGTATTGTGGTGTTCGTGTTCACAAAAGCTTAGGAAATTTGTATTCCTGTTAATTTGAATTCCGAAAAGTTAAGAATCATATGATATCTTAGTGTTTCACATATTTAAAGTACAATTTGTTCACAAATTTTAAGGGTACATGAAGCACTCGAGATAAGAACAATAAATACTACAGGCATAAAGCTTTTCACCTGCAAAGTTTTTTTACTATAAACATATTGTTGGATCATTTTTGGATTATGACCTCTTGGAAAAATATCAATGCCTTCGGCACTTAAAATAAAATAACTAACATAAATCCTATTTCATTATTTGTTTAGAGTGAAAAGGATCGATCATTGTATATTTTAATTTTATTAATTTTGTGGAAACCTGGGTAGGAGTTTTGTTGCCAAATAAGCCAAACCACCCCTAGAAATTAGTCTTTAGTGTCCCATGGGCAATTGTAACGTTACACACTACGCATATAAGATAAATATGTTATTACCATTTCAGATTATTCAAATATCGAAAACAAACAACAAAGCGAAAAACTTTAATGAAAGAATTAGTTATTCAGGCCTCATTGTTGTTTCATAACCCTCATATTCGTGGGGCTTAATTGTTTAGTAGTATCACATAACCCTGAATGAACTTAAGACCCTTTTTATGGCACGGAGAATTTGTGCTAGTCATAATTTAAATGCATTACGAGCATTATGTGTTACCCTTATCCTATTTTAATTAACTCACAGGAATTATTTTATCTCTCGCATAACCTTTTTCCGAGATGATCCTTGAGTTATGAATTTCCCATCTCGCATACAAGCTTATCTTTCAGTATCCCTAAATTCACAGCTGCAATAAATTCTCCGGGATATGCGAAAAAGTTTAATTTCCCAGATTATATCTCTAACTTCGCGATGAGGGTCTTTTGAGGAAGAAATGAGATCTCTTTGTTTCACTGTATGGTAATTCGTACAATTTTCTTATTTTATTGTGAACTAAGGTGGAATCAGATCATGAACTACCCATGTAATTCACTTGTGAACAATAGGATGTTTATTTTCCATTAAAATCACCTTCACATTGTTCCTCAATTATCTTCCGTTATAGTTTTTGAGCACACACTGAACGAAAAATAATTCAAAAAAAATGTCGTCAGGTACACATCAACAAACAAACAAATTCTGAAAATTTCATATTTTTGAAATCTGGTGGCACCCCTATCTATATCTCAGCGCTTGTCTTCAAACAATGAATTTATTCATCAAAGTTTATCCAATAAACGCATTTAATTGAATTATCATAGATTGATATTGCTCTCCCAATCTTACTTGAACTAATCCATAAAAACGCTTGTCCAGATGTTCGTTTGATCTCATGCCGCTCATAGGCTTTTTAAACCCTAGACTTGAAAATAATAATTACGAGATTCTATTGAAGTCTGATCGAGAATCTGAATTCGAATGGATAAATCGCGACGTGAATAGCTTTTGTTACAACAATATTAATGCTACTATGTTTAATTTGATTATTCCATATTCTGGACTTGTCATGTACTAGCAAGGAATATCATCGACTATAATGACATGATCTTGCATGACATTATAAGCGGACCTAAGTATTTCATATTTGATAAAATTGATCAGGAAATATAATATAAATTTAATTAGTTAATTTACCTACTTCTTTTCGTATTCCCCCTAAAATATTTTATTCAGTGGTGAGACAGTCCTTAGGATGTGAAATCATTTTGTTTAGAACTCGACATATCATTACCGACTTAACTGGAAGAATAGATTAGATCACAAAATATTCATCTTTAGATTTTTCAACATGTTGCCAAACGTCACCGTCGAACTGATTGAAAACCTCACTCATTCTCTCGTTGTCTAGAATCCTTCGTCGATAATTGATTGAATTTTCTCAAACGGCTCTGGATAACTCCCCGAACCAGTTCTATCGATGAGAAGAGTACAAATCCAACCAATAAGAGTGACCTGTATAATTTCGAGCAATGAAAGTGAACAAATCGAAACATACTTACAATAAACGATTCATTCAATAGGGCAACGAATTCCCTACTCCCTAACAAATTTCAGAGAACTTCGAAAACCCTTTCTTCTGGCCTATTTCAAGTTACTTTGAACATACGTTATCTAAATAAAGAGTAAAAAATAAGTTACACAACGTTCTGAAACTGAGTGAAAATGCTCATTTTATTAACCCTTCTACGAACTGCACTGGTCTATACGAATCATTAGGAAGATAATAAAGAAGTGATAGAAGAGTAGCTGCAGCCAATGAAATTAATCAAATCAGCACCTGACAGAACGTGGACTATTTTAGCCAATAGAAACAACCAAATCGACACATTCTGGTTCCTAAGACAATCCGCTGCATAAAGAGTTTTATTTATGAGTACTTTCAGGCAATGAAGTGAGTGACTTTGGATATTTGTTCTATACAACGGATTAAATGTTCGTGAATATCTCACGGGAATGAATTTATTCATTTCCTTAACATATGACTTGTTCGTCTTTCACTGTGTTCTAGCTGTAACTAACGAGTAGTGCTTTGTTAGTTACAGCTCAAGGACATCTCGAAAACGAAGCGTTTTCGACCCCTTGTTTATTGGACTTTTTTTCCTCAAAACGATGAGACGAATATATAATTTTCGTTTGTACTTCCAATTTAAGAACACCATGTAGATGAAAATTAATTCTTCGAGAAAATGTTTAACATAATGAATTTCCAAAATTATTCATCAACTGAGGTGTGAGGAATTTACATCCTCAAACTGAGTGGATCGAATAAGCGGAAACAGAATTATTTTCGGAGTTTTATTGCTGTTTCTCGACAATAATTACACGAACATCAATATTCATAAGTTTACTCAAATTCTGAATGGAATATTCTCTTGTTTTTATATTGCTCTTCATGGAAATTTAATTTGGAAACAAGGAAAGTATTCGTGTTTTGGAAAAATATTTGTTCATGAGTTGTATTCGTCTGATGAACCTTTTTCACCCTTGGCTAGAGTTGATTATTCATTTTTTCGGTAATAAAATTACAGTTTTCAGTTACATTGATTGTTTATTTTTGAGTTATTCATGTTTCTCAATAATGAATTATAAACAAAACCTTTTGATGAATATGAAGTTCCAGGCAAATAACTTTTTCTGTTTTTAAGTTATCCGTAAAAATTAAATGCACTATTCCAAGATCCTTATACCTTTAGATTATAGACAATTATGTGGTCTCCAAGTATGAAATTGGCCGAGAAATGACGAGCTGCCAAAAGCTCCTGCATTTACGTTAGTGCGTTCCTTATTTCGATAGATGTCACCGACGGTTGTTTTTTTTACAAAATTCAATTTATTAATTGTAATGTACACAACTTCAATAAACAAAGAGTAAGACATGAACATATTTTTTTATACCCCATCAAACATTTTACATAGAGAGTCATTTGTAGGATATCTACTAGAAAAATTATATAAAATCGAAATAAAATATATATTAAGACTTTAAAACTGTAAAAAAATTACATTTGGTTTTAGGTATGACAGCAAAATCTCTGCAAAAGGAATAGTTAGGTCTGACTCAATATTCCAAGGTAAGAATCATTCATATATATCATGAATAACAAAGGACCTAGCACCGATTCTTGTGGAACAATATGTTTCACCGTTTCCCTGGAAGAATACTTGCCACACACATCAGTCTTTTGCAACCTTTAAGTCTGGTAGCTTTCCAGTAATTTGAGAGCCTCCTCTCTGATTCCATATTGCTCAATATTTCCAACAGTAGAGTGTGGTTTATAGTAGTTGTAAGAAGAAATCCATTATTTTTCCAATAGATGGCTTTAATTCTGTATTTCGCGTTGTATGAGTCCGATTGAGTTCTACTGGATGGCGTTAGAAAGATGAGATTTTGTACTAAAAAAACTTGTCTGACAGTTTTGTGATTAGTTGACTCAGTTTTGTTTGAGCGTGACAAAAATCGACACTGGCAAAGAGAAAATACGCTCTTTTGTACAGTTTTTCTTCTATAAAGGCGAAAATGCAAGCCAGGCAGCTCAAAATGTACAGTGTGTTTATGGTCCTGATACTGTAATAGCCAATCACACGCAATTTTAGTTTGGTCGATTCCGTTACGGTAATTTCGATGTCAAAAATGCCCCACGCACTGAAAGGCCATTTTTCGAAAATGTCGATAAAATCACGGACATTGTCGATTCCGGCTGTCATATAAGCACTGTTTCGATTGCCCAAGAGCTAAATATTTCACAAAGACCCCTTGGCATAGGGCTGGTCTCAAGAAGAAGCTCGATGTATGAGCATGTATCTGCGAATCGCTGCTGAATTGCAACAAACCCATTTTTGAACCGGTTGGTGACTGGTGATAAAAAGTCACTTACGACAACGTCAAGCGAAAACGGTCATGGTTGAAATGCGATGATTCGGCGAAAACGGTGGCCAAGCTGGGATTGACGGCCAGGAAGGTTTCTTTGTGTGTTTGGTGAAACTGGCACTACTACTACTACTATGAGCTGCTCCCCTACGTCACAACTGTTAACTAAAATTTTTAATAACAACTCTTGGACCGTCAGAAGGAAAAAATCGCCCAGAAGAAACCTGCTTTGGCCAATAGAAAACGAATTGTGTTTGATAGTGACTCGCCAGAAGCTCCGAGATCTCGGTTGAGAGGTTCTTATGTTTCCACCTTACAGTCCGGACCTGACACCAAGTGATTCCATCTGTTCCTGTCCATGGAGGACAATTTTGCTGGTGAAAAATTCGCTTCAACAGAGGATTGTGAAAATCGACTGTCTCAATTTTTCGCCAATAAGGACAAAGGCTTCTATGAGAGAGGCATAATGATATTACATTCAAAATGGCAACTAGTTATTGAACAAGACGTCGCATATTTAACCTTAATTAGATCATTTTAACTATAGTAGAATATGGATAAGTTTTTATTTTGATCTTTGAAACGGCATCTCTGATATTTCAGTGTGTTCCAACCACCCTTAAAAACTTCCTCGATCAGCCAGTGCCATCAGTCCTCGTTAATTCTGTCTACATATTGTTTTTACAGCATTCGCGCCATCCAATATTCTCCGATCGTGGCTCCCAGCCGGAACTTTCACTTCATCACTCTTGTAAAATAGCTAATCAGGATGACGTATCACGGAGGCAAGGGAAGGTTAATTACAAGTCTCGAAAGATATGATAATCACGCTATTCCCGTTCCTATTGTAATAAGAGATACGAAGGTCACTGCTCGACGAGTTGACCTTTCTCTTGCGCTGCTCTACTGTGCTAATTCCCCCATTACATTATACAGACCCTTCCGAAAACCAATTTGGCGAACTCTGTAACTTTGTTTGTTTGGGTTCGATCTAGTCTCCGGAAGAATATACAATGAGTGAGTGAATACCTGAGGCATCAGAAATGGGGATAAAAAAAAGGTTAACCTGTTCGCTACTAGTTGACAGTTGTCAAATTTGTGTGACACATTGGATTGCTGTCGGGCATAATGTCGTCGTTGTCACATATATGACGCAGTTTTTCTTTTTTTTTTGGTGATTCATGAGACATATAGGAGCGTTTATTGTTTTCAACATCGGGTGCTCATACGATGTAATATAGGAAGGAATGAAATGTCCGATGAAACCGCAAAACACAAATTTCCTCACTCGTATTTATTACTTTCTATCTCGCAGATTATACAAGGTCATGCTACAGTGGATATTGCTTCCAATTACTACTTGAGGAAGAAAAAGAAATCTAATTTTTTATAGTTACTTTTTCGTTTGATTACTACGTAATAAAAATATTCTCGTTTGTTTTTCAATGGTAAACATTTTGCTTTACAAGTTATGGTGTGTCGATATTGTGTTTGAATTTTCAATGGTTCAAATAAGGCCATCCATTCGAAATTCAAATTGTTTTTCTAAATATACTCGCAAAATTCCAACTCAATCGGATCTGTAAACACGAAAATATTTCTGTAGTGACTCTGTCTGCTCACAGATGGCACTGTGGGTATTCGCACCACACATACTTTGGTAAAGGGGTCATCGTGTTGCAACAGAGTCACTTCTCCACGATGGTGAGAGAAGAAGGCAGAGATCGCTGGATAGTCTAACTGATGAGTCTACCAGCAATCTCGATACGAAACACTTAACCCCTCGGAGAGAGCGCATCTCGTAACTTGGCTCGAGAATAACTCACCAAATTTCTTTTTTAATATTCTTTCTGTTTGAGAATGTGATCAGCTTCAAGTGTTATATCATATCAACACTCAAAATCTCTTCATCAGTTTTGATTTATTTTTCGAAGTTTTTCTTGAATGTACTATAGTTCTGGTGACATCTTCAAATTTTCTTTAAGATCAAATATTTTGTTTTGTTCAAAATTCGAAGATTACAGAGTGACGATATTTTCATTGAGCAAGAGCTCAAAAGTGAAGGATCAGAAAGACGTCAAATATACAATTCGTATATTGTACTTTAAGTATTTTGTGTAACTTTAAAGTTACACGAAATGAACTGAAATCCTAATATCCGTAGAATAAAATTGAAAATGAATGAACAAAAAAAAATTATCAAACCGTAGAAAGATGTCGGTTCTTTTTTTCAAATTAATATCAGTGTAAAGTCCATTAGAGATCCAAAATGTTCAGAGACATACTCAGTTGCAGAATTCGGTATGTAGTGGAATGTTGAAACTTCACTCTCTTGGTGGTCCATAAAACCTCTCCATGAAGGCAATTGTTCCTCTGCGTGACTTAAACAGGAAATACGACAAGCGAAGAAGAACGTTATAAAAACTTCGACACTTTTTTATCACGCTTCTTCAAAGCGTATATACACGCAACGGTGTAATAAAAAGATAATAAAATACCTTAGCTGCGAAAACATTTGAATTAGGTGACACCCTTCAAAGCTAATGCTTTTCCACACTGTAATAAATGGCCAATGATTAATTACTTCAACGTATTTTCTAATTATCTAGAAAAAATTAAATAAAATTGGTCATGTTGATTGAAACTGATATTACGCTCCAGCATATTTTTCAATACATTTTTCATTACCAGAGCGTTTTTTAAAGATACGTAAGGTTAAAATCCCAATTTCTACAAAAATGATCTATGCTATTTTCTCCTATCCTGTTTTTTCCTATCCCATACTTTCTTATCATATTCCATTTTTTTGGAATAAATTTCATTTCTACCCGAACTTATCTTCAAGTGTATCTTACCTCACAAATACTACATAGAACTGCCAGATTAAAGTCACGTAAACCTTCATGGATTAATACTTTCCTTCAATCCAATGAAAGTGACAAGGGAATTTAGCGTTCGGAATGGATTTCTTGTAATGTCTTCAACAGAAGTCTAATCTATGATCGAGAGAAGTTCCAGGTTTAAATTCCCCTAAGAAAATTAGGTGTACTTTAAATCTACTTAGGACAGACAATGATCGTAGCAATAATATGCTCTTCAAATGACATTCAATAGAAATCTCTCACTATGTTAGTGTGGCGCAGAAGAAACCATTGGCCACTTGGTTAATAGTGTCCAATTTGGAAATTCCATGGTGGTTTCCAAGCTACACCTTCAGATTCTTTTTCAGAATGGGTTGCTAACTTTAAATCAATATAATGGAAACTATAACATTTATTACTCTGACCTGGTTTTTTTCGTTGTCAAATTTTGGTCGAAAAGAAGGAAAGAAAATATTTTTTTTGGATGTAGAAGAAGTCTATGAATAGGTCCGCTTATTCTGTGAATAAATTTAATACACAAACCAATCACTACACCTATACGGTGAGACAGATTTTTTGTTGAGGTTTCTATCTGTGCTCTTGTATCACAAGGTGAAATATATGATGCCCCGTTTACAATTTCTCTGCTGATACTGATATTTATCAACACATACTTTGTTGTTTGAAGTGAAAAATGTTTTGTATTGTTCTTTCCCAAAATAATATAGAAAAACAGTCTTTCCCAACGAAAATTTGAACCCATGCCAGAACTCAGAAACGAATAATTTTCGAAGATTTTAGAAAAACAGTTCAACTTCTGTTTTGAGGGGGACGAATTTCCATCATGAGTTTTTTCCGCAAAAAAAACCCATGAAGGTGACATGAACCCCAACATTTTTGAATAGAGAATAGATGTCGAATGTTGGTTAGTTTGAAAGTTATTTATTTTATGTGCACAACCCAGTTTAAATTTTCAAAATTGGGTAACTTTTCACGAAATAATGTTATTTTAAACTTACCATCAAAAAGGTGATGTTGAACAAGCAGTTCAAACTCAGGAACCTGAGAGTTTTGAAGAATCCAAAAATAACTTTCAAGTTTTGTATTAAGGAAAAAAATTCTTATGACGACATTGTTCCAAATAAACCACCTGAGGGTGGCAACAACCTTCAAAATTTTTTGAATAGGGAGGAAATGTTGGATGTGGTTTAATTCAACTAAGATGTTTAAAGAACAAAAAAATCTTTTCAACTAAAACACATCTGCCACATCTTTCCTAACAGAAAAAATGAGGATTGTTGCCACCCTCAGTTGTTTTTTTCGGAACAATGTCGTCATAGGAATTCTTTCTCTTCGAAAATTATTTTTGAATTCTTCAAAACTCTTAGGCTCTTGAGTTTGGACGGTTCAACTGTCTGTTCAACATCACCTTCTGACGGTAAGTTCAAAATTACTTTTTTTTTATATATCGATGTATATTGCGAATGCATTGTTATAATTTTTCGCTCTCTTTGTATATTTAATCTCCAAACGCCACTATAACTATTAGTCAGTACCGGGTTTTTCACCATAATTTGACCCCCCTTCAACTTTGTTACTAGAAGAGGTACAAAAAAATGTTTTTCCCAAAAGTTTCACGAAATCTACTAGTGTTTTTTAAAATGATTTCACAAAACGAAATATATACAGAGTGGGCAACATATTGATAGCAACTTAATTTTTTCAGATAGAACACCCTGTTTATTTTTCTATATTTGACTAGCTCTTTTTCCCCTGATTTCGAATATATAACATATGTTTGGTCTATCTCTCTCATTCTGAGTACCACAGAGTTTCAAATTTTAAGAACCACCTGGCAAAAGTAATCAATGTGGAAGACTGCGATAACTCAAAATGCCTTTTTTTGAGTTATCTCGTTGGCAACTATATGATATACGTTTTTCACTATAAATTGGAATTGGATCATTTGGATGCAACTCCATATATTCTCTCCTTGTAGCTTTCTTATTTTTATTGGTCTCTACATAAAGCGAACATATTTCAAATTTTTCCGCTTCTGTGTAGTGCATATTCGGTGAATAGTTTTATTCAATGACAAACGTATGTTATATATCATTGCCAACGAGATAACTCAAAAAAGGGCATTCTGAATATCGCAGCCTTCCAATTGAAATTACTTAGCTTGCCAGGTGGTTCTTAAACTTTGAAACTCTGTGGTACTCAGAATAAGAGAGATAGGCCAAACATATGTTATATATTCGAAATCAAGGGAGAAAGAGCTAATCAAATATATAAAAATATACATATCGCGTACAGGCTCTTAGCCTCTGCGATTATTGTTTATGATTCAATAAACTATATTATTATTATATACAGGGTCTTTCATTTGAAAAAATGAAGTTGCTATCAATATGTTGCCCAGTCTGTATATATTCCGTTTTGTGAAATCATTTTAAAAAACACTAGATGATTTCGTGAAACTTTCGTAGAAAATATTTTTTTGTACCTCTCCTAGTAACAAAGTTAAAGGGGGGGTCAAATTATGGTGAAAAACCCGGTACATATTTTCATGTTTATCCTGTCATGTACTCCTTTCGAATAAATAAAATAAAAAAATATTATTAAACTCATGATGGAAATTCTTTCCTCTCAAAATAGAACTTGACCTGTTACCGTAAGCCCTAACCCGAATCGTATGTGGAACCTAGTAAGCTATTGTTGAGCATATACTTCGTGAAAAATCCTCTCAAATACCACAACTACAATTATAACTTCGTAGGAATCAAAACATAATTGTCGTCTCCATAAAGCGGATATTCACGGTTGGTGGCTCCTAACTCCATGTTTCGATTATTATTACTCCCCAGACATGAGAACTTTCAATCTATTGTTTGCAAGCTAATTAAACTTCTAGGAAATGTCGAGGTGACCACTTCATAGCAATTATTTGGCAGAAGAGCTACTAGGAAGGATTCGAATATACTCACTACAATCCTTTGTCCTTGTATTTCCCTTTTTACTATATCTGTATTTTGTGGAAGATCAAACGGAAGAAAAATAGAGATTAAAAAAGTGTTGTGGTAATGGACTTTATGAACATTCATCAAAGAAGGGTTTAAACAACCAATTGAAACAATGAGTGTCAAATTAAATTAGCATTGGGCTTGGTGTTATACCTAAAATACAGAATGTAGGATAGTAATGGAAAATGATTCTTGAAAATCTTGAATGAATTGTGGACACTTTGTTGACGGTGAGGATTCCTAGCATTATTTTCATTTAGCTCGTTGATGTAGTGATTCGTTTTTTCAGTTTCTCTTAAGTGTAATTGTGAATAAATTTCTGGAAAAAAAAACTCAAAACTCATCTAAGAACTACCATATTTCTCAGGCACTTTTTGATGGACCGTCATACACAATATCACCTCAATCGAAGATGTTTCTTTTAACTTTTCCTCATTCTATAGACCATTTACATTTACGTTTAAATTGGTATCATTGACAGACAAAAAGGCATAATGTCGCCTTGGTAACTAATTATG
Organism: Harmonia axyridis; assembly: GCF_914767665.1. NCBI lineage: Eukaryota > Metazoa > Arthropoda > Insecta > Coleoptera > Coccinellidae > Harmonia > Harmonia axyridis. The sequence goes on along the minus strand of NC_059502.1, from coordinate 15,489,395 downwards.
AATCTATGTACTCGAAGTGTTACTACTGTCTGAGCAGTTGATTGATAAATTTTGATTGGTGTTGTGAGATTTTTTCTGCTTTTCATTATTTCAGGAGCGCGAGAGTCAATTCCTTTTATGGACGCCATATTGGTTCTCCTGATCAGGTGATAGAGAAAAAAATACGGATTCAACAATGTATCACACTCTACAAAAATATCGAATCTAGCTTCGCAAATTTGAACTTCATTTTCATTGAAGTAGTAGGCTGGTGCCAGAATTGTCAAATAACTTGTTACTTCATTCAGTTGTTATTTGAAACTGTCACTTAATTTTTGTAAAAACTTCAATCCTGTTTGATAAGTAACGTCCTATTCATTACAAAATCATGCTGATACCAACACTACATAGCATACAACTGGCAATGTCTGTAGGAATTGTTCTACATAATTTAAAACTCAAGTGATGTTTTCACATAACAATTGTCAACAAAATTATTTGACAATTCTGGCTCCAGCCTTCTACGTAAATCATTCATCATGTATTTTAAACAAAAAAACTTGAAAGGAAGCCTAGATATTCATGGAAAGGCACTGACACAGAACTCTCCAAATGGAGTGGTTATGAAAACCACATATCAACATGATAAATAATTTACGTAGTAGGCAGGAGCCAGAATTGTCAAATAACTTTATTGACAGTTGTTATGTAAAACTATCACTTAAGTTTTTTTAATTATGTAGAACAATTTCTACAGACATTGCCAGTTGTACTCTATGTAGTTTTGGTATCAGCATGATTATGTAAGTAACAGGACGTTACTTATCAAACAGGATTAAGGTTTTTACAAAAATCATGTGATGGCTTCACATAACAACTGAACGAAGTGCCAAGTTATTAGATAATTCTAGCAGCAGCCTACTACTTAATTAAAAAAATAAAAAGAAAGTTCAAATTTGCGTAGCTAGATTCGATATTTTTGTAGAGTGTGATACATTTTTGAATTCCTAATTTTTTTTTATCACCTCATAAGGAGAATTAATATGGCGTCCATAAGAAAAAAAAATTGACTATGACGTCCCTTAAACAATCTGATGATACCATCAGAGTCTCTGTATTGAATAATGACTACAAAACGAATTTCATGAAGTTATCTCCAGAAACAAATGAGTTATACAGATGAGATATCTCGAGAACCATTGAAGATATTTTGGATCTCTTAGGCCCAGTTTCACCAAACAGCACTTGATCCCAGATTGATTAAACTCCGCTTGTTACTAAAGCAGGCTTAACAGTGTTTTCTGTTTCACCATGCATCAACCCGTCCGAAGATGATCGCGATTAACCAAATCGCGATTAAATAGTCAAACCATTTGGCAACGTTGTGAACAAGGAGTTATATAGTGTTCTGTATTGTATAAGCAGTGATGACCACCATTGGCGCTAGGTGTCAGGTGTCATTCATTCATAACTGATAACATTTCAAATCATTTGTCATCTTGTAAACAAAAAACAAAGTTAATTTCTGCCGAAAATGTCGAGTGATGTGCTTCGAAATGTCGGAAACTTGCAGAAATTATCCCATTTCACAAAACCACACATTCTGGAAAAAAAACTAAATAAGTAATTTTATTAACTTATTTATTTTTATTAACAAGTTTAACTGCTTCTTAAATAATATTTCAATCAAACATATCAATAAATTATTCTTTGCAATAAATTTCATAAAACACAAAAACAAAGTTTACGTGTATTTTAAATGGGAAATATTGAGCCTATACATACAGTCATATTTTGATAAAATTGACCCAACAATTAGAAATTTCCGGAAAAATAATTACATAGACAAGAGTTCCATACTGATAAATAATTATTAATCTCAACTTGAAAGGTTATAATCCTCCAAAAATGACCGATTAGTGCTAAATCGCGATTGGTCGATTAAATGGCGCTCTGGAGTGTGGTGAAACGCTACATTACATTAATCGTGATCTAAGGCCTCACTTAAGAGCTAAGTCAAGATTAAAGCATTTGGTGAAACTGGGCCTTAGCACCAACATACTAATCCCTAAATGACGCAAGTTTTTCATTATTCAAGCTGTATTTCTAACTGTTTTCGATATCTCTCTAAAAAGTTTTAACCCGGTATATTGTCAACAATGAGATCATATCAATCCTTTCGAATTAGTCAAATAAAAGCCAGGCAAATGTTCCACCTTTCCTAATCTGAGATGAAGAGAACGGAATATTACATTCCGCCCGACAACCGAAAGCAGTATCGAATTAGAAATGGATCCTCCAACTCTACGAATTATAATGTCAGTGTTAGTAAAACAATAATAAATTTTTCAAGTACGAACAGCCTCTCGTTTCGGATTCATGCATATTTTAAATGCTCCAAATCCTCCATTAATTCCGAGGACATTCAGGTTGGAGAGCTGGGGATAAATCTTCCATAATACGTTCCGTTTTGATAAAGTTTCAGAATTTGTTCGAATGAAAAAGGCAGACTGTTCAGATAAGGAGGAAAAAACTTTTCTCATAAAATATTCGAACAATTTTAGATATCTCTTCAAGTTTCCAACTACTTTATTCTATATTCTTGTTTGTCAATCTGAACGACACGGGAGGATGCATAGATCGAGAAATAATTGCAATTTTACTCCTGCAATATTTAGTATGCAGTAATTGTCTTCTAATATTCTTTCTATAATTTTCTCTGATTCGTTTCAATTTTCTCAAACAGGTCGGTTTTATAGTCAATAATGGGTTATTATCTTTCGATAATCTTTTTTTATTTTCTATCAACATTAAATTTGCACGAGGCTTCAAGTCAAGAGCTTTCGAGAGTTCGTTCTAATAAATAGCTTTTATTAAACATTTATCAATTCGGTACATGAAATCCTAGCAAGCTGAAATTTCGGGTATGATAAATAATTTGGCTTGTAAGATGACATGTTTAATCGAGAATAACAGACACAAATCGATTAAGTTTTCAATGGCGTTATTATGTTTACAAATATCTATGCTTATTGTATTACATCTACGATCTATTTATTCCGATTACCTCTTATCTATTGCAAAACAGCGGAAGCAAAGTTGTTTGAATGGATATTATTCAAACAATTTCAAAACATCTTGGTTCATAGAATGAAATGTTCACTTGGAGAACTCTGCAACCAACGCATCCGCCATTTAGTAACATCCAGCTATTTATATTGGATTTTTAGATTAGAGTGTTCATTTTTCTAAAACTGAGGATTGAATGTTTCATGGACTTGATTATACCAATTTCCTGCGATATTGGAGCTAATTGAAATGGTAGTTTCTATAAGAAGCCATGAAGCTATGAAAATAAAAATATTAGCTCAAATTGCGCCCCTGATTATCAAATCTCTACTGCACTAACTATCGGTTAGAAAACTCGGGAAATTGCTTCTTAATATGACCTACATACATTTTCAGTTAAGTTAGTGCGCCGAATGATTCGTCACAGATGCCGGCACATAATAATGCCCCTTTTCAAACCCATTTTGGATAGAAACACGAAACATTCCAAAAGGTACTATGTGAAACCAATATCTAAGCTTATTGTATGACATCTACGATCTATTTATTCCGATAACCTCTTATCTATTGCAAAACATCGGAAGCAAAGTTGTTTGAATGGATATTATTCAAACAATTTCAAAACATCTTGGTTCATAGAATGAAATCTTCACTTGAAGAACTCTGCAACCAACGCATCCGCCATTTAGTAACATCCAGCTCTTTATATTGGATTTTCAGATTAGAGTGTTCATTTTTATAAAACTGAGGATTGAATGTTTTATGGACTTAATTATACCAATTTCCTGCGATATTGGAGCTAATTGAAATGGTAGTTTCTATAAGAAGCCATGAAGCTATGAAAATAAAAATGTTAGCTTAAATTGCGCCCCTGATTATCAAATCTCTACTGCACTAACTATCGGTTAGAAAACTCGGGAAATTGCTTCTTAATATGACCTACATACATATTCGGTTAAGTTAGTGCGCCGAATGATTCGTCACAGATGCCGGCACATAATAATGCCCCTTTTCAAACCCATTTTGGATAGAAACACGAAACATTCCAAAAGGTACTATGTGAAACACAGTAATTCCAGAACGTTACGCACGCCTGACTAACAAAGGGCTTGGCGACTGAGGCTGCGGCAGACTCGTTATCCTCTTTCCTTCATCGAACTGCTTCATTACGAAGTGCTTTCTCGTTTTTGTTTCGCATCAGGGTCTGTTTCTGTTTTGTTTTGTTCTTTTGCTCTGTAATGGCACGATTCTCTCCAGAAAAATTACCGAACCAGGCGCGGGATCCACTAATTTCGGCTCCTTTCTTTAGATGTATAATTTCTTTTTGGGATTTTCGCGTGGAATGAGTGGAGCTTTTGTTCGCGATTTTTTTTTCCATTCATGACACATTAATGTGGTAGAATGAGGGGGATTAGATGTTGAAACTTATACCTGGATTTCGGTTTATTACTTATTATATATTCTTTCAAAATGAATTTTATTCTTTCATGTTTTAGTTGGGATTGAATCAGTTAGTGGATGAAATGAGGTTTGATTTTGTTGCTCTATTTGTTAATTTTAAATATTCAAATTATGAGTCGATAGTTATATCAACCCATTAGGTTCGACTGATTTCGATATGAAAATCGAATCTCCATGTCCGGCTGGACGTCTTCTATATGTTAACCCTCGAACAAAATGTGTGTTAAAGACTTTTCTATATTTTAGTATCGTGATGAGTTCATTAAAATACTGAAAACAGTGCTGTAATGAATTCATTACAGCATGTTTTCAGTTTTATTTTCTGTTTTGTGGTTGTCTACACTGACTGCCGATCCTATCAAATTTCAACACACGTCAATTGTTAATATAATATATTTTGGATTTAGTGAATGAATTGCAACATTATTCGCATTTTCTCTTCATTCTGGTGGTGTTAAATCGATTTCGTCAGACATAATTTACCAATTTTATGCGTAATTATAAATTATTTCAAAATTCAAAACGTACGATTCAAATTCAGTAATCTGTCAATTTTCTTAACAGCCATATCAACTGCCGAGATACAACACAAAAGTCACTAGGATATATAAACTGCATTTTTTATTGAATTTCGACAATATTTGACAAAACTTGACTGAAATAGGGATTTTACATTCCAATACTCTTTGCAGAAGGCAATTCCAACATTCATGCGCTCGAAATTTCGCATTCGTGTTGAAATAGGAGCCTATTCTGCAACTTGTCTTAGAATATACTATTTTCGATAGGTCCAGGCTTCGTATATTTCAGTTAAGTTTGTGAAAGGTGAAATCTGTTGGATAGTTTCGGGGTTATATTCATATTGTTATCTCAATAAATGAAAAAACCCTTCCAATCGGACATAAGTTGAGATGAATTGAGTTGAGAAGAATGAGTTGAATAATATTGAAAATAATGTTCATATAGAAATCTTTTTCTGTCGTTTTTATTTGAGGGCTCTGTGATGAATAATTCAGGAAATATAACGATTTTCAGAGGGAAATTAATTTTTTTTTCCCAAATTTCGAGTTAGAATTACCTCAAAACCGGGAGCTCTACGAAGAATCGGTAAGCGGTGCCTTATTTGACGATCTCTGATTAGCCGAATTTCGATCTCACCTGAAAAATTTTTTGTCCAAAAATTTTCGTAAAATTTTCCATACCCTTAGAAAATTAAGAAAAAAGTAAAAGTTCCTTCATGGGAATATTGAATCATTTTATTGATTGAGTCGGCTATGTAGATTACGAAAATGCTTGCGGTTGGGCGATCAGTACATCATTTCATAAATAATAGGCAAATATCTGAAATTTTCAACGAAAAAATTGATAATTTTCCCAAAGCTGCCACTTCTTCTGGACGTGGGCTACGTACTTGAAACCTCTGTATGTTTTAGAGCGGAATTCGAAGTTTGAAAAACGTTTCCATTCGAGGGGTCTGTGACGAATAATTCAGGAGATATAACGATTTTTAGAGGGAAATTCAATTTTTTCCCAAATTTCGAGTTCGAATTTCCTCAAAACCGGGAGCTCTACGAAGAATCGGTGAGCGGTGCCATATTTGACGATCTCTGATTAGTCGAATTTCAATCTCACCTGAAAAATTTTTTGTCCAAAAATTTTCGTAAAATTTTCCATACCTAACCCTTAGAAAATTAAGAAAAAAATGAAAGTTCCTACATTGAATATTCTATCATTTTATAGATCAAGTAGACTATGAATATTACGAAAACGCTTGCGGTTGGGCGATCAGTACATTATTTCATAAATTATAGGCAAAAATCTGAAATTTTCAAAGAAAAAATTGATAGTTTTCCCGAAGCTGCCACTTCTTCTGGCCATGGGCTACGCACTTGAAACTCCACTATGTTTTAGAGCGGAACTTGAGTTTGAAAAACGTTTTCAATTGAGGGGTCTGTGACGAATAAGTCAGGAGATATAACGATTTTTAGAGGCAAATTCAATTTTTTTCCAAATTTCGAGTTCGAATTTCCTCAAAACCGGGAGCTCTACGAAGAATCGGTGAGCGGTGCCATATTTGACGATCTCTGACTAGCCGAAATTCGATCTCACCTGAAAAACTTTTTGTCCAGCGATGGACAGTACTTTGAATCATAAATGTATAACCAGTTCTCCACAATAAAGCCTCGAATTTTGTGAAAAAAAAACGGCAGAAGCAAAGTTGTACGCCTATTCAAACTTTTCGAAACGTATACGAAAAAATAACTCATTGTTCTGCTCTCAAATCAATGAAAGCCAGTTTCATCGGAAATCATCATCCCAACAAATCTTGAATTTCCATGAAGCAATTGCCGCATCACTGCGATACAATTCCAATTGCTGCCGCAGCGTTTCCAACAACAAGCCGATAAGATCGGGGACAAGTTCAACAAAAACGGTATTTGCGAAACAATCAAACTAACGAAGTAATAAAACGAAGGCGGCTGCAGATCCCGACGGCCTGGTGGTCTGTACAGACGGTCTCCGGACCGCAGTCCCGTAGCTGCACGACCATTTCCAAGTGCTACAGCTCGGTTTCCCCCGAGATTTCCTGCCTCTGCCACACCAGGACTCGGCCTACCGATGCAATTATTTATCGTTCATTAGGTGGCCGACCGGAGTCGCCGCAAACTCAATTGAATAACGATTTTTATCATTTTGAACACGATTTTCCGTCGACGCGGAATCGGGGATTACGGATATTCAGGGGAATTTTGTTTTTGTTAATCTTGGTACAGGAATATCCGATCTAAATCTTCAGAATAAATTTTACGAGATCAACGGTGGACGTAATTGAGAATTTTTAAAATTTGGGATTTATTTTTACAGGATAAATATGAGGAATAAAAATGATTCTTGGTGTACCACAAGGAACTGTGCTGGGGTCATTAGTATTTATCATTCTTTAGGAGGCAGGCAGAAGTAACCGCAAACTTAATTTATTAACGATTTTTATCATTTTGAACACGATTTTCCGTTGACGCGAAATCGGGGATTACGGATATTCAGGGGAATTTTATTTTTGTTAATCTTTGTACAGGAATATCCGAGCTAAATCTTCAGAATAAACTTTACGAGATCAACGGTGGACGTAATTGAGAATTTTTAAAATTTGAGATTTATTTTAACAGGATAAATATGAGGAATAAAAAATGATTCTTGGTGTACCACAAGGAACTGTGCTGGGGCCATTAGTATTTGACATTCTTTAGGTGGCAGGCCGAAGTACCCGCAAATTTAATTTATTAACGATTTTCATCATTTTGAACACGATTTTCCATCGACTCGGAATCGGGGATTACAGATATTCAGGGGAATTTTGTTTTTGTTAATCTTGGTACAGGAATATCCGAGCTACATCTTCAGAATAAATTTTACGAGATCAACGATGGACGTAATTGTGAATTTCAAAAATTTGAAATTTATTTTTACAGGATAAATATGAGGAATAAAAAATGATTCTTGGTGTACCACAAGAAACTGTGCTGGGGCCATAAGTATTTATCATTCTTAAGGAGGCAGGCCGAAGTCACCGCAAACTTAATTTATTAACGGTTTCTATCATTTTGAACACGATTTTCCGTCGACGCGGAATCGGGGATTACGGATATTCAGGAAATTTTGTTTTTTTTAATGTTGGTACAGGAATATCCGAGCTAAATCTTCAGAATAAATTTTACGAGATCAACGATGGACGTAATTGCGAATTTAAAAAATTTGAGATTTATTTTTACAGGATAAATATGAGGAATAAAAAATGATTCTTGGTTTACCACAAGGAACTGTGCTGGGGCCTTTAGTATTTATCAATCTTTAGGCGGCAGGTCGAAGTAACCGCAAACTTAATTTATTAACGATTTTTATCATTTTGAACACGATTTTCCGTCGACTCGGAATCGGGGATTACGGATATGCAGGGGAATTTTGTTTTTGTTAATCTTGGTACAGGAATATCTGAGCTAAATCTTCAGAATAAATTTTACGAGATCAACAATGGACGTAATTGAGAATTTTTAAAATTTGAGATTTATTTTTGCAGGATTAATGTGAGGGACAAAAAGTTGTTCTTGGTGTACCACAAGAAACGGTGCTGTGGCCATTGGTATTTATCATTCTTTAGGAGGCAGATTGAACTTGCCGCAAACTCTATTGAATAACGGTTTTTATCATTTTGAACACGATTTTCCGTCGACGCGGAATCGGGGATTACGGATATTCAGGGCAATTTTGTTTTTGTCAATCTTGGGACAGGAATATCCGATCTAAATCTTCAGAATAAATTTCACGAGATCAACGATGGAATTGCGAATTTTAAAAATTGAGATTTGTTTTTGAAGAATAAATATGAGGGACAAAAAATTGTTCTTAGAGTACCACAAGGAAAGGTGCTGGGGCCATTGTTATTAATTATTCTTCAGGAGGCAGACCAAAGTAGCCCAAAACTCAATTTAATAAAAATTTTCATCATTTTGAACACGATTTTCCGTCGACGCGAAATCAGGGAGTACGGATACTCAGGGAAATTTTGTTTTTGTTAATCTTAGTGAAGGAATATCCGAGCTAAATCTTCAGAATAAATTTGACGAGATCAACGATTGAAGTAATTGCGAATTTTGAAAGTTGAGATTTATTTTTGAAGAATAAATGTGAGGGATAAAAAGTTGTTCTTGGAGTACCACAAGGAACGATGCTGGAGCCATTGTTATTGATTATTCTTCAGGAGACAGACCAAAGTAGCCCGAAACTCAATTTAATAATAATTTTCATCATTTTGAACACGATTTTCCCTCGACGCGAAATCAGTGATTACGGATATTCAGGGGAATTTTGTTTTTATTAATCTTGGGAGAGGAATATCCGATCTAAATCTTCAGAATAAATTTCACGAGATCAACGATGGAATTGCGAATTTTAAAAATTGAGATTTGTTTTTGAAGAATAAATATGAGGGACAAAAAATTGTTCTTAGAGTACCACAAGGAAAGGTGCTGGGGCCATTGTTATTAATTATTCTTCAGGAGGCAGACCAAAGTAGCCCAAAACTCAATTTAATAAAAATTTTCATCATTTTGAACACGATTTTCCGTCGACGCGAAATCAGGGAGTACAGATACTCAGGGAAATTTTGTTTTTGTTAATCTTAGTGAAGGAATATCCGAGCTAAATCTTCAGAATAAATTTGACGAGATCAACGATTGAAGTAATTGCGAATTTTGAAAGTTGAGATTTATTTTTGAAGAATAAATGTGAGGGATAAAAAGTTGTTCTTGGAGTACCACAAAGAACGGTGCTGGCGCCATTGGTATTGATCATTCTTTAGGAGACAGAAATCACCGCAAACTCAATTTATTAATGGTTTTTATCATTTTGAACACGAATTGACTTCCCAGAATTTTGTAATTTCAAACGTACCTTCGTACTGAACAATAGTTTCACCGCAGAACTCTAAATTAGTTTCAGTTTTTAATCAATTAAGGTTTTCAATATTCTAATAAAACGCTTATATTATCAGCATCTATCTCTATCAAGTTTTCCATCACACACAGTTAGCCTTGAGGCTGAGAGTTTGTGGCACTATTTCTGTAACCAGTAGTTTGGATCCAAAAGGAATTAATGTGTTCTTTCAGTACATAATTTGCTTTTTTTAAGAATATTTGGATATAAAATATCTTTCTAACAGTTTTTCTGGATGAAACGGTGTTTCGACATACACTTGAGGATTAGCTTCACTCCAAATGCGGCAGTTTTGTTTGTTGACGTAGTCATTTAATCAGAAGTGCGCTTCATCGCTAATGGACGTAGTGCGCGATACGTATTCCGCACAGAACCATTATTTTCGAAATGAAATTGCATTATTTGCAATCGTTGTTCAGGCGTGAGTCTATTTATAATGAATTGCCAAACCAAACTGAGGAAAAATCACTTGACAGCTGTTAAATCGGTTGTCATCTTGAACAGTAATGCCAACTTAAAGTTATATACCTCTAAAAAAAACACCCTATAGCTATATAAATTTCGGAGGTTTCTATCAAATTTCACCCGAGACTGTCATTCTACAGTGCACATTTTCGAAAGGACATATTCCCGGAATCCTTAGTTGGATTTTGCCTAATAACGAACTCAACCATGGCATTTGAAATTGGAACCTGACCCGCAAATTTCAAGTTTCTACTTCTAAAAATTGTGACGAAATGAGCAGTCCAAAAGGATTAAGATACCTGCGTCCAAGCATCTTAATAATGAAATATTGTTATCCTCAACATCAAGAAAACGAACACCATGATTAATTCATACAGCAAATACCTCTAGATTCGGACGGGGCCTAATAGACTCAGAAACTGCTAATATTAATAATGCACACAACAGCAGTAAAACATGACAGTGCGTCTTGGTAGTTATCAAAACAAACATGGGCCTGTTGAATGGATATTCACCTGTAAAACGCCATGAGATAACGCCAGATTCCTTGCCAGAGATAGAGCTTATAATTTAACGAGAAAATGGAATTTCAAAGGTGTGATGGATTGAACCAAAAGTGCTATCACGCCGAGCGTTCTCTTCAACGTCGAGTGGATAAGTTTGTTAAATTAGCGTTTCCCTAACGAGTTAGTTAATTGTAATTGAACGTCATGGAAATCAGGCTGGGGACGAAAAGCAGGTGGAAATCGACGAATCAGAAAAGCTTTGTGTTAATTAAAGTTCTTGATTGAACAAAGAGATTGTGACAATAAAAACAATCGTTTCCTTGTTCAGATCCATGTTCGAAATAACAACGGATGCGGGCGTAGACGATAACGTTAAAGGACGTGTCTTATTTATTAGGATTCCTTGCTCACCTGAAATAATGGAATTTTTCAAAGTAAAATAATTTAAGATTGAATAATAGAAATGAAACTAGTTGAACCCAAAAACCATTTAACGAGCAGAATGATTCTGCATAGTGATGGAATATGGGAAAAATTTCATCAAGAACGTTAAAAGTACCGTTCTTGATTTTCGAAGAAATTTAACGGAAAGTACGTACAATTCTACGGTGATTTTCGATTTTGTAACAAAAAATTTCGAAATCACATTTCTGAACTTGATTAATTACAAGCTTTTCTAATGATCATTATCATTCTTCTACATCGTCAACGATATTTCCGAAAGCTTTACAGATTATAAACGATCAAATAGTCTTTACTATCCTAATCAGAAGCAATAAAATTTTTTAATCGGACTCATATTGTGTAAGTTTTATCAATAAAAAATTAGAGAACTTCTCTCCTGAATTGAATTCATGGAATTAAATTTTGAAAAAATTATTATTATCGATTCGAGGTTATAATTTTTTAAATATGTATCGCGAAGTGAACAGTATTATGTTTACTGATCTGTATTGCAAACTCTTTTTGTATTTTGTTATTTACCCTTCTTCTAAGGCAATGAGTAATCACCACAAATGCTATACGAATTTCATTCAGTCAATTTATGAAATCCGATAATATATATTTTCGGTCTCGGTCTGGATCCAATTGTATAATTCATCCTAAGCATTAGGTAGGATATTTCTGTATTGAGATGGACAAAAACACAATTAAATTGATTAAATTTCCGTAGTCCCCAATTCTTTTCAATGAAAAATCGTTTTGATAGCAATCGTTTATTCAATTGAATCAGAAATGAGTAAAAAGAAAAATCTATAGCGTTTCTTGGTTGGGACGTTAGTTCTCTCACAAATATTTAGATATAAGATATATGAAAAACCTTTCAAATTTTAAACAATGATTTTTTTCCTGTTAGAACTCAATCTCGATTTCTAGTCTTTTTGAGATATCTCGGGAATCATTTGACATATTTTGGCACTGTTAACATCAATACACTGATCCCTGAGTAAAGCAACTTTTTCTGATTTAAGTCACCCTGTATTTCTAACGGTTTTCGATTTCTCTGTAGTGCTCCTCTAAAAACTCGTAGTTCTAACCCTGTATATTTGAACAAAATGTACTCCAATAGAAACATGTGGAGATATTAGAAATTTTTGTAGGAAATATCGAATTGAAATCACAGTAGGTACCTATATAATAATTCGGTTCACGTATTGACACAATGCAGATATTAATTGAAAACAACTTCAAATATCGCTCAGTTCAATCGGTGCTTCGATGACCAGCCATATTTACTCTATCCGTTCAATTATACTCGTGTCATAACCTGTTGACGAAACCTTCATTAATTCACATCAATGTAAATAATATCGGACGTCATTTGATGACAGTTCATTTTATTGTTTATTCAATATTGTTTGCAAGTTATTATTGCAGATGAATCGATTCGAAAGTAATTACTATTTATATTGGAACAGAGCTTCATATAGATTTACGTACCACATGGATTATATGAAATCCGTTATACGTTATTCTCTTTATTATTTGCGTGAAAATGTTCTCGGTAATAGATTTCCAACTGTCAGTTATTCAATGAAGTCATTTCAAACAAATAAACAGGGTATTCCGAAAATCGAGATTAACGTTAAAGTTTTCAAATAATGATTCGAATAATCTTGTTTCTTTTTGACATCCTCAAGAGGGATTACCACAATGTGTTTTTTCGCGAATCAGTCAAACTTTGGTACACATTATTTTCCCTTTGTCCGTCTTCCGATGACCAAACTTTGAACGGTGTAAGAAGTTGTACATTCACTTCACCTTCTTTGTTTTTTCGAAGCAATACTCTACGACGACTTTCGCGAAATCATAATTTTACCTCTCTTTTAATGATTTTTGGTTGATTTTTTTTTACGAATATTTCAAAAATATATCAGTGTTTTGTACAATGAATCAATCAATTTTTTTGCGAGAAACGAAAAGTTACCAAAATGTTTTCTTTCTTTTCTCATTCGCAAATAAAAAATACTTACTTCCATGTATTGTTCTGTGCCTTATATTTTGTTCTTAAATGTCCCTTCACAAAATAATCTATAGGGTTCAAATCAGGAGATCTTCGATGATCCAGCAAAATCGTCTTTGGAATTCAAATCTAGAATCATTTTCATTTCCGTTGAAGAATCATATGGGTATATTCGGCATTCGTAAATAATTGTGTCATATGTTGGAATATACTTGTATTATATCATTTACTAAACATTCATGTTCTGTTGTTTGCTCTGATGACAACCAAAGATCTTTATTGGGTACTTTTTTCAATTTTAAATCTTAAAAATAGCTTTGTATTCTTGGAAATTTCAATATTGTTTTTTTCTGAAAATATTTCTATGAAAACCGGAGGATTGTCAGAAATATTGAAAACACCGAAATACTGACTCATTATGGTACAGGGTGTCTTTTAATCTGCACAATCAGTGTGAAATTTTCACAATAAAAACCCTTTTTTTTTAAAAAAGTAGGTACACCGAAAACTTCATCAAAATTGAATGAGCCGTACTGGCTAAAGATATTAGTAAAAGTAGAATCGGTCGTTCTTGTCTGGCAGGGTTTGGCAACTGTCATAAGTGTCTGACAATGGATGACGAGTTTCCTCAAGTTATCCCGAAGAAAATATAAAAAAATTGAGCTTTATTCTTTAACGAATTTGAGGTACTATTTTAACACCTTCAGCCAAGTTACCTACCAAACTAACCACAACCTTTGGGTTGTGGTTACTGTGGTTAGTCGCTGGCCGTCTTTACTTGTACAGGGGACTTGCACAGAAAAACATTCAACTTTTATGAAATGACGAAGATCTGGCGGTCGGGGGCTGAGACTAATATTTATTATTTTGAATTACCCCAAAATTCTTCAGAATGCGAATTTCAAACTCTGCAATACGATTTCGCTCACTCAGTTGTTTATCATCCGGCTGAACCAAACGCGATTAATATTTGTTGGCCATCAACCGTACAGCGATTTCCCCGAAATGCAACAGACTTTAATTTTCTCCTTTTAGTGAAAGAGCAAACTGCATTCTCTCGGAGATTTATTATTCTATTCCAATTAGTTTTGTGTCAGTCTTTCCAACGGGCGAGGGAAAATTCAGAAATTCATTACAGAATTATGAATAAAATGAGAATTCGGGGAATTCTACTCCTAAAATGTTGCCAGAGGACCTACTTCGAGAAACAAATATTGATAACTTGAATTTTCCTTGAGAAACATCGAGATGGAATAATTCTTACGAAAAGTTGACAATGAAGTTCATTCAGTTGATTATTCATAATAATTAAATATATACTCAATTAAATGAAGCAAGTTCTTCTGATCTGATGATTTTCTGCACCACAAAATTACTCGGAGTGATCTAAAGTAGGGATTCATCAAGTCAATTAGCTTGATATTGTAACCAACTACTTGACTTGAAAATCAAGCTCGTTCATGACTTTCGACTTGATATTACTTGAGCTTGAAATGCACGATTCACACAGCATATATTTCTGCAAGATCGTTGGCGCCTAGGCAAAATGGTCACCTTCAAAAAATTAATAAAATGAGTTCGACATAGCTCTCCTAAGTTTATTTCAGAGATATCCTGTGTGCTGACAGTTCTGAAGATATTTTAGAATGGTAGAAGAGGCACGAAAACGTTTTTCCAAACTTGGCAAAATGGTCAAAGATTTTTATCAACTCCTGTTGACAGACAATTTTTTAGAACTGCTCTGACTGTTACAAAAACCCGTAAAAGATTAGGCGAAAAATTCATAAGATGCCAGTGCTTGTAGGTTTCTCAATATTGAGAAACAATATTCTTTTTTATATTTTGTTATGTTTTTTAGTGATTTTAACAGTGTTGTCATTCTGATATTTTTTTTTGTTGCAAGGTTCCTTCTCATTTCAGCACTTTTATCTACGCTCTCGTGATGTTTCGCGAACTACGTCTTGTATATCGGTGTATAATCGAATATTGTCTATGCTCTTGTATAGTATATCGAAAGTCACTTGAAGGAAGCTGAATATTTCGATTATACAAAGGTTGTCCAATTTTCCAAAAATTCCTTTTGGGCCAGTGAATTTATTGCCTAAAATTACTTTCAAATGAACCCGGTATTTAACGGATCACGGTATCCACTTCAAAGAGACACCTATGGCCAAATGTTTGTATGGACTAGTACATATGACTTTGGATATACTATAATATTATAACTGACAAATTTCCAGCTGAGTTAAGATTTTGCGAATATTGTTCCCGTAATCAGAACCATAGAAAAGTCAGGCATAATATCGAAAAATACACCCAATATTGCCATACTTTTCTCCGTAGCAAGACATCAAGCTATAGATTGTTAAATGAAAAAACTGTTTTTTATGGAAGGAATCTATGATTGAAATAAATCTGACTCGCTATGTTTATTGAGTATTGAATCATCAATTCAGATTTGATAATAATATGGGGAAATTTGTTGAATTTCAAGTGATTTCTATAATTTCACCATTATACTGTTTTCACGAAACAATGTAAACACCACCCTGAAATGTTTTTATTCGATAATTATTATTATTCCACTCTAATTGCCTTGTTTGTTTATTTTCCAGAAATGGGGAACTTAATTAGTACGATCATTAAGAATGACAAGAAAAGGGTCGAACACAAGCAGGACTAGATATTCGAGTTTTTTCTCTAATATCAACACTCTAATCATTGTTCAGTTGTATCTGTTTATTTTATAGAAGTTAGCCCTACCCCTTTTCAATGAGAAACAGAGAAGTGGGAAAGAAATTCAATTCCATTATGAATAGACAATACTTCTTTGATTCGATCCTAACTTGATAGAAATTCAATTCCTTCCAACAGTCAGCACTTAGTATACTCACCCGAGTTACATCACTACGGACGTCATACCCTTTTTTCTTTAGTATGATGCGTGTCGAAATTTCGAAACATAGAGTTGAAGTTAAGTGTCGCTACATTTGTTGCTGTTTGAAAAATGGATGAAAACGAATTTCTTTATTTGATGGTAAAAATACTGTGCAGAGAGAGCAATGGCTTAATAAGTGTTATTCTGACTGTTCAATCAGCAACAATGGTTAAAAGCTGCTTCAGAAAAAGAAATTTAGTTCTAATGAAAAAGTGATTGTCGAGGTTGAAGCCTAATACGGAAGCAAAAAAGAATATTTCTATAGAAAAAGTATTGACAAGTTAGAGGAGCATTGAATTCGACGTATAAAATCTAATTTTCAAGAAAAATTTAATTTTTACGGGTTAAGTCCGGGACTTATTGAGTGAAGTGTTACATACAAGATGTTTCATCATATCTCCATATATAGTCGTGTAGATGATACCGGGAGAATAATGTTTGCCTTATGACATATCTCATGTTAGAAGCATAAGCGAGATACAGGTTCAACGTCATTTCATACTTATTCGTTATAGGTAGGTATAAAAAAATACAATCGTGAAACATTTCGACGATTTCGGGTGATTTTTTTTTTGCTGTAACTCCATGTAAAAAAATTTTTGCTCGATTTATAAAAAGATTTTTTCATAAAAACTCTTTGGAAACAAATCGGAAATGAGGTATTTGTAATAAAGCAAAAATAATTATCCTATTGTCATTTACACGACTATTGTATATCCAGTTTATAATGAAACACCCAGTATAAGGCAGATTCATCCATCCATCTTACTTACTGGGTAATTCAACAAACATTTTCAAGGCTCGTAAGCGCATCATTAACACTTCAACAGTATTAATCAATCTACGTTGATCCCATCTCGATCAAACTACTAATGGCTCATTCCAGAATCTAAAAAAAACATAAGACGTAATTGCTTCATCAATTTTTCACTAATCCGAGCACCTCCAGCAAAATCACGAGGTAGCAGTAAATTAGTTATGGGAATACGTAAAGCATAAAAACATCCCTCGGAGACAGCGCTGAAACTACAGAGAACTCGTGCCGAGGAATGGAAATCATTAAATAGAAAATACAAAGGGGAGCAGAAAACCATCTTGAATCCATTTCAGCATCGAACAAAAATGGACTTGTGACAACTAAGAGCAAAACACTTGATACGAGAATATTATAGGGAGAATACTATAATGAAATTTTCTCTAATTCTGTGGTTATTCCGTTCATTCTTCCACATCTTGTAGAACAAAATCGTGCGAGAATAAATCAGAAACGCACAGTTTTCATGGTTATATTTTTTTATTATATGTTGGTACTCCGAACTTTCCGTCACGGCTTTATCTGTCAATTCATCAATTTGCCTTAAAGATATCAGTTCTGCCAACCAACATTTTTCAATGCAAAAATCACTAAATGATATTTATGAAAACATTGCATAAATTTCAATAAAAATGCAATGAATTAGAGAAAATAATGTATAATACTCGTACAGAATATCAATCCCTTCTGCACTTGTATTATAAATAACTATTAAGGGTGTATTGGTGCATACTAATTTTTTCACTATGTCTCCTAATTGGGAATACCACCACGTATCTGCTCAGTTCAAAACGAAATTTTAGATTTTTCCTTTTACGTCCACAGATTTTTATAGGGTTTTCACATAAGTTTTAAAAAAATATTGTCAACTTTTCCTTTTTTCGCTGAAGAATTGATGATATGTTGGAAGTACAAAGCCCTGATATATTTTTTATAATATTCGTGGAAAAAAACTACAAAAAACACCACAAAAGAGGTCTGTAAAAAAAATAATCGACCGTCGTATAGTGCTGTCATCTACTTATAACATAACATAACATATAATCATCATCATTATATACTCCGTAAAGAGAAATAAAGTAAACGTACAACTTACTTTCCTGTAAAGTGAAAAGATGTTATTTTGGAGAATTATCATAAGGGGTAGGTAGGTGCCACGAAAAATTTTGCCAAGTTTAATATTGCTATAAAACCTCTTATTATTTGATGAGGCTGTGAAAAAAGTACCAGATTACAGACAACGCAAAAATCTTATAGTTGTATCCACTTTCAATTCTTCCATACATAGTGATGTAAAGTACTAACTTGCTAAATTTCAAATATCGCCACCATATCGCTGCGGAAACAGGATTCTATACAGTGACTAACCTCGAGTAAGCTCGGAGTAATCCGAAGTCTCCTTATTCGGAGTTTGTTTATGAACTATGGCACCTTTTTCCAGTTTGGCAACATAGCTCAGAGCTGTCAATTTGACGTAGAAAATCGGACGTCATTCGAGAACTTCAAGGTCATATACATTTTCATTTTCCATCTCAAATATTTATATTTATTTATCGAGTTGAATTTCGCGAAGTTTACAAGATCCTTCTCTTTCCATGATATGACGTTTGTACATTTTAAATTACTATTTCAGAATTTCTTGGAAAGTGACTAACTTAGAAGTTTTGGTATCGTAATATGGATTGTATCAACATAAAAGTCGAGGCAAATGGAAATGATGAGTGAGTAACTTAATTGTTACCAATCAAAATATATATATATTTTGATTGGATCATGAAACTGTAAATTAATTGCTGTTCCTTGAACCTATAATGCGAGAATCATTAACTCCTAATTTCGAACCGTGAACACAAATGCACATCAGGTCCTGATGGGTTTTTTTTTTCAAATATCGTATCAACAACAAACGAAACAAACATCATTCTGCATATGCGAAAACCAAATAAAAACACATTTCCAAAAGGTATATGTATTCAAGGTAAAAATAACATATCACAAAAATAAGTAATGAAAATTCAATAAAACAATGATTAAAAAAACAGTCTTCATAAGATCGTCTATTGCACTATGAAAGGATTCAGCCCTGGTTTGTTCTGATAGGCATTTTTAGGTTGGGCATTATCGTAGTCTGCTGTCATAAACATATTAGTCCTTCTAATTGAAAAAAAAATAGTTCAATTTGCATGATGTCTGAATTAATATGATAACAATAATATACTGAACTTATATTAATATCATAATGGTTGAATTTGTTTCAGAACTATTGAGTGTTTAGAATTTGGAGAGGACTTCAAGACTCATTCAGAAAAAAAGGAAGATATTGATATTTCCGAACAATTCATTGATGAGCTTGGTGTTCATGAGAGGGTAGAAAACTCGAAACATTGTGGTGAAAATAACTTGGAACATCCATCAGAACACAAGTGTTTTCATGAAGATTCTTTAAAAAGGGAACAATCACCCCAATTCAATGTAGAATCCTCTCATTCGGATGTGAAGCAACATAAGTGTCACATGTGTGATTATAATACAAATCGTAAATATCTACTGCAAAAACATATAACTTCAGTTCATTTAAAATTGAAAGAGCATAAGTGCCACCTGTGTGAATATGCTGCAAATCAGAAAATTAATCTCAAACGACATATAGATTCTGTACATTTAAATTCGAGGAAACATAAATGTCACCTGTGTGATCATGCTGCAAATCATAAATTATATCTCCAACAACATATCAAAGATGTTCATTCAAATTTGAAGAAACATAAGTGTCATCTGTGTGATTATGCTTCAAATCGTAATAATTTACTTCAACAGCATATCATTTCAGTTCATTTAAAATTGAAAGAACATAAGTGTCATATGTGTGATTATGCTGCAAGTCAGAAAATTTCTCTTAAGCAACATATAGATATTGTTCATTCAAATTTGAAGGAACATAAGTGTCACCTGTGTGATTATGCTACAAATCGTAAACATTTACTCCAAAAACACATACATTCATCCCATTTGAAATTAAAGGAACATAAATGTCACATGTGTGATTATGCTGCAAATCAGAAAATGCATCTTAAACGACATATAAATTCTGTTCATTTGAATTTGAGAGAACATAAGTGTCACCTGTGTGATTTTGCTACAAATCGTAAGCATGCAATCCAAGAACATATAGTTTCAGTTCATTTAAAATTGAAAGAGCATAAGTGCCATCTATGTGAATATGCTGCAAATAAGAAAATTACTCTCAAACAGCATATAGATTCAGTTCATTTAAAACTGAAGGAACTTAATTGTCACCTTTGCGATCATGTTGCTAGTCATAAAAGTAACCTCAAACGACATATAGATACTGTTCATTTAAATTTGAAGGAACTTAAATGTCATCTGTGTGATTATGCTACAAATAGTCAATACTTACTCCGACAACATGAGGTCTCAGTTCATTTGAAATTGAAAGAGCATAAGTGTCATCTATGTGGATATGCTGCAAATCAGAAAATTAATTTGAAACAACATATAGATTCAATTCATTTGAAATTGAAAGAGCAAAAGTGTCACCTATGTGAGTACGCTGCATATCGGAAGATTAATCTCAAACGACATATAGATTCTGTCCATTTGAATTGAAAGGAACTCCTCTAGATGTCTGTGCAGTTATGACAAAAATCGAAAAGTTCATCTATTATGACATATAAATTCTGTCACTTTTGTGATTACCCTACATTTCAATACAGTACCCTCAGTAAGGCTGTACAATATAAACCAAATATTTGAGAGAACATTCGATGAAATCCGACTACACTAACTGGATGAACTAAACTGGTTGATAATGCATGCACCCACTGGCATTAACCCATTTGTACGATTGTTACTTATAGTTAATGTAGCTAATGCAATATTAAATCTCTACAATAGTACTAATGTTTTTTGACTTCCTTTCAAAGTTTATTGAAATTAAATGGCAGTTACTCTATTTTCACTTAGAATTACAAAAACTGTCATTAAATGAATGTTCATCAATTTCCATGTTAAATCAATAATCAAACTTAGTTTTGGAAGCTACAGAATTTCGGAAATCGAATAAACCCAACGTGAATTTCGCACTATTGCAACTATTACTTCCTTTTTCACAAATTATACCCATAAAAAAATTGTAACATACAGGGTGTTAAAAAACAGTTACAATTCAATATTTTGGAATCTGTTTATAGACCTCAGAACAAGTAGGAAATTCATGCGATGATGTACTTCCTGCTTTGAAATGGATGGTGTTAATATAAAACATCTGGTTGCGCTGCTAGTAGTTGATATTTTGAAAAAAAATCATTTGCGGACCAAATTTATATAAAACTGTTTAACGGTATCATTTCAAAATTTTCATTAATTTGTCAGTTTAAGAACATTAATAATATCTATATTCTAAGGTCAAAGTCAAAAGACGTGGATCTTGTTGATTTGAATTCGAACGACAGAAAGACGATGGGAGCGCCATAAGAAACGATGCGGAAATAAAATAAAAAAGGACCAATACCATTAATATCCTCGAAGGCTGGCCCCTTCTAAATTCGCCAATTTAATCTTAAAGTTTTTCAAGAGTAAATGAGTACACCATTGTTTTAGACATCTTGTCTATACTCTACTCAGTACTCTGTTATATGTGGCGAGGAGTAAAAGTACACATAAATCTAATATCAATATATATATTTGATATTAGGTCTGAGATGCATAGAAAATCTGATATGTCTACGTATACCTGTAAAACTTTCAGACAAAAAAGTAAATTTTTCAGATTTATAACTACTTGATTTCCACAGATCGCGTAAGTTTCAGATGGCGCATACGGCGTTTATATTTGACATTTCTCTCGGCTCTCGTGAGCTTAGAACATTAATATCTATCTATATTCTAAGGCTTTGATAGGAACTGAATTCTGATTTCTTGTGAAAGTTTGTAGTGCCTCAAATAATTATTTCATTTTCAACGAACAATACTGAAAAGCATTACCTTAAAGAACTCTGGTAAGTATTCAACAAAGATCTAATAAAAAACACCAGGTTTTCTATGCATCTTTATTAGATTCTATGGCAGTAAACGTGGTTCATTTGAGTTTTGTTTACAAAAAATTTACAATTTTTTTATTTTTATGATAACATAATAACAATGATTCCTAAAACTCGTAAGTTTTCTGAAATTTTATTTTCTTGTAGTACTCATTAATTTTCACACAAAAAATATATATCCATGTTCTAACTTTCATCACCTTATGATTATATCATACTAATAACAATAATAATACCACTTACCAATAATAATGGCAGCTTTCTTTTTTCTTCTGCAATTATTCTAATATCATGCAAAAAACAAATTATATAAGTACTGGGTTCAGTAAAAATGTTTCGTGCACGAAGAGGCAAACTCAGTTTTTTTATGCAAGCTACCTTTAGTACCAATTAACGGAAAGATCAAAGCTATTTAAACAATAATATTCATTTTATATGGCAAATTTTTATTGCAGTTAGACAAAGTCCTGTGGTCATTACTCCTAATAGAAATTTGACTGGTAGACCAAGAATAGCCAGAGACACCATTGCAGACATTCATAACGCAATTCAAAAATGGAATAACTATCATATAGCAGGAATAGAAATCACCATAGAAATTATTAGCATTATTTCTGGGAGTCCACCTAATGAGTTGATGGAAAATTTAACTTTTGATTTAAATAAGTTGGTGAATAACTGTGCGGAACTTGTCAAGGATATGGAGTTATTCTATGAGCGTATATCAGCTTTAGCCGAGAATCAAGAAGGTGAAGTCCTTTTAATGTCTATGTCCTCTAGGGAGATGAAACAATCATTCAGATATATTTATGAAGCTTATGAAAAAGAATTGAAGGTAATCAAATTCTTCTTTTATTTTGTTGAAGTACTTATCATTGATTTATCAATTTCAGAAAAAAAAATGGGTCTTGGAAAATATTGCTTTCAGTACGTCAGAAAGTCAAGCAGTATTATTTGGTTGTACTTGGAAATACCAATTGGAAATTGATTACGAAGTTGATAGGATCCTTCAGGACCTTCTCAGAGATAGTGGTCACAAGATGATTTAGTCAGTTTTAAGATTTTATAAAAGAAAACATTCAGGAAATTTTTTATAAGGAATAAATAAGGTTTTCTAATTTTCCTTCAAAGGAGTTCAGCGAACACTCAGACAAATTTAGATCTACCATTTCCAAGTGACATTTCAATTTTGCTTGTTTCATGGGAAGTAGATGGCGGTTAAATCTTAAATGAAAAACTGTAAA
The DNA here is from genome assembly GCF_914767665.1 of Harmonia axyridis. Taxonomy (NCBI): domain Eukaryota; kingdom Metazoa; phylum Arthropoda; class Insecta; order Coleoptera; family Coccinellidae; genus Harmonia; species Harmonia axyridis. The sequence continues at coordinate 15,465,905 of NC_059502.1, read as the reverse complement.
TCATTTGTAGTCCATAGTCATAGTCATTTATTTTTCAATCAAAAATTTACATGGACTGTCAATTAAATATTAAATATAAGAAATAAAAAAATGCATACATATAAGTACATATACAAAACGAAACAACCATCACAAACTTTGCAGATCAGCCACACCATCAAAAAACTCCCCCACACTATAAAACTCGCCCTGCATCAACAATCTCCTGGTAGAATACTTAAATTAGCCCATAGTTTGGCTACTGGTTAGAAACCTATGCTTTATACACATGATATATCGGTATGTAGTGATTTTTATCGAGATAAGAAGGCAATCATTAAAAAAAAAAGAATAGAGACGTCAAGGTATTATTTCTGAAATAAAACTTACATTTTTGTGGCTCCACTTTGATAAAAAAGAATTTGAAATGGATATAAAAAGTTATTCGTAGAAGATGAACTGAAAAAGGAAAAAAATTAAAGAAAAAATTTTCAGTTTCATCAAAAAGAAATTGATTAGAAATCAAAATTAAAATAATAATGAGACCACAAATATTAGAGTGAAGGTTTCATTTTTATTGAGATTTAGAGAAGAGCATAGCATTAATGGAAAAGATGAATATCCTATTCAAAAATAGATTAAAGAAATTTAAGAGTTGATTGGATGGAATGAACTTCGGAAATTGATATTTGGAAAAACATTTTTGACGGGACTCTCAAAGCTTTTTATTTAATATGGAAGAGGAATTTGAAAGTTGTTGATTCTGAAAAATAAGTTGGTTGAAGAATATGAGGTAAAAGTGAGTAGTGCTCAATTTATAAATTGCTAATGATAAGAAAGAAAAAGGAAGAAAAGGCAGTGCAATTTGATAGATAAAAAAGGAGCAAATATTGAATAACAAGTTCTGATTGAATATATCATTGATGGTATTCTGGATGATATTTCCAATAAAATTTACCAAATTATTTTCAAAGGAGCTAAGAATTCAAAGAAAAAGTGATAATATATGAACAAATCTCAACCATCAAAGGATCCTCGGGACCAGAATGTAACAGAGAAACTAGGAAAGGTAACGTGAACTATCTTTAAGAACCCAGTCGAATCCCATTTCAACTATGAAGTTAAAGGTCATCTGTTCAACAAATGTCTTTAAAAAAAAGACCAAAGTGTTTTTTTTTGTATGTACTAGATTTGGCTATGTATCAACAGTATGACAGGAAGAACAAAAGTAGTAGAAGTTCAAATATGGCGATAATGGAAATAATAGTCATAAGAAACAGTAAATAAATTAATAATGATAACGGACTTTATTGAATACAAATTGATCATTATGCTATTCATAATACTAGCATTGTATAAAGAATGGATAGCAAGCCAACCAAACAGTTTCCATTTGACGGCATGGACGCCAAGATTAGATGTCGCTAGTGTATTTGGAGCTGACGCTAAAGAAGGCATATATTAATTACTATTGAATGTCCAGAGTGGAGAAATACTTCGATTTCAGATGGTGCTGAATCATTACTTATAGTACAGTGACTATGATATTGAAGTTTTTGTAATTTACATAGTTCACAAATATTTTATTTGTTGAATATCAAACACAGAAAAAAATTATACAACAGCTGAGATAAATTATTTGTTTAATTATAACTTTGTACATTAATATTTACAAGACTCCTATTCATTTGTAAATAAAACATTATAATATAAATCATCTCCTCCTAGTCAGATTCAATTGATGTCTCCTTTCGAGTTTTTCCTTTGGACCTAGAAAATCCACATTTCATTAGATAGGTGATGAATAAAATTGAAAATTTAATTGATTTATTATCAACTTCTCTATTACTATTTCTTCATTACTACTAATAACATATAAACATGGTTAACCATCTATGTAATATAGAATGTACATGCTTAAGGAATAGCATTGAGACCAGTCTAGCAAAATAAAATATAACGAATTTTACTTGTACAGATCAATCAAGTATTCAACTGGATAACTTTTAATTTGATTTGTCTACACTTGATGCTTTTCATCGAAAAACTTATGTAATTGGTAAAATATTTCGTTTGTGTATAGGTATACTTACATTTGAGTTTTCTTAGTCTTGTTCACAACTTTTGATTTGTTCCTGAAAAACAAAAGATTAAATTTGGCCGAATGAAACTCTCGAATGCTTAGTGGCAATGCGTTGTACAGATTGATGCCGTTAGACACGAAACACCTTTGCACAGCCACCCCCATAGTTTGGCTACTGGTTAGAAACCTATGCTTTATACACATGATATATCGGTATGTAGTGATTTTTATCGAGATTACAAGGCAATTATTAAAAAAAAAGAACAGAGACGTCAAGGTATTATTTCTGAAATAAAACATACATTTTTGAGGCTCCACTTTGATAAAAAAGAATTTGAAATGGATATAAGAAGTTATTCGTGGAAGATGAACTGAAAAAGGAAAAAATTAAAGAAAAAATTTTCAGTTTCATCAAAAAGAAATTGATTAGAAATCAAAATTAAAATAATAATGAGACCACAAATATTAGAGTGAAGGTTTCATTTTTATTGAGATTTAGAGAATAGCATAGCATTAATGGAAAAGATGAATATCCTATTCAAAAATAGATTGAAGAAATTTAAGAGTTGATTGGATGGAATGAACTTCGGAAATTGATATTTGGAAAAACATTTTTGACGGGACTCCCAAAGCTTTTTATTTAATATGGAAGAGGAATTTGAAAGTTGTTGATTCTGAAAAATAAGTTGGTTGAAGAATATGAGGTAAACGTGAGTAGTGCTCAATTTATAAATTGCTAAAGATAAGAAAGAAAAAGGAAGAAAAGGCAGTGCAATTTGATAGATAAAAGTGGAGCAAATCAATATATCAATCCATAATCAATGGTTGAATCATGGATGAAACCTCATATCCAAGAATTCCTGCCTAGATGATGCACCGGTAATCCTCAACTGCATGTCACCAAGGTTACAACACTAAAGAGTCATCACTGAGTTCTCGACACTTCAAGTTATCCTCATTTTGATATGATTCGATCAATTCCATTATTTATTCAGTTTTTGTTCAGAATTAGATTTATTTCAAATGTGGCTATTGTAATATTGTTCATATGTTAATTGTATATCGCGTACAGGCTCCAGCCTCTGCGATTTATGTCACAATAAACTATTATTAAATTAAATATTGAATAAGAAGTTCTGATTGAATATATCATTGATGGTATTATTCTGGATGATATTTCCAATAAAATTTACCAAATTATTTTCAAAGGAGCTAAGAATTCAAAGAAAAAGTGATGATATATGAACAAATCTCAACCATCAAAGGATCCTCGTGAACTATCTTTAAGAAAGGTAACGTGAACTATCTTTAAGAACCCAGTCGAATCCCATTTCAACTATGGAGTTAAAGGTCATCTGTTCAACAAATGTCTTCAAAAAAAAGACCAAAGTGTTTTTTTTTGTATGTACTAGATTTGGCCATGTATCAACAGTATGCCAGGAAGAACAAAAGTAGTAGAAGTTCAAATATGGCGATAATGGAAATAATAGTCATAAGAAACAGTAAATAAATTAATAATGATAACGGACTTTATTGAATACAAATTGTTCATTATGCTATTCATAGTACTAGCATTGTATAAAGAATGGATAGTAAGCCAACCAAACAGTTTCCATTTGACGGCATGGACACCAAGATTAAATGTCGCTAGTGTATTTGGAGCTGACGTTAAAGATGACATATATTAAATACTATTGAATGTCCAGAGTGGAGAAATACCTCGATTTCAGATGGTGCTGAACCATTATTTTTGTAATTTACATAGTTCACAAATGTTTTATTATATACATATTTGTTGAATATCAAACACACACACAAGAGCTAAGAAATTATTTGTTTAATTATAACTTTGTACATTAATATTTACAAGACTCCTATACATTTGTAAATAAAACATTATAATATAAATCATCTCCTCCTAGTCAGATTCAATTGATGTCTCCTTTCGAGTTTTTCCTTTGGCCCTAGAAAATCCACATTTTATTAGATAGGTGATGAATAAAATTGAAAATTTAATTGATTTATTATCAACTTCTCTATTACTATTTCTTCATTACTACTAATTACATATAAGCATGGTTAACCATCTATGTAATATAGAATGTACATGCTTAAGAATAGCATTGAGACCAGTCTAGCAAAATAAAATATAACAAATTTTACTCGTCCAGATCAATCGAGTATTCAACTGGATAACTTTTAATTTGATTTGTCTACACTTGATACTTTTCATCAAAAAACTTATGTAATTGGTAAAATATTTCGTTTGTGTATAGGTATACTTACATTTGAGTTTTCTTAGTCTTGTTCACAACTTTTGATTTGTTCCTGAAAAACAAAAGATTTAATAAGGTGATTGTAGTGCTATTGAACTGTATTAATCAAATAAAGAGCTATGGTGTTACTCAGTGAGGCTAACTTTCAATTTAATTTGCCCCTACATAACTTTTTATCAATATTATTTAATTTGTTAGAAAAATATTTCATTTGTGTGTCTGCGTACTTACATTTGAGTTTTCTTATTTTTATTTGCTTGAACCTTTGGTTTGCCCCTGAAAAACGAAAGATATAATAAGCTATGGTTAGATTGGAGTATATTGTGCAATGGTGTTTGTCAGTGAGGCTAATTTTAAATTTGATTTGCCCCCACTTGAAGCTTTTCATTAAAAAATTATTTGAATTGTTAGTAAAATTTCTGGAAAAATATTTCATTTGTGTTTCTGTATACTCACATTTGGGTTTTCTTAGTTTCATTTTCTTGAACCTTTGATTTGTCCCTGAAAAACAAAAGATTTAGTAAGCTATGGTGATATTGTAGTACTATTGAATTTTCAGGGTTTTACAGAAGGGTATGAGTTTTTTTCTGCTCCAAATATCTAACTCAAATCAGAATAGCTGAGAGCCCATTAGAGGTTGTGGGAGCACGCCCCAGCTCGTTGACCAGTAATATAATCTCAATTTTATATTTTATTATTTTTATTATACAGGGTGGCCATTTGAAAACGAAACAGACGAGATTACAGACGAAATAAAGTTTTTCGATAGAAATGCTCGGACAGGTCGATTTCTGTTTCGAGGGGGACAACTTGAGATGTAGGTTACGGACGCATAGCGCTTCAACCCTTGCTACTACAACCCTCACCCCCAAATTTTGAATAGGGAAGATGGGGTGAGTGATACCTCATTTGAAAGGTATTTTTATACTGATTTCAGCACAGTACTTGTTTTTTCATTTTATGCATTAGTTCTCGAAATATTCTTAACTAAGTATTTGAAAATGAAGTGGTGTTTTCATGACACTTGTAGTGTTTTGTGAAAAATCGACATTTTGAGCTTCAAAACAACTATGACTGTGGCTTCCTTTCTAACTAACTAACACATGAATATTTCGAGAACTAATGCAAAAATGAAAAAGAAATTACTGTGCTGAAATCAGTATAAAAATACCTTTAAATTGAGGTATCACTCACCCCATCTTCCCTATTCAAAAATTGGGGGTGGGGGTTGTAGCAGCAAAGGTTGAAGCGCTATGCGTCCGTAACCTACATCTTAAGTTGTCCCCCTCGAAACAGAAATCGACCTGTCCGAGCATTTCTATCGAAAAACTTTATTTCGTCTGTAATCACGTCTGTTTCGTTTTCAAATGGCCACCCTGTATATCTATACACTTTGCCAATAAAAATCAGGCAGAAGTTCAAGATACATTTTCCTCGAAACTACTTGTCCGATTTGGACTTTTTTTTTTTTAGTGGTGCCTCAATTTATTGGCGAAGTGTATATATATGTTTATCTACCCTACAGTGGAAATCTGAACTCAAATATCTAGGAATAACCCTAGATAGCAAACTTCTGTGGAGCAAACAAATTGAGGTTACCATTAACATAGGTCTTGATAGCGTGCAGAATTCTGGCTAGTGAGATTTGGGGATGTAATCCAAAAAATACTGCGATGAACGCATGTCATGACTGTGAGAACGATAACAAATTATAGGACATAAGTCTGGCATGCCAAAACATGTCAGAACAGCATGAGTGAGAAATGGGACTTGAAACTAGGGAATCATTATTTGGGCTGAGCTTTTAAGCTTAATCATTTTGTGGGCTGCGTGTCCCCTAAATGAAAGAGCGCTCAAAAGCTCCTGACTTCATGTCAGTGCTTGGCCCCTTTCTTCATTTTTTAATCAGGATTAAAATGTTTGAATAAAGCGTCACAAAAAAACCTATATCAATACAACTGGAATATAATTAATGAAAGAGACATGTCAAGAACTCATAGGATTATTGTATACATACTTTTTTGCTTTCAACGCCCTCTTCTTCCTCTCTTTCTTGTTTTCTATGAGATATTCTGGCACATTACATCCTGATGCCACCAACTTATGTGCCATTCTGAAATAAGTACAAAAAATTAATTAACATCTATTTCATTGGCTTAGTCGGCCAAAAGGAGCCGTAGTCGTTCTCCAACTAATGACAAGCGTTCGAGAACCAGAACAAGTTCTCGCTCAGCTCCTAAGCAAAATGGCGACGATCATAAGGATTAATAATCTTCAAAATTTGTGTGAAATATTAATAATCTGTCAATCACTTTGATATTGTGACCTTCGGTTAATCAAGATGATTTTTATTTTGGTTATAAGTATAAATATTAGAACAATATATAGAGTTAGTGAATTGGAACTCATATCTTCGGTATTTAGTGTATTTTGTAGAAAAGTGCTTGAAGAGATCAATTTCTATTTAATTTTAATTCATGTATAATTGAGAAGTCTGTCATGTATCTCCACAAGGGGTGGATAGTAGTTTTTTCTTAATGGAATTTCTATAATAAGAGGATTTATAAAAAACCCCATTGATGACAAAAAATCCTAAACCACAAGAACTTTTTTCTGACACAAAAAGTTAGGGTTACATACAAAAATTTTGAAATAAACAATCTCCTCAATTATACATAAAATTTGGTAATTTTTTTTCTATAAAGAAAAATTCAAACCTAAAGATAAAAGGATAAAGATTAGTATGATATTACTGAGTTTAGATATTGAAGTATATACAAATAGTACAAGGAAATATAAATTATGATCAAGAGCTATGATGAAAACCGGTGAATTAAATGAACTTACTGTCTTAAATACTCCACATCTTCTACATTATAAAATGTAATTGCTGCACCCTTTTGTCCACCTCTGCCTGATCTACCAACCATGTGAATATATGTAGCCAAGTCTCGTGGAAAATCAAAATTTATAACCAGATTTACATTTTTGAAATCGATACCTCTTGCCATTAATTCAGTGCATACTAAAACCCAAATTTTCTTATTTTGAAAAGCCCTCACTGTGTTTCCCCTCTGCAAATAAATGTTGAACATAAGTATCAAAAACGAATGAAAAATTATAAAGCTGTGTTATTAATTTTTTGGGGATTATTTGAAACAGATCCAAATGATTTTGAATCTCTACTTCAAATCAAATTGACTTTAACTTACTTCTTCTTCTGTCCTGTCAGCGTGAATAGCATCTACATATATACCATCTAAGAGAAGTTCCTTGAATAACATTTTAGCCTTATCCTTCGTTTTTACAAAAATAAGAACTGGTGGTTCAATACCATTTCTAATAATATCACGTAGAGCAAATAATTTATCTCTGTCATCACCAACAAAACGCAATTTTTGGTCCACATCTAGGGATGCAGTATTCCTGAAAATGGGTAAAATTACCAATATGAAAAAATTGAAAATGCGTTTAGCTTTAGATTTATAAGTATCTAAATTGGATCTACATCTTCAAGAAAATTGATCTTTATTGATATAATAAAACTGTATAACACATTGAAACCAAGAACATAATCTTGCAGTTAAGCTTTTTGAGAAAAAAAAAACTCTTGAAATTGAACTCACCTTCTTCCTATATCAACCTGTATCAAATTCTTCACATTTTTATAACACCACTTTGAGACAGATGATCGAGACGTCGCACCAAACATAGCTATTTTACGATTTTCATTGCTGCATGCACCTAAAATTTGCCTCAGCTGTTTTCCAAATCCACAATTACCAGCTTCAAAAAGTTTGTCAGCTTCATCAACAACTACCCTCTCTACACTGAAAATGATTGTTTGTTAGTATTTAGTGTAATATTTTAAGATGGATGAGAATTATTTAACTTCAAATTTTTGCGCTTCATATGTTTTAGGTGGAAGTATGGAAAAAATTATTTTTACTTGATATGTTGATACTATATTCAGGTTGTTTTTGAACAGTGCAGAAGGGTTTGGATATGATCTGAGGTGTTAGCGACTTGAAATGATTTGGACTAAATTATCTGAATTCTGAGTAAGTATTGTGTCTGAAAAAGAGGTTGCAATGTTTTCACAGTGACGTGATTGAATCATGATCATCACTGTTGTATTTGAAGCGTGGATTAAATTAATCAGCCTTAACCCTGAACTGTCTTTGTAGCCTTATCTTTGAAAATAATTTATTCCAATAATAGAATATGAAATGAGGATTACTTACGTTTTCAAGTCCAACGTTGAGTTTTCCTGTTCTAGTAGGAGACATAAACGTCCAGGAGTTGTTATCATAAGATCTGAAAGAATAATACAAACAAGTTTAATTATGAGTTGAAGATCTCTGCATAAAAAATAACATGCAAATAATAAATAAATAAAAAAATCGGAATTGGTATCAATGAAAGTTCAATTCGAGAAGGATATGATCAAAAAGATTGTGGAAATACATTTTCTCTATTTCAGTATCGTAATGGGTTCATTACAGTTCTAAAAACAGTGCTGTAATGAACTCATTACAGCATCGTTTTCGGATATATTTTTCGTTTTGTGGTTGTCTATGCTGACTTCCAATCAAATCAAATTTCAACAAACATCAATAATTGTCAATATAATACAATTAGGGGATATAGTGAAATGATTTGCTACATTATTCATAAATTCTCTTGATTCTGGTAGTGTTAAATCGATTTCGTCAAACATAATTCACGAAATTAATGCCTAATTGTAAATTATGTCTTTAGACATAATTTACAATTAGGCATACGAAACATACGATTCATATTCAAATTGCGTAATCTGTCAATTTTCGTAACAGTCACACCAATTGCCAAGATACAAAACAAATGTCACTAGGATGTATAATCTGAAGTTTTCATTGAATTTAGTTAATATTTTGCAAAACTTGACTGAAATAGAGAAAATATCGTCTAATACTCGTTGCAGAAGGCAATTCCAACACTCATGCGTTTCAAAACTCGCTCCTTTGTCGCTCGTTTTCGAATTTCGCATTCGTGTTGGAATAAGAGCCCATTCTGCAACTTGTTTTAGAATATACTATTTTTACAAAAAATATACAATCAGTAGTAACAAAGATGATGAATACAGTTGATTGAAATAACAAAAATAAACCTCAAAGATAATGAAATGATTTGATGATCAAAATTTATACATTAAGTGATCAATTAGAGAAAATATTCAATGAAAAATTTTAACTATTGATTCAATTTAATTTGAGGTGTCCCTACCATTTTAATATAGTCTATTCATACATTGTAGAACCTCAAAAAGTTATAACTGTTAGAAAGCTATGGGTCCTCACTACAATGGGATAAGGAAAAGTCAGGTACTTCAAGTTATGAACGGATTATAGGAGGCAACTGAACAGCTTACTCACCATAGGTTTGTTTACCCTTAGAACTGAATTCAGCAATTGCTTTTTTCTTATTAGGAATTGTGAATATTCTCAATTTTCGGCCTTCTGCTAACTTGACACACTCATTTTTTATTTGCTTCACCAATTCACGTGTTGGGCATAAGATGAGGGAACGAAATCCTTTTTTCTTGTGAGATTTCAACTTTTGGATAATAGGTAGAAGGTAGGCAATTGTTTTACCAGATCCTGTAGGGGCCAGAGCCAATAGATTTTTACCCTACAAATTAAAAAAAAAAAAACAATTCATCAAGTCTACTTTGGAAGAATCAGTAATAATTCAATTTAATCGAAAATTTATATTTTAAGGGATGATTTGCAAATATCATCATTTCAATGGTGATTCTATCTTCAAAGACAAGAATTTTTCCTTCAATAGAAATTTGACCCTTAATTAAACTAGGGATGCTCCCCCAGAATTTACATGTACTTAAAATATTACCCAAAACTTGAGACGACCATCTGTAAATTTGTGAACAGATGAAGATTGAAAGGAATTCAACAATGTTGATCAATTCGGCCATGGGGGTCTTTGGCATTAATTGGAAATAAGAATCACAGATGTTCAATTCTTTCATCTGATTTGAAATAGGATGTTAAATTAAGAAAACAAAAATATTGAGACTTACTTTGATCATAATAGGTACTGCCTGCTGTTGAATCAAAGTAGGTGCAGTAAAACCAATTTTTTTCAAATTTTCTTGGAGATCCAAATCTATTTCAAATTCAGCAAATGTTTGAGCTGGTGGAGGAAGGCTTTTGCCTTTAACTTTTATTTTATTCACGTTTCTATAATGATTCAATTGTTCTACTTCCTGAATTCGTTTTTTCCGCTGGACTTCATCTTCAGATTCAAGCTTTCGCTTCTTACCTTTCTTTTCTGTCTTGGTGTTAAATGAACTCAAAATAGTAATATCATTGTCACAATCATTTGGTTCTTCCAATTTCATAGAATTCATAGATTCAGAGATTTCTTCAAACTCATTTTTAATTTCTTGTTTTAAATCGGGTTTCGGTTTGGTTTTCTGGAAAAAAACAATCACTTTTTAAAATAATACAGTTTAGATATCTTGGATGCATATCAATTCAAATAACAATATGCAAAGTTAATATATCACGATTTGACAATTTTTCATATGATCTACTTACTTTAAAATAATGGGTAGGGTTGGTTTGCTTTGGAAATTTCAAACCTTGGCATAGTGTTTTGAATATTTCAGAGGAATTCATTCTTATTGTCACAATGACTGGCAAAATCAACAGAAAATCTTCAATATTTGTTAGATCAGTAATATATGCGGAAACTGGTAAATAATAATACAACAAAACACTTTTTATACATTTGATGTAAGATGTAAGTAACTCAAAGCATGAAATTGTTGATGTCTTTATAGGTTAGTTTTTACCACAGAATATTAATTTCGTTCATTCGGTGGTTGGCTCATAGAAATATAATATTATAATATATTTCTATGGGTTCCCTTCTTTTTAGGGGCAAATTTGGGTTTGCCTATTGGACATGGCCAGACACAGATTATAACTCACGAATATTGATTGATGAATTTTATTCAGATATTTAGTGTGGAAAACCTCACACTTTTTCATAAAAAATATTCCAGGAAAGGAAAAATGTATTTTACAGTCCATTCAGGAATTATTGACATCGAAGTTGGCCATAAACGTTTAGTCGCGGCTTTATTTCTGGTTACAAAAATATCACTAAAAATTGCTATGGTTCATCATAGAAATAACCAGTTTAAATCATTTTCATCATTTTTGTATCCGAAAGATCCTGAATTTTCGAAATTACGATTATTACGAAGGGACGCATACAGTCATGATTTCATAAATTGAAATTCAGATTATATAACATAAAAATATAGAGAAATGCTATCTCATTTCAAGGAAATCCAATGAAGAGATATCTATTCATTTAAGAGTCGCCCATGAAAGATTCCATTGAAGATCATTAAAATATGCATATTCCTTTTCACCAAAGGCTCTTCAAAAATTGTTGCATTACTGATGGACACTAGATACCAACCTGCTTGCAAAATTCTTATCAAATAACTCTTATGGATCATTTTAACTGTGGTGTCTAAACTGGTGAAGAAAACAGAAAAAACTGGTTGATAAATTTAAATAGTGTAGCTTAGTGAATGGAAGAGCCATATCATAATAAGACAGAAATAAAATTCAAAGAATCCATTTAGTATATGAAAAATTTTGACATCACAGTAGTTGTACTGTAACTTTCAAAATTGGAACCAATTTATCAACCGATGTGTAAATTACTTTCTAAAGTCACTATTTATCGAAACTGTTCATGACATGAATGATTGATTAAACTTGTATGAAAAATATAGGTAGATACTATTTGTACTCGAGTTTTCTGTTTTTTATTGAAATGCTTTTATACTAGTTTCTATTAAATTACATGAATTATTTTGCCCATAACAGCTTTAACTCACTCACTGAAAGCATTTTTGCATGATATTATTTTTAATTTGTGAATTTTAAAATTTTATTGCATTCTATTATTATCTTCAAGTGGGTAAGAGGTGAAGAAATTCTTGAAGTTACTCTTCCGAATATATTTTTCGATTAAATACTCAGTAAAAATTCTATAAAGCAATTGGAATTTATTAGATTTTTGGATTACTCATCGAAGAACAAAAAACAGATATAACAATACTCAATTTCAATATAGAATATAAATAAACTATAGATGCAATGCCAAGACTTTGTTTAGCAATCCAATTATAAAATAATAATAATAATAATAATTCTTTATTGCCATAACAAAGTGTTACATCATTTATTACATTGTGCAATAGGTGAGCATATCACTAAAGCGATATCTTCCTGCCTACCTAAAAAATGTGTTAAAACAAGATATGACGAGACTCATTGCTTATGGCCACTAATCTAATACAGAACTTAAATTCGACTACACACGACTGAGGATACAGGATTGGAAAGAAAGGAGAAGGGAAAAGCGAAATTGCACAGCGCGATGAACCTACCTTTATCTTTATATCAAAGTTCGTTAGTAAGTAAGTACTTCTTAAGAGCAATCCTAAACGATGAAAAAGTAACACTTCGAGTGATAGATGGAGGAACACGATTCCAGAGCTGGGAGAACCTCAACGAGAAATTGTTGGACATAATACTAGTCCCATGTGCTGGTATCCTGAGAGTAGTATTGGAATGGGCTCTAGTATTATAGAACTCACCACCCAGACCACGAAGACCCTCGCAGAGATATCTAGGCTCACGAGCTCTCATAACTTTGAAGCCCAACAACAACAGTCGCCAATAACGGCGTTGCTTTATTGTTAGCAATTTGAGTTCCCGACGAAAACTACTAACATGATCGAACTTTCTTAAACCATACACGAATCTTATGCCGGCGTTCTGCAATCGGTCGAATTTGCTGAGCTGCTGCGACGTCAGTCCCATATAGGCCACATCCGCATAATCAATTATGGGCAGTAACAAAGAATAAAATAGGGACTTTCTTACTACAAGAGGAAGAAAGTTCTTTAGGAGGCGTAGCTGGTGCATAGTGCGATAAAACCTTCCGTGGACAGAAGCAACCTGAGCATCCCATGACAAAGTTTCATCAATCGTTATACCAAGATTACTCACATTGCGAGAATATGGAATATTAATCCCATTGACAAAAATTTCATGTCCCTGTGGAGTTATCTTACTCAGAGACATACGGGTACCAATTATTATGGACTGAGTTTTAGCAGGATTCAGTAATAGACCCCAACTTGAGGCCACCTGAGATAAATGTGCTAAATCCTCATTGATCGACAGGACACAACTCGCAAAATTCTCTACAGTAGTGTGCAAATAAACCTGCAAATCATCAGCAAAGAGGTGGTATTTACACTTAATATTTTCCATAAGAGAAGAAATATAAATGGAGAATAAAAGAGGACCCAAAACACTACCCTGCGGGACCCCCACGCTCGCCTGCACCCAATCCGAAATACTATCGCCCAAGTCGACTCTACTCTGTCTACCTCTCAAATAAGTCTCAAAGAACGACCTAGAGCTGCAAGAAAATCCCATGGAACGTAGCTTAGCAATCAATATGTCAAAGTCCACAGTATCAAACGCTTTACTGAAATCTAAAAGTACCAACACGGTAAGTAGCTTACTATCCATTGCCTCACTTATATCACAGGTTATTTTGGTTAATGCTGTAGTTGTGCTATGTTCTTTGCAGAAGCCAGACTGAAACGGATTAAACAAGTTATAGGTGTTCATATATGATATAATTTGTGAATGAATTATTTTTTCAAATATTTTAGAAAGTGTGGGCAGAATCGAAATGGGTCGAAAGTCTGCTACATTTTTAGTATCATGCTTTTTCGGTAGTGGTATTATCTTGGCATGCTTCCACAAAGTAGGAAAAACTCCGTTAGAAAATGAAAAGTTATATATGTGTTCTAAGACTGGGAGTATTCCATCAACAATAGGTTTGATGAGAGCCGTACCGATATTATCCAAACCTACCGCCTTCGATGTTATATCCTCCAGTGCTTTCTTGATATCATCGGCTTGAACAGGAGCAAAATCAAAAGGAGGTCTAGAAGGCAATGATGTGGTGTATAGTGATTCCAGCGTGGCCCTTTTTTGGTCATCACTCAAAGTGATAGGAATCGAGGAAAAATGATGAGCGAAAACGTCAGCATCGATACCATAAGAATGACTAGGCTTCTGAGATCCTATGCCTACAGAACGAAGGGTTTGCCAAACTTTTTTGGGGGAGACATTGATGAGATTCTTATGGAAAAATTCCCGCTTTTCACTTCTACACAGATGATTACATCTATTTCTCAATACTCGATATGCTTCCCTATTTTCCACAGTGGAGTTCCTCAGATAAAGCGACTTCATTTTATCGCGTAATAAAATAATTCTCTCTTCATAGATTTATATAATCCTCATGAACACCATTGTCAAAACAAAACATCCAAGTAAATATCCAGCATTCAAAATAGTGCTCCTTCTACTTTTACCCTTGAATATACTTGAAAAACATTTTGTTTTCTTTTTAGAGTCCACTGTCGAATAATGGCATTTTCAAATAACCAAGTTTCCTCCAGATAAATGAATTTCACATTTTGTTGCAAATATTCTCTGTAATAGGATGTTAAATTAAGAAAACAAAAATATTGAGACTTACTTTGATCATAATAGGTACTGCCTGCTGTTGAATCAAAGTAGGTGCAGTAAAACCAATTTTTTTCAAATTTTCTTGGAGATCCGAATCTATTTCAAATTCAGGAAATGTTTGAGCTGGTGGAGGAAGGCTTTTGCCTTTAACTTTTATTTTATTCACGTTTCTATAATGATTCAATTGTTCCACTTCCTGAATTCGTTTTTTCCGCTGGACTTCATCTTCAGATTCAAGCTTTCGCTTCTTACCTTTCTTTTCTGTCTTGGTGTTGAATGAACTCAAAATAGTAATACCATTGTCAGAATCATTTGGTTCTTCCAATTTCATAGAATTCATAGATTCAGAGATTTCTTCAAACTCATTTTTAATTTCTTGTTTTAAATCGGGTTTCGGTTTGGTTTTCTGGAAAAAAACAATCACTTTTCAAAATAATACAGTTTAGATATCTTGGATGCATATCAATTCAAATAACAATAATCAAAGTTAATATATTACGATTTGACAATTTTTCATATGATCTACTTACTTTAAAATAATGGGTAGGGTTGGTTTGCTTTGGAAATTTCAAACCTTGGCATAGTGTTTTGAATATTTCAGAGGAATTCATTCTTATTGTCACAATGACTGGCAAAATCAACAGAAAATCTTCAATATTTGTTAGATCAGTAATATATGCGGAAACTGGTAAATAATAATACAACAAAACACTTTTTATACATTTGATGTAAGATGTAAGTAACTCAAAGCATGAAATTGTTGATGTCTTTATAGGTTAGTTTTTACCACAGAATATTAATTTCGTTCATTCGTTGGTTGGCTCATAGAAATATAATATTATAATATATTTCTATGGGTTCCCTTCTTTTTAGGGGCAAATTTGGGTTTGCCCATTGGACATGGCCAGACACAGATTATAACTCACGAATATTGATTGATGAATTTTATTCAGATATTTAGTGTGGAAAACCTCACACTTTTTTATAAAAAATATTCCAGGAAAGGAAAAATGTATTTTATTGTATATGATTAAATAAAACAACCGAATGCTGCGGATGAACCAATATTTTTAATTCGAATAGATGTTGCACACATTCTTGATGCAAAGATGTTCAAGATGAGTGAATTTGATAAAGAAAATCATTTGTGAAATTCGGTGGAATAAAAAAATAATTAATTCATTTTTCCAGGAATCCAGATTTCTCGGAAACGTATATAATGCCAAATGCCGCCCTCCATTATTTGTCGCCCCTCTAGAGTTTCGACTTTATAAAAAGCTTGAACATTTTGTTTTTTCTTTCTTTAAGATTATCGAGTAAAACAATCGGATGATGGGGGATGAAGTAATATTTTAAATTCGAATGCGCCCACGCCCAACACAAGTTAATTTGATATAAAAATGAAAAATGATATAATATAATGGAATGTGGTATGAAATAATAGTATATTATTCAACGAGCGGTAATGTAGGTCATAACTCACGCAGATGATGTTTGCAGCACGAGCCGCAGGCGAGTGCTGTAATTCATCAAGTGAGTTATGACCATTACCGCAAGTTGAATACTATACTTTATCTACGACTATATCAATAAATACTAAGAAAAAAATACAGACTTAGAATATAAACAGAAGGAATGGGAAATAAACATATAATGTGCTCGATCCCGTACAAGAGAGATGGAAACTTAGTGCCACCAATTACAATCGAACTAGATTCGGCTAGCTCGACTCCAGTATTGAGTACAGACATTGAACTTCATTGAAAAACCTTAATAGTTGCCTATAAAATGCATTAAAATATACCAAAAAATTTTCCCTGTAAACGATGTGAACTTAATGATCTTACTGCTATACCAATCTTGAAAATTTTTTCAAACTCCTTTATATTTTTTCGGCAATTAATTCTATATGGTAACATTAACTGTTTGTCTCTTGGAAATGTATACCTATATAATATTTCATCTTCACTATCTGAATTAATCGTTTTCAGCAAAACATTCCCAATAATTAGATATCAACTTCTTCTTCTTCTTCTTCTTCTCAAATCACTTATAGGTGATTTAATGGGTTCGCATTTAGCATGTACCCAGATTGGTAGCTTACTCTGTGTTTGATTGATTTTTTATTTTCTCTGACTTTCCCACCCTCAAAAATCCAGAGAGAATAAAGGATAAGGTTGGGTTATTTTCATATGAGGGATCAAACATCCAATGTTAGTAGGTATCTACTGTATAAACAAGATTCTTCTATATCTTTCATTAATCTGTTGAATCCATTTTAAATTTCTATTTTACCTATTTTACAAATATTGCTTATATTTTAATATCTGAACATTCCAAAAATTCATTCAATATTTGAACTATATCAATGATATCTGTGAAGATTACTTCATAAATATTAATGGGCCTTTGAATCTCAAACTTTTCGAGTTTTGTGTATAGTGTATTAATATTGTGTACATTCAGGTTACATTCAAAAAATACATGCACCAACGATCCAACTTTACCGCATTCACAATTGGGTGAGGAATTGATTTTGATCTTATATAAATGTTCTGGTGTCAAACAATGTCCTGATCGTAATCTCATCATAGTTGTAATGTGTTTTCTTGTCAAATTATTTTTTAATAGTTTATATGGCTTATCAATTGTACATTTTTTATCCCGATTACGCATGTGAGTGTATATTCTTCCCTTATTTCTACCCCACTTTTGTAGTGTTCTGATCCAATTTTCCCTTATTTTATCCTTGATAATATTGTACATAAATTGTGGACCTCCCTTGTAGTTTAATAATTCACCGTATCTACCTTTATTTGCAAGATGATCTGCTTTATCGTTTCCTATTATTTCTGAATGACTCGGTATCCAAACTCCCTTTATGATCTTGTTATCATTACTTAAATCTGCCCATATCTGCTTAACCGTTGCTGTGATGGTATCTATTGATGAGTCTAACTTCCAATTTTTTAAAGTTAATAATGCACTTAATGAATCCGAGAAAATGACTGCTTTGGTAATATTTTGATTTTGAATTATTTCTAACGCTTTTCCAATTGCTAATAATTCCGCTGAATAAATTGACCAGTATGAAGGTAGTTTTCTGCTATATTCTAAAGGTAGAGACGGTGAGTATATTCCTATTCCTACACTTATGTTACCGTTAATATTTTTTAATGAGGCATCAGTATAAAAACTCTGAAAATTTTCAAATTTATTCTCGCAATAATTTTTAAAATTAATCTTTGTATCAGGTTCTTTTTTTCCAAAATCTGGAATATCTATATCACATTGGGCCGAATGTTGTATATAATCCAAGGAATAAAACGGAATTTGTTCTGCTTTGTAAATGTTGTTTTTAAATTCTCTAACGTTTTGAAGGGCTGTTAAATATGCTGGTTTGTATTTTTTATTCCAGAAATGTTGATGTGAATTTAATTTATTAATTTGATCTATTATAATATTATTTTTAACTTGTAAATTTTTTAAAATATATTTTGAGGCTAATAATTCTCTTCTTTTTTCAAGTGTTGTTTCTCCGCTTTCCGCTAAAATAATGTTAATTGGGGTTGATCTCATGTATCCCATTGCTGTTCTAATTCCTTGATAATGTATCGAGTTCATTTTGTTGATAGTTGTTTTAGATCCACCGTATATCATAGAGCAGTAATCCAAATGTACTCTGGATATCGCTTTGTATAAATTTAGTAAACTTTGTGGTTGGGCACCCCACCAAGTCTTACACAGGCACTTTACTATATCAATTCCCCTTTTCGCTTTACAATTTGCCTGCTCAATTTGCAATGACCATTCCAATTTTGGATCGAGGATAACCCCCAAATATTTTACTTGATTTTTCCACATAATATTTTGATTACCAATTGTTAAACATGGAAGTATATTTGGTGTTTTTTTCCGTGCAAAAAACATCGCGTACGTTTTTTCAACTGAGATTATTAAATTTCTTGGTGAGAGGAAAGAATCAATGTTATCCAGAGTTTTAGTGATCTTTTCATAAATATCGCCTATATCTGATCCGGTACAAATTATATACTTATCATCTGCATATTGACCTATTTCGACCCCTTTAACTTTACATTTTATTACATTTTTTACATATAGGTTGAAAAGAAACGTGCTTAGTTTAGACCCTTGCAATATTCCTTTACTATTGAAATAAGGACCCATAATTCTGTTCTCCCTTGTGCATTGAATATACATTTCTTTGTTATTTAGTAGATGATCTATAATGCCTATGATATCCGATGGTATATTAATTTCACGTAAATCTTCCAATAATATATCTATATTTACACTGTCATATGCCCCTTTTATGTCCAGGAATACTACTACTGTGAATTTTTTTTCAGCAAACCCTGTATCAATCCGTGAAGTCAAATATACCAAACTATCGTTAACCGATTTCATTCTTCTGAATCCGAACATTAACTTATTTTGATTAAGACTTTTTTCAATTATATTTTCTATTCTATTTTTTATTAAGCTTTCTAATATTTTGATGCTACATAATGATAAAGCAATTGGACGAATACTATCCATATTTAACAGCGGCTTATTGGGTTTATTGAATGGTAATACTAAAATTTTGTTTTGACCTTTAATGTTAACTGGGTTTTTTAATATTTCATTCAATATGTTCAAAAATTTTATTTTTAATTTTTTACTTAAGTTAGTATACATATCATATGTTAATGCATCTAAACCCGGGCTTGAGATCTTCCTATTTTTGAGAGCCAATTCTAATTCAAAAAAACTGAAGGGGTTGGATTGATTTTGTTCCGAAATGTTTTCTTTTCTTATTTGTGATATTTTTGTGTTGATAGGTTTGGATAGATTGATCATTAATTGATCTAATATTTCTTCTGTAGGTAGGTTTTTAACATTGATGTTCGATTCATGATTTTTGAATTTTTTAATAGATTTCCATGCAGATGTGAGAGGTAAAAAATTTATATTTTCACAGAACTTTGTAAATGAATCTTTCTTTTTTTTTTTCATTATTAATTTTACTTTAGCTCTTGTATTATTTGCTTTAATATATAGTTCTTGAGTAGGGTTGTTACTATATTCTCTAATTATATCCCGTCGCAATTCTATCATATTTGATAGTTCTTCATCCCACCAGATAACTCTATATTTATTATTATAAGATATTTTTTTTGTTGGAAATTTTTCTTCTGCACTGTGAATTAATAATTTGTTAAATTCATCTAAATTGTGACAATCTGAGTATTCTAATTCATTTTCTATCTTAGTGTTATACCCTTCCCAATCAGCCTTCTCCGTTTTAAATTTTTTTGTGGTAAAATAAAGATTTGTAGCTATCGATTTATTACCTACATTTATCTCTATTAAAATGGGGTAGTGATCACTTTGCGCTGGATCGAATAATACCGTCCATGAACATTTATTTGCCAAATTCAAGGAAACAATACTTAGGTCTGGGGCGCTATTTCCTATTTGGGGTGGTGTACACCTGGTTACTGTACCATCATTCAAAACAATTAATTCTTTTTCATCTAGCATTTCGTCAATGACCTTACCATTAAAGTTTCTAGTGTGGGATCCCCATCTGGGACTTTGTGCATTGAAATCACCTATTAGCATATATTTGGTTCCGATCTGTTTTATTATTTCGTTAAGATTACTTGCTTTTAGCTTGATATTTGGTGGATTATATAAATTTACTATTACAATACCATTTATTCTTACTGCTTGGTATTGAAAATTGGGAGAACATACACTCACATGTATTGTAATTTCCTCATACATTATATTACTCTTAATTAGGAAGGCTATACCTCCCTTACCGTCATCTCTATCTTTCCTTAGAATATTGTAATTTGAGATTTTAAGCTTTTTACTTTCCCGCAGAAATGTCTCTGATAAAGCGACAACTTCCGGATTATACTGCTGAAGTTTTCCCGTGAGATCCAAAAAATTTGTATTAATCGACCTAATATTCCACTGTAGTATTTTCAAAGTCTTCCTATTCATGTTTTTGATTTATTTATTAGATGTTTTATTTACTGTTATAATATTTAAAATTTAAAATTGATGAGGATACTTAAGTATTTGATTTTTTATGTATTAACGCTTGCGTATGAATTTCATTACTGTATTCTTCAAATTCTACATTATTTTCTTGAGTTGCATTATAGTTTGATGAGGAACTATTTTGAGAAAATTCCGAATAACATTCTAAAACTTCCATATCTACTGAATTATTATCATCTTCATTTACTTTTGATTTAGGTTGTGACCAATCTGATAATTTATTTTTTTTATAATTTGGGGTATATTGGACAAGACAATCTTCAATCTCCTTTTTATTATAACCTGGCTTACTTTTCTGTGGTCTATTTTTGATTTTAACTGTTGTAATTTTTTTTTGTTTAAGATCGTTTTGATTTTTCAACCCTTGTTTTATGTAAGTATTACCATTTGAACTTGTTTTTTGCGCATATGTAACTTGTGAAACCGTAGGGGGTAATTTTTCATTTAATTTTAATGTTTCTATTTTATTTATTTGTGGGAAGTTAGTTAAATCGTTTTTGATATCACCACTATTAATATTTTTTTTCTTAGAAATTAGGTTTGCCTCAAAATAAGTATATTTATACACCGCCATCATATTTTTAATTTGTTTTTGTCTATCATATTCAGTACATTTTTTATATGTGGCTGCATGCGGACCTTTGCAATGATAACATGTAAAATTCTCACTGTCGCAGGTATTAGTCTCGTGTTCATTTCCACATTTATTACATTTCTTTTTACCTTTACATAATTTTGAAGTATGTCCATATAATAGACAGTTATAGCATTGAACAACTGGGCTTACATATTGTGTTACCTCTAATATATTATGATATAATGCTATGTTATTCGGTATATTTCTATTTCTGAATGTTACTACACATGATTTTGAATCTATGTATTCTACTTTATTTTCAACTATCGATCTCCTTTTTAACCTTCTTACGTTCAATATTTCATATTTTGATTCTGCACCCTCTTTAATTTCTTCCTCCGTAATACTAACATCGATGTCTGAAATAACTCCCATACTGATAATGTTAATAGGTGGGATATAAACATTACAATTCTCGAATTTGATATGTTTGACAAATAAATTGGCATGTCCAGCACTAGCAAATTCAATTCCAACCCTATTTTTCCCTTTCCTTTTTATATTTCTAATATCAAGGTTAAGGTTATTATTTTCATAAAGATGTTTTCCAAGTTTTAAAGGATGAACATAACCAATGCTACCATTTGTACCCTCAATGTACACAACATATGGACCTAAATCCGTTAATCTATATTCATAAACAGTTTTTTGTTTATTTTCATTAATTTTTATGTTGTTTTTTACAGTTTCAATATTCTGCGATAGTGATTCTATTTGATTTAACATTTCAAAATCTTTATTTACTTTAGCCTGTTCTCTCAATTGTGATAATTCTAATCCCAATTCAGCTAAATCTGCCCAAGACAATGTATTTTTATGCAAATTTTCAATTGTTTTATTTGCTTTAGGTGTTAGGTAGAATGAAGACCGGGATCCACTGGATCCCGGGCTATTATTATTCATCTTGTTTATTCAGTAAAAAAAAATTAAACTCACCACAAAGGATAACCCCAGTATTAGATGAAAACTTAGGATTTTCGATAACAACACTAGAATAATTTAGGATTTCTCTCAACGACCCGACCCTCTAATCTCTCTAGATTTGTTCTAATATCTGAAAATACGTCTTTGTTTTTCAAACACAGTTTATCAAACACACACGAGTAATATCGTCCTAAACTTTTCTACTCAAAACTTATTCGAAGAAATTTAAACCAACTTGACCAGATATCAACTTAATTTGAAAACGTCAAGAGTGACATTCCCTCGGACATTCCTCCCCTCAATAACAATAATGGAATGTTCCCTTTCGGCCAATCGAATAGAAGCAGAGAAGTATAGAAGCACAGATCCATATTTTCCGATTTATTACAGTGAGTTATAGTAGTGAGTTATTATAACTCACGGCTGTTTGTTAATAGATACTATTAATTGCTCAAAAGCAGTTGAATAATGAATATATAATTCAATAAGAGTAGATAAAATACTTTTTTCAATTCTTAAGGAAGATGAGTTTAAAATGATGAAATGGAAACGTTTCTCATATATTTTGCATTCTATTCTGGGGAATCAACATTCTGATTGGAGAATAAAAAAAACAGAAGCCGCCCCACGTGGCAATAAAAAATTCGGCAACATTTAGAAAACCGAACGCCGACAAGTCTGATGAGTGCATCTTTTGTTTTTAGCGTCAATAACTTGTAAACAGCACTATGAGGGAATCACGCGATATCTGGATTTTTATGAGTATAATGTAGACTGCGGGACCTTTGATGGTTTTTGATGTCAATCAAATTTGTCGATATTCCTTTTTGGTGCTTCCGACCGAATTAAATCTCATTTGGTTCTTTGAATTTCTACACATGTGATTTTTGTTGATCAAGCCTGAAGTGCCGCCCTTGGCTAGCGACGGCCCTGGAGTTTTTTATATTATTTTCACGTGTACAATACTCACCTGGAGTTTGGTGCGTTCCTCCCGACTCACCCTGGATGTGTATATCTACTAAGACTACAATTTTCAGTGTTTTATGGACCTACCTATATAAAATGATTTTATGACATTTCGTCTGGTCACACGCTTTGCTATATCAACATCAACGGTGGATAATGAAAAATCCTAGACAATGAATCACGTTCTGTGACTTGAATAGAGGCATAGAAAATGGTTTCTTCATAAAGGAGTAAGAATTAATTTTCCTACCTCTACCAAAGAAAATATAGGTATTTGAAGAAGCGCAATTTGTGGTATTTCTGTTTTAGACGTTAGCATTTCCTGTAAACCATTTATTGGAGTGAGTCGTTCGTGCATAGAATACCATATTGATTTATCCGCTGAAATTCGATGAGGAAAACTTGGCTTGGCTTCGAATTCAATCGATGACAGATGTGATGTAGAACGATTTATACGTCCTGAATCAGGGTGCTGCTGCACTAGTACCTGAGCTAGATTAACTCATTTGGAGAATAATTTACATAGAGGAAAATGGTTGGTTCGTAAATGGAATAGAACGGGTTTTATGCACGGATCGCCGAACAGGTTTATAGAAAAATATGCAAAAACAAAATGGAATAGATTAATCCCGTAGCAAATTAAATAAGCAATTTACTGCACTGACATTTCATTCGTTCGGTTTACCAACGCTTGTCTCTGGCAATACGGAATAGAGATAGGAGATAAAAAGGTCATTTGGAAATAATATTTGCGCGATTTCACATAATGAAAAAATTTTAAAATGAACGAATCGCTTCTAGGTACAATAGGGATGTTGCCTATATTTTGAAATTGCTTTTAATTTATAGATAAGCCCAATATAAACACGAAACAAAATATTTCCATGGAAAAATATAGAAAGTACCAATAAAAAATACGTAAATAAAAAAGTTTACGAAATTCCCGCTGAAACGCTGCATTCTGTCACGGTATTATGGTGACGTCAATGCATAATAGAGTCACCATCAAAGACAAACTAACTACAGTAGTTTATCTATGGTCACCACGTGCTAACGGTCTGTCAAACTGAACTGATATCAGCTGATATTCACAGTCAACTCAGTTTGATCTGAGATGCATAGAAAACCTGGTGTGTCTACTTACTACTTTCAGACAAAACGGGAGATTTTTCAGATTTTCACCTACTTGATTTCGAAGGATTATATTTGACATTTCCCTCGATTCTCGGCTCTCGTGACCTTTGAGTATAGAACAATAATATTTTATATTCTATGCTTGTAACAATCTTCCATACTTTGTCGTTATATTCCATTCATTTCGTTAAAAATTCGATAGGAACTGAATTGTAATTTATTGTGAAAGTTTGTTAAGTCTAAAATCAGTATTTCTAAACGGCACCAGGCAGATAACGGGAATTCAAAAATTTCTGAAGAGCGCCACCTTACAGAACTCTGGTGCAGCAGAACACCAAAGCAACAGGTGGGTCTCTCAAAAAGACTGAAACAGAATCGAATCAGTACACACACCAATTATTCTATGCATCTTAGTTTGATCATCCAAATTATCAAATCGCAATTCCAATTTATATTTTCTAAAATCAATTTTTCCTTTTCTGAATTACCTACAAATTGCTATTAGGGGTGAAACAGTGAAGTGACAATTTCAGGCGCCTCTATTTGAGGGGCGGCAATTTGGCCCAGTTTGCTGACCGCCTTCTCATATTTCATTCTTGATTCTCAAAAACAACATAAGATTGTTACGCTCCGCTGCCTTTGCCAACATTCCCTGGAACAAAAATTTCAAACCGCCTCTACTAATCCGCCTGTATAATAAATGACTCATGGAATCCCAACCAATATGAATAGAATTCTCTATTATCCTCATTGAAAGAGGGATAAAATCAGTGTCTATTTCAGAAAAACGAAAAACAACACTACCCGCGTTTTGGAATCCGATGTTTATACATTCAACATATCGAAAATTCCTACGATTCAGCATTTGAAAATAGTTACTGTTAAATGCCAAATGGTTTCAGCGAAACACACTTCTGTAATCCTAATTAGTTTTCGAAGCAATACTGAAACTTTGCATGCCCTACCGCCCTTTGTATCTTGCGGTGTGATAGGTAATCAATCTTTGATCGTACGCAGGTTAATAGTCACATAGACATACATTTTGTTTTATTTGTTTTGAGTTTTATGTAAAGCAGGCACGTGAAGTATTATTACTATGAATTTACTATAGGTAATGTTTTTTTTTGGGTGGGGGGAAGGTTATGAGAGAGGTCATGATGCTTTTTCAGCAGAGGCGCCGAAAAATTCTTTGCTTCAGATGCCAAAATTTCTTGCGCCAGCCCTTGTAAAAAGTCATCACAATAGAAAAATTTCGTCACTGAGGTCTTCGTCTACTAGTAAAAAAGTAAAAGTTATTCGGAATGAGTTACAGACCACCTTATTTTGTCAATCATATTTCTGAAATTTGTGGAAAAGTCAAGAATTCTAGTATGATAATTAATGCATTCTGAAGGGTAAAATTCAAACATTGGATAATATACTTAGGTTCTGGAAATTTCGATTGAATAATCTCCTTTGAAATTCTTTTATTGTTCTAGAAAACTTCTTATTTGGAGCAAAATATCTTGCACATCCATTTGTCAGTACGTTTCTTTGCTCAAACAAGAGAAACTTATGGAAGTCATACTTCAAAAACCTTTTGTTTGATATCAAGAGAGCACCGAGCACGTGTTGCAGTATCACATGAAAAATGCAGAACAATTCTACATCCAGGTTGTCAACTCTTGTCATATGCGTTGGTCTAATTGCTATCTCTAATTAAAACATGGCTTGAATGGGATATCTTCATTAACGCCTCTAGAAGAATCCAGAATGTTTCCTACTTGTTCTGCGACATGGTTTTGTGGAGATAAATTTCAGGAAGGTTCAGTTTGTTTTTACTTGTTACGGTTTGAATCGAAGGATTTCACTGTAATAAAAAAATTCGAAACATAAAAAATATTTCACTGATATAATTATTTCAGGATGCAAATTCGGATATTGTGATAGCCCATTTTCTGTTTTTTTTTATGATGTGCTTTTGTATTTATGTTGAATTGGACTCAATGATGATGCTGGGATGTTGTTTTCTTTATGCTGACTGACCATGTAATTTTCGATGGTAACAAATGATCTAGCTATTAGATCGACAATTTAGGTATAGGAACATGTTACATCGTCTGAAAGGAAATTTCATTTTCCTTCAATACATTTTGGCGAGACGTTCGAGTCAAATTTACGCCCTATCCCTGAGGATTATGCGTGTTTCGTCCAGAGATCGCTGGTGGACTCTTCAGTTAGCCAATCCAGCGATCTCTTCCTAAGACACCCTCCCACACCATCATGGAGAGGTGACTCTGCTGCAACGCGGTGACTCCTATAAATCCGCCGGGGCCAAAGTAGAGTGTAGCGCGACACCCATAACGCCACCTCCCGAGCAGATAGAATCATCACAACATCTTATTATATGCCGGTCATTCCATTTGAAAAAAAAACACTATTCATCATTTTAGTACATCATCTGAAACTTAAACAAAATACCCTTTCCAGATTTGCGGACAGACATACAGATCGAAATATCTCTAATTTTTTTTTTCACGGCATTTTAACAGTTATGTACCCGAGACATCAAGCTACAATTCTGAAAAATAATTGCTATAATCGGCCAATAGGTTAAAAAAAATGAACTAGAAACTTTGTTGAGATTTTGTCTGTTTCCCTAATTTTGCCGTTGTGTTTTTTTTCTGTTGCTGAATACTTAATTTTGTTCTGTTTGGTTCAATGGTGCTCATGTTCATGAAATTGATGCACAGCTTAATGTTTCTATGAAAATCATCAATGGAACTATTAGATCTACACCTTTATATTGGTTACCTGTGCAATCACATATACTTCCGCCTCATATTCATAAATAAGTTGCAGTCAAGAAATCTTAGGATACATTTCATTTCTACCCGAGCTTATTTCGAATTGTATCTTACCTCCTAGATACTAAGAACTGCCAGATTAAAGTCATGCAAACCATTGATTAATACTTTCCTTCAATCTGATGAAAGAGACAAGGAAATTTGACGTTCGGAACGGAGTTCTTGTAATGTCAAGAAAGGTCTAAAAGTTGATCCTTCAGAGAAAGTTCCAGGTTTCGATCTTCATAGGAAAATTTGATGTATTTTGCATCGACTCAGGACTGGTCATGGTCGTTGCAATAGTATGCTCTTCAAAAAAAAAAGTGAGTATGGTGTAGAAGAAATCATTGACCACAAGGGAAGCCCTTCAATATAAATATGCCACCTTATTCTATGAAAAAAATATACAAACCAATCACTACATCTATACGGAGAGACTGGAGTTTTCAACTATACTTTTATATTAAGTTGAAAGGTAAGATGACCAGTTTACATTTCCTTTACTAATACTGATATTTTAATTATATACACATACTTTATTGTTTGAAGTTAATGAATTTTGTATAGATCTACCTCAAAAGAGTATACAGGGTGGCCACTTTTTTAATGGGATTGTATTGGTAACTTTTAAACCATAAGAGTTAGAAGGTCGGTCGAATGGAGAAAAAGTTGCATGCATAAAAGCATTATCAAGCAGTTTAAACAAATCGAGATTA
Organism: Harmonia axyridis; assembly: GCF_914767665.1. Taxonomy (NCBI): domain Eukaryota; kingdom Metazoa; phylum Arthropoda; class Insecta; order Coleoptera; family Coccinellidae; genus Harmonia; species Harmonia axyridis. The sequence continues at coordinate 15,437,641 of NC_059502.1, read as the reverse complement.
TCAGGGCCGGTTATTGAGATATCATAAATAAAGTAAATTATGTCATTTTGATTTTTCTTTTTTTCCCACTTTAATTCAAATGTATAAGAAGTATGGGATCCAGAACCGTATAGTGCATTTTACGAAATGGTGGACATTAATTTTCATTCACTTTCGAATAATCATTTGATTTTTCTTTCATTAAATGATACTTTCGTTTAATTATTATTATGAATTGAAATATTTAAATGATTATTATAAAAGAAGAACCAAGAAACCACTGGTGTATTGCTTTGATTCTAATATGTTCCATTTAGTTCAAGATGGGTAAGTTGATTTTCTTATCGAAATTTATTGCATATTGCATGTTGTTAATTAAACAACAAATGAAGGTAATACAGATCCGACCCAAAGAAAATTGGATAAGGGTCAAAATCACCTGAAAATCTACTTTGAATGACATTGTATGATATATCGTTGAATTCAGCGTTAAAAGTTATTTTGAAAAATACCATAAAATATGCAGGTCCGTATTGAAAAAAATGAGGTTGAGGGTGGCCCCGAGAGTACGAAACGTTGGATACGAAATCTGATTACGTCAAATTGAGGATAATTTACTGCCGAATAAAAAATTCCTGTAACATTTTTCGATAATATTTGAAATGAAGTGGGAAAAAAAGAAAAATCAAAATGACATAATTTACTTTTCTTATGATATCTCAATAACCGGCCCTGATAATCTCGATTTGTTTGAACTGCTTGATAATGCTTCTATGCATGCAACTTTTTCTCCTTTTGACCGACCTTCTAACTCTTATGGTTTAAAAGTTACCAATACAATCCCATTAAAAAAGTGGCCACCCTGTATACAAATCCACTCAAAAATATATTACTCTTCGAAGTGAAAAAGACTAGTCTTCTTCAAGGCAATCAATAAAATAAAACAGTAAAATACGAAAACACATTTGTGGGAAGTCCCATAGTGGAAATAACAGATGAATGTCTTTATTTTCATAGAACCCAGCGTGAATTTCCCTGGAAAATACCCCTTGTCAATCCACTCCGGGACAGCGTGGCATTGTTCTAAACCTCACCGGACACGAAGACAGGAGAATTATACATTAAAACCGAATAAATATTCAACAAACAGGTAGGTTGGTTTCGATTCGTATCATCTGCATAACGATCCTATTTCCCTACTGCCGAGAAAACAGTTACATAAATTTTAATAACTACAGGGTTCCGGAATACATTCTTGGCGGTACGAATCTCATATTCATAGAAAAAATAAATTTTCTGACACGTTCCTTTTATACATAACTTTATTGTATCTTCGAGACGCATGGAGGAATTTTGTGTTAAATTTATATTTTTGGGCGATAGTAATTGCGCTATATTTCATGGCCTTGTGTTACAGAATAAACTGATATTTATTGCATACGTAAAACCTGAGCGTTATTGCTATATACCTTCTGATTAATTCATGGTTATTCTTGAGATGAGGTGAATACTTCAGGAAAAAACACAGTAAATTTAATACTATGGTTTATTATTTCCTCATTTGTTGTGGAATATCTCGAATTACTGAAAAGTGGGGTTTAAGGGAAGGAAAAAAATCTTGGAGCATCGCTGATTGGACCTAACAGATCTGAGCTAGCCAAAAACTGCCGCCCTGACATAAGTTAACTCTGCAGAATGCAAAAAATTAATATTGGATATTCGAGGTTTTCTTCCGACAGATGAAAAAAGAATCTTTTTTTGAAAAATTTTGATAATAACATAGTAATCCACTGATCTTGGTCATAGTTAGGCACTAATCCAGGAATTTGAAATACCCAGCTTTAAATTCGTATAAACTTCCATTTGGACATCTTAAAATTAGTCTAAGAACCTGCATTCCTGCATATGGTATGGTGTCCGGAACTTTGAAATCTAGCCCCTAGGGTCAAAAGTCACAAAATGGATTTTTTGCAAATTTTTAGAACATATCACCTTTCCTATGGCTTTTTCGTTATTTATTTATTTATCAATAAGTATTGTAGAGGGTTGAACTCCCTACTCGTACAAGTGTTGTTTCAAAAATTTTTCTATAGGTTGAATCGTTTTAGAGTGGAAGGAGAGCATCGTATCGGTATCGGGTTTTTCACCATAATGTTACCCTCCCTTTAACTTTGTAACTGAGAGAGGTACAAAAAAATGTTTTCTACGAAAGTTTCACGAAACCGACTATTGTTTTTTGAAATGATTTCACAAAACGAAATATATACAGAGTGGGCAATATACTGATTTCAACTTTATTTTTTCAAATGGAACACCCTATACATTTTTCTATATTTGACTAGCTCTTTTTCCTTTGATTTCGAATATATAACATATGTTTGGTCTATCTCCCTTATTCTGAGAACCACAGAGTTTCAAATTTTAAGAACCACCTGGCATGTTCAGTAATCAGTTTTCAAGTGGTAGGCTGCGATAACTCAAAATGCCCTTTTTTGAGTTATCTCGTTGGCAACGATATAACATAAGTTTTTCACTATAAATTGGAATTGGATGATTTGGATGCAACTCCATATATTCTCACCTTGTAGCTTTCTTATTTTTATTGTTCTTCACATAAAGTGAAAATATTTCAAATTTTTTCGCTTCTGTGTAGTGCATATTCGATAAATACTTTCATTCAATGACAAATATATGTCATATATTATTGCCAAAGAGATAACTCAAAAAAGGGCATTTCAAATTATCGCAGCCTACCACTTGAAAACTGATTACTTAGCTTGCCAGGTGGTTCTTAAAATTTGAAACTCTGTGGTACTCAAAATAAGAGAGATAGGCCAAATATATGTTATATTTTCGAAATCAGGGGAAGAAGAGCTAGTCAAATATAGAAAAATATACAGGGTGTATATACATTCATTCGAAAAAATGAAGTTGCAATCAATATGTTGCCCACTCTGTATATATTTCATTTTGTGAAATCATTTAAAAAAACACTAGTCGATTTCGTAAAACTTTTGTAGAAAACATTTTTTTGTATCTACCTCTTTCAGTAAAAAGTTAAAGGGAGGGTCAAATTATGATGGAAAACCCGGTACAGTGACTTAATAAAACACAGTGGCGACACAAGTGGTCTCGCTTTTGATTGGCTGCCGGTTTCAAAGCCTAAATATGGCGGCTTTTTGTTTACATTCTCCGTTTTTCTTTTCGGGATTTTCGAGATTTTCGGGATTCATTCAAAATGAAAGGCCCAGTTTATTGTCACTGTTGTATTCTTTAGTGGAATGAATTTGTTCTATATACAAATCTATCAGACCCAATAATTTTAATTTTGACGATGTGTCAGTTGAGTTCAGTCAATTAAGTTCTATGGTTGAGACATTTTTTTTTAGGCTCAATTTGGACGTATTGTTTCACTGCGATTTAAGGTAAACCGGTAGACTCAGTTAAAAGTTCAAGAGTTATTGTATCCACGGTTGCTTACTGGATCGAGGCATAGAATCGTGTCGAACGTTTCAGACTACTCTAATCTCAAAATTCTAAATTCAAACCATTTTGTTCCCCAGGAAGAAGCGCGCAAAAATTCAATATATCATTCCCAATTGTTGTTTACTGTTCCCCAATTACATGCAACACATAATCAGAATTATTTATGGGATCTGCATTCATTAGTTTTTGAATATGATTGGAACATGAAATCTGTCGTATTGAAATTACTACCATTCAAATTTACTCTGGAACACACAATAATATGAATCAAATTATAATTCTGGACTATAATACTGGAATAGTTTCAACCCATTTCCCTGTGACATAACAGGATTGTGGTTGAATGTCCACCTATATGTGAAGTTTGTTATAATATGCCTCGTAATATGCCATGAAGAGGACAAATAACAGGCTATTCTTGGTATTATTTTCTGCACCAAAAACAATTTGAGGGGAAGTGTGCAATATAATTGCAAAATATTTTGAGGATTGAATGTTTTGTGACTTTTACATGAACAATCAAAGAATTTTAGGGAGTCGGATCATTAGAAAAAGTATTCTACACATAATGTTACCTCAGTAGAAAGATTTCTCTACGCTTCAAGTCGGTTTATCAATTGTAAAATGACTGTGATTGAAAATGACGTGTTTTCTAATCTACAAAATCTATATGAGCGCTTAACGAATATTTCAACAAATTTGTTTCTATCCACAGAGACTAAAAGTTTTTTGAAAATAACTTACTTACTTATGATTTCTCTATGAAAAAAAGGAAAGCTCATGAATTTAAATAATAGTAATTTTAAAATAACAAAGAAATCGATAGTTTCAATAATTCATTACCAAAAGTGACTTATAACCACTTTTTGATATTATATTTCTCGAAAACTTCATTTTCGAATTGAAAATTGGTGCAGCAAAATTGTCTGCGCAGAAAGAATAACGAGTCTTTATTCAGTTTTTTGTGCTCTTTTCAAATCTAAAAACGGATTTTCAAACTTTCGATAAACAGGGTGTTGTTTCAAGGATACGGTCGTTTCATATTTTTCTTGTTAATTCATACCTAGATTTTTCTTGTGATCATTAAAAATGTGAAATAAGAAATATGACAAATATAAAGAGAATATATTGGATGGTTCGCTTGTTATGACCTCGGAAATAAACGAGCAATACTCATGAATCTCTCTGTATCTTGTTAACCAAGACCGTCAGACCCAATAATTGGGGTACATCTAGAACCACCTCGGTGTCGTCTATTCACTGTTAAAGTTGTTCATTTTACCAATGAAACACCCTACCCTGTGGCCTGTATAAAGAAACAGCAGAATTAATATACATGGGTTCTCACAAAAAGTATAGATGGTGATATGAATGGAATAAAATAAAGTCCTCACCTTTAGATATCTCTTCTAGGAGTTTCATATGCATTTTCACATTACTTATATTTCCACTTTGAAATGGATCATTTTCTCCTTCAAAATGATATAGAGTTCACTCTGGGTGAAAAAATGAATTGAACGAAACTGCAAATTTGGTATTATCCAGAAACATGGGTAAAAAAATGAAACGATCATTTCAATTCATAAGATATAGGAAATAGATAAGCAATCGTGTTATTTCTATGATTCTCCAACAAAGCTGAATAATTTTTATGATAGAAAGACAAAATAGGAAATATTTTGCAGATGAGCCTTATTGGCAAGCAGGCTTATTTTTATTGAAACAAGCTTTGAATTTATTCCCAAAGTACCTTAGAAGAGGAAATATTCCGCACGCATGTGTTATCATTATTCCATAATTGTCTTTTTTATGGCTTCGGTTGCAAGAGTCTGCATAAACTTCATCAGACATGAAGAACAGGGATAAACTTAAGGGGAGATGGCCGAGATTGAAAATGAATATTCGACATATTAACAGGCCAATTGAAAAGTCCCCGGTCTACCATAGTAAAACACATTTTTTTTCTGCCAAAATTCGCCTTTATTATTCAACATAGTTTCCTTCGAGGGCGATACAGCGATAATAGCGATCGTCCAACTTTTCGATATCATTTTTGTAGTATCATTTGTCTTTCGCGTCAAAATTGGCCTCAGTTTCGGCGATTGCTTCTTCATTGGCGCTAAATTTCTTTCCAACGAGCATTATTTTGAGGTCTGTGAACATGAAAACGTCGCTAGGGGCCAAATCTGGCGAATACGGTGGATGCAGAAGCAATTCGAAGCTTAAGTCTGCTATTGTCTCGATGAAGTAGCATTTTTTTTCTTCAAATGGGACCGTTTTTTAACGATTTCAATTTCCAAAGGATCCAATAACGCTATATAATAATCGTTGTTGATGGTCTGGCCCTTTTGGAGGTAATCAATGAATATTATACCTTGCGCGTCCCAGAATACTGATGCCATAACCTTGCCAGCTGACTGTTGTTTTTCCTCTTTTTGGATTGGGTTCATCGTGTGCAGTCCCCTCAGCTAACTGTCGATCGGACTCCGGAGTGGAATGATGTAGCTATCGACGCTAAAATTCAGGTTTATTGCATTAAACAGCTTCAAACACTGCTAAGAATCATTAACACGTTGTTGCTTTTGATCGATTGTGAGCTCGAGCTGCACCCATTTTGCACACATCTCTTTTATGTACAAATATTCGTGAATGATATGATGAAGAATGAATTTTTGGGTTGAGACCTTTTTTACTATGATGAAGGTACACGTTGAGATGATATCTTCACAATGTCTGCTATCTCGATCAACTTCACTTTACGGTCATTGAATTTATAATACAAGTGCAGAAGGCAATGATATTCTTCCACGAGTTCAAAATTCAAAAACGAGCCACGAATTGGCGAGTTTTTCAATGAACAAGTGGTAGAATGAGCCTTCTGTACGAGTATTATACATTATTTTCTCTAATTCATTGCATTTTCATCGAAATCAATGAAATATTTGGATAAATAACATTTAGTGATTTTTGCATTGAAAAATAATGATTGGCAGAACTGACTTCTTTAAGGCAAATTGATGAATTGACAGATAAAGCCGTGGCGGAAAGTCCGGAGTACCAACATGTAATAATAAAATATAACCATGAAAACTGTGCGTTCGTGATATATTCTCGCACGATTTTGTTCTACGAGATGTGGAAGAATGAACGGAATAACCACAGAATTAGAGAAAATTATTTTTTGAACTTTTTGATTTTTTCGTCGGTGACAGCCTCTTTTGGGCGTCCACTGCGTTCGCCGTCTTCGGTGCTCATTTCACCACGTTTAAACTTAGCATACCAATCAATGATGGTTGATTTTCCTGGTGCAGACCCCTGAAACACTTCACCAAGCCAAGATTTTGCTTCAACTGTATTTTTTCCCTTCAAAACGCAATATTTTATCAGCACACAATTTTTTTTCTTTTTTTTCAAATCACAAAAATAGCTTCACTCACAACGCAATATCTCACAAACTGATGGTCGGACTGCTGTCAAATTTTGACACGTATCGTTTGAAGGTTTGTACTAACTAAAAATCATATGGATTTAATACTAGCAAGGCCATCTGTGCATCAGACCGGGGACTTTTCAATTGGCCTAATATAATGTTTCATGAGATAAGTGAAAAAAATTTACTCATAATTTTTCTTGTTATATTACAGGATTCTGAAAATTACGTGCTCGGGAAAAACCAACCCCCCCCTCCCTTCTAGACGGGCCTGAACGCATAAATGAACAGATGAATAAATAAAACCTCGAATTCACCCACAATGAACCGCAACAGTTGTTCCAATGTAACTGACATGATTGGATCTCTGATAAATCACTAATTTATAAAGCTGCCATGTCCGTAACATCACTGGCGGAGTAGAGAGGGGAAGGGGGTTAACCAATAAGTTGACGGCATGACGGACGTTCGGGAAATCGCGATGTTGTAAATCAAGGGATAAGGCCGGCCTCGTTCTTATCAGATGACCTACGTGGTTCCCAGTTATGTATCTGCCTGTCCCTTTTCTGACACGGTTGGGATTTCTGCGCGCTTACTACTGTCATAACCGCCCCCAAGTGGTGAATTTATTGTTTTCTATCTTCTGTGAATTATATATTCGACCACGTATGAGATTAAGTTTCGTTCCGGATTTGGATATGCCTGTTCGTTCGTAGCGTGGAAGCCAGATCGAAACATGCTATGTTGGATTGTTCTGAAATTTCACTTTTCTTCGTTTTATTAGGAAAAAGGAGTATACGTATTATTTTATGTTAATAAAAAGTATTATTGAATAATGAGTTTGTGGCTTGAGCACATATCAAATAGAATGAATCCCTATTGGAACGTCGACGTTTCGATCCCAAAAATATATAACATGATATATAAATCCCCTATCAAACAATAAAGATCATCAAAAGTTTCAGTTTCACACGGAAAATCAATCATGTGCCTATCAATGATAATCTCTGAACTCAGATAATTAAAATATTCGGTGGTCACCATCGAGGTCTCCGGATTCAACACCGTTAGATCTTTTTAATTTAATAAATGTTGCTCTTCAAATGTGACCAAAGAAAAAAATCTAAATGTGTTAAATCCGGAGACCTTGATGGCCACCGAATATACTAAGTGACGAAGAAACTGCAACACCCAAAAGAACTGTTTAAATTTTAAATTTTTTTTGGTGGAATATAGATAGTATGGCAAGGAGTAAATGATTGAATTTGGAGAAAAAAAAATCGTGAATGTTTTTCATGTAAACAATTTTTGTTACTTAAATTCTCAAATATTGTAGTCGTTTTTTGCAAGTTTTTTAAATTTTACAAGAATCCAGCTGTTCGAGGAGATCCAAAGTCGATGTTCATTGTTGTTAAAATGCCTAGAGCACGTGTACGCGTAATTTATCACCAGCTAAGTGAATTATTGGTCTACGGTAGACGGGGTTGTCATTTCTTGAAATCGCTTAGCGTACTAACAGAAATCCAACTACTGTTATGAGATATTGTCGAGCGAGTTTTGATAATGCCCAAAATTGAAGAAGATTAGGCATAGGACGCCGAAGGGGAACAAATGAAATTCATGATCGAGGTTTAAGACTTATGGCCATTAGAAACCGATTTGCGACAACTCGTTTTTTGGCTGATGAGTGGTTAGGAGAACAGGGCCATCCTGAAACTGTCCGAAAGGTTTACCGCCGGATGAGGTCTTTTCGACTGAAGCATTATCAACCTCATCTTGTGTTACCTCTGACGGCTTAGCATCGCCGGCAACAATTACAGTAGTGCAGACAACGTTAACATTGGAATGTGCAATGGCATCAGGTAGTCTTTTCTGACTATCTCGATTGCCATTTGGTGCACATGATGGCCGAAGAAGGGTTAAACGACGTTGGGCAGAAAAACGTGAACCTCAGTTTGATGTCGAGCGTCATGTACTTACATGTACAGGGTGGGCAAATAAGCGAGGTAAGCGGCTATATCACAGGATCCACTCATCGTAGAGACCATTTGATGGAATTTCTGTTTCAGTTAAGAAAATCCTATCATTACATTTGAAATTTCGGAGTGAAATGAACGAAACAATGAACTTCTGACTTAGTGCCCCCTATCGAAAGCAGCAAAAACAAATTTATCATGAGTATATTTTGTCCTCAATCAACAAGATATTATCTTTCAGACGAGATCTAATTTGCTCAAAAGTGTTGAGAAGTGACAGGCGTTTCAATCAGTCAGATTTCTCCCTTTCACCTACCCTTATTTGATGTCGTAAAATAGAAAGTGACAATTCAAAAAGATAGAGAATTTTCCAAGGATTACTGTGATGATATTTTTTCTTCAACTTCATATGAAACATTTTCGAGTAAAATTCATTTTTCTACTCGACGGTAGCTATTACGCCCCCTAACGGTAGAGGTATGAACTTCAAAACAATTTCCAGTGTGTTTTCTTGTTCACTTTAGTGGTAAAATTTTTTACCGCAAGTCTCTACGATGAGCGGATCCTGAGATATAGCCGCTTACCTCGCTTATTTGCCCACCCTGTACATGTAGGCGTTGTATTGCACATGCAAGTTGGTCACCTTTAGTCTTCATTCGAGGTAATATGACAGCGCTGCGTTACCTTCAAGAAATAGTGAAGCCATATGTTCTCCCTTACCTTAACCGGCTCGGGAATCCAATATTTCAGCAAGATAATGCCCGACCTCATGTTGCCAGAGTTAGTTTAAACTTTTTCGGAGCGAACCATGTGGATTTTTTGCCATGGCTACCCAGATCCGCCGATCTTTCGCCCATAGAGCATGTTTGGGACATCAAGGGTAGAAGACTTGGAAATTTACCCTAGCCCCCTTGGACTTTGGCGGCTCTGAGACATGAAGTACATGTAGCTTGGGATAGTATCCCTCTAAAAGAAATAGACCTTATTGCATCAATTCACGTGTTGGGCCGTTCTGGTGGACACACACATTATTTACAAATTTATTAAAAAAATTGTGACTGAACCCTTCGTTTTTTTCCCCAAATCATTTACTTCTTGCTATACTATCTATGTTTTACCAAGAAAAAATTAAAATTCAAATAGCTCCTTCTGGATGTTGCAGTTTCTTTGTCAGTTAGTAGGTACGTATATTTTAATTTATCTGAAGTTCACAGATTATCATAGATAGGCACGTGGGTGATTTGTCGCGTGTGTATATATTAAAATCAAATTTAAGATTCAAAACACTGATAAAGTTCTTTAATTTCTTTCAAAATTAAGACATCGCAATGAATAAAAATAAGAAATGTTCAGAAAAAATGAGGCAACATCTAAGTTTTCGTGAACAATTTCGTCTTTCAATGAATCACTTCACAGGGAGTTATCAATAAAACCTTATTAACAAGAATGGAACTAAATGAGAGGACGTCATCTGAACAGTTATGTACTTGAGAAATCAAGCTACCATTCAAAAAATAATGTGGTGTATATTTGTTGAAAATTTCCAAAAGTTTGGAATGAAAACTGCGACGATTCGAAGATTTTCATACAGAGATTGCAAATATAAGTTGTTTCGATCTTCGATAACTTTCTACCTTTCATTTTTACTCGACATCTGAATATTCAGTTTTCAATTCAATATCCGCAAAAGACCAATCTGAATGAACATCTATGTTCATTGCATTCCTTCAATACAGTATGTTATGCATAGTCTTCACATGTTACGCGGAAATGCGCAAACAGCAGAAGCGTTTATCCACGTCACTTTGATATACTGAAACAGATTTCGTATTCCCTTTTGTGCATTATACATTTTTCGTTCTCGGCTACGAGACGGAAAACCAGTCTGCGGTATTTTTGGCAATGAGAACTGTTGTTCCTTGGCAGGACGACCCTGCCATAAATCCAGAAATTTGGGTGTGAAAAACTGTTGGAATGACGGTGTTATGAATGGTGTGGAAATGTGGAAATGGTTGCAGTTCCGCAGTGAACATCCTATTTATAATATTTTTGGCTTCGCATCATCTCGCTCATTACATTGTTTTTCTCGACGAGCAGGAACTTTTTTGGGGGACGGGGAACTGTAGCCTAGGAATGAATAATTTTCGGGTCCTGTGTTTTCATACAATCCCAACTAGTTGGATGTTATTTTGTAATACGCCAGCAGATGTTACGCTGAATGTAAGAAGAGATATATAACCTATAATCTAATTCATAATCGTTAACATTTTCGAGTTATTTATACATTTTTGATTTTCGTCAACGACGAAATTCGAATTAACACATGGAAGAATTTCATCATTCCTATATTGATACAGAAAATGAAATGAGAAAAGCACTAATATAAAGTCAGGAGCATTTGTCCAAATTCGCTTTGCGACCTTTTGGTTTTTTCATACAAATTTGATGGGATTTCTGTTTCTGTCAGAGCTTAAAGACACAAGTTGGTTTTTCGCAGTGCATCAGTTGAAGAATATCTTCTTTCGGCCATAAATACAGAACGCCTGAAATTATCGCTTTGAGACCTTCAGGTGTTTTGATGCAAATTTGATGGAATTTCTGTTTCTGTTAGGAAAATCCTATCATTACATTTGAAATTTCGGAGTAAAATGAACAACACAATGAACTTCTGACTTAGCACCCCCTACCGAAAGCAGCAAAAACAAATTTATCATGACTATATTTTGTCCTCAATCAACAATATATTATCTTTCAGACGAGATCTAATTTTCTCAAAAATGTTGAGCCAAACTGAAATTACAGGCGTTTCAATCAGTCAGATTTCTCCCTTTCCCCTACCCTTATTTGATGTCGTAAAATCGAAAGTGACAATTCAAAATGATAGAGAATTTTCCAAGAATTACAATGATGATATTTTTTTCTTCAACTTCATATGAAACATTTTCGAGTAAAATTCATTTTTCTACTCGACGGTAGCTATTACGCCCCCTAGCGGTAGAGGTATGAACTTCAAAACAATTTCCAGTGTGTTCTCTTGTACACTTTAGTGGTAAAATTTTTCACCGCAAGTCTCTACGATGAGTGGATCCTGAGATATAGCCGCTTACCTCGCTTATTTGCCCACCCTGTACAATTTTGTCGTTTCAAATTGTCTCCGACATAACTCACAATCCACACGAAATTCAGGAATTTGTCAGATGCTTATAACGTTATTTCCCAGGGAAAAGAGAAAATGCGCTCTACAGATTACCCCTCCATGCCCTTACAACTTGTAGGAATATATATGTCTCATATATGTATGAATATGTGCGAGGTTTTATCGTAATGGCACTTGAAACTAAACCCTTATCGGCTTCAATGGAACGGGACTCCAGTATGAGATTTTATAGCGAATTTCGCAAATGGTTCTCAATAAGCCTAGAGGAATCTCGTGGTGCAATTGGAGACGTTTTATACTCGTGAATACATTAGTACTATGCTTATATTCTGTTATGCGAAAGTTATACCAATGGGATCGAAAAGAGAATCTGATAAAAAATGTATAGATAAGACGCAAACGAAATTATTTTGATGCTCATCAATTTTCTACAATTCAAATTAGGGCAGTATCCTCAAAAAAATTAGACTCCGCAAAATCCTAATCGAATGACTGAATTCGCTGAAACTTTTCAATAATACCGGGTGTCCCAAGTTATCGTATACAGGAAATCTAGCAATATCTAGCTTATTTGATAAGATAGTAAAAATAAAAAAAATGCTTTGAATAACATCAAAGTTTCTTCTCAATGATGTATTAAGAAGTTTCTTACATTTGACAGCTCTGTGGTAGCTACCCCTCACTTTTTATTTTCAAATGGCACCTCCTGTAAGTTGTCAGTGAAAATTACGTGTCATTCTATTTGGAATACAACGATAGCACATACTTTGTATTTTTTCAGTAATAACAACAATAACATTAATATTTTGTACTTCCTTTAACGTTATTTAATTATCCTTATAAAAATGAAAGGCCTCCACCCATGTTTGTACAAACTTCACATATGAGAACTAGATGAATTTTTTGTTTTGAAAAACAGATATTGGTTATAACAAAAAACTTGCTTTAACTGTTTCTTCGTTTTTTTAATTGCATAGTAAGTATTTTGGTAGGAATTCATACTTCACAAAATGTTAAAGTTTTTGTTGTTATCAATAGAAAAATACCAAGTATGTGCTATTCCAAATGGCATGACACGCAATTTCTATTGACAATATAAGGAAGGTTACATTTGAAAATTAAAGTGAGGGGTAGCTACCACAGGACTGACAAATGTACTAACCTTTTTTACACATCATTGGTAAGGTATTTTGATGTTTATTATCTTGTCAAATAAGCTGGATATTGTCTGTATACGATAACTTGGGACACCCGGTATTCGGTATGTTGATCAAAGGTCTTACTTAAATATTTTATTTCTCATCATAAAAAATTTATTCGGGAATTTTGGGCTTTACGGTAGATGAAAAATCTGAGAACTCCTGATGAGGTGTTCATTTTCAGGCCACAAATAAGGGGGCTGTAGGGGTTTGGGGTAGAAAATGAAGGATTGTACATATTAAAAATTTTGATGAGCATTTTATTTTACCTTTTATTTCATTAACCGCTGACAACCTACCATATGTAGTTTTTGAGATAATTTTGAGGATGTCTGATTTATACGAGATTATATGTGGATATCTCAAATTCTGTGAGTAGTACCCGCTTTTCACTAAGTAGAACTAAGTAGAATTTATTCGAGTTAAGGCTCCTACGATTGATAGTTTGATCTTCTATGATCATCAATCTATAACAATTAGTGGGATCCAGTCTCAGATGCAGTACAAATATTTGCATTAAATGTGTTGGTTTGTGAAGGCTTTTATTGGTGAGATAGAGGCTCAACTATCCCAGAATGTGATTGAAAATTTTTATAAAAAATTCGCCTACTGTATAGACACAAGAGGTGGACATATGGAAGATATCATTTTCAGGGTATGAATGGCAAACGTTGTATTAAAAAAAAAATAAAACACTTTTCAGATTCAATTCAAATTGTATGTTTTTCGATTATTAAATTTTGAAAACACAATAAGAGAGATCCACTAAATCACCATCAAGAAATGAGTTTGTTCCTCAGAGTAATAAACATAGATGTAGGGAGCATTTATCCCATTTACAGTGAGCAAATTTTGTCCTCAACGTGAACTATCAAATCTGACATGAAGCGCGCGGAAATGAAAACATATCAGTGATATATTCACTCAATTCGCGAGTAAGAACGCACTTCTTACGTCCCATAGTGAATCATCGTTTCATATCAACTCAAAATATATTGGAATAAATACCTAAATATATCAGAAATTCAGAAAACAAACTTCAAGCGCGTCAAACGACCTGAAACAACCGAAGACACTAGGAGAACAAAAGTTGCCAAACCTTGGATTTCAGGAGGTAGATACAGAAAATAAAATATTCTGCTTATTATAAATTCGACAATTAGGAAAAATATCGGATTTCAAATATTCAAATTTGCATATTTAATCGGGAATCACTCAAATAAAAATAACGATATAATAAAATTGTAGATTTGAAAATATATCACAATCCGACAACGTCATCTGAACTTGTTGGAGACCATGTAAAAATTGCGTATACTCCTTCTATCTATGTTTATTACTCTATGGTTTGTTCCGAATCGTCGCACAAATTTCAAAACTACCCTTTACACCTACCACCAAAATCTCTTTCAATCCATCGTTCCAGTTGAAAGAAGAATGGTAATGATGCCCACCATTTGGACATGAGCTTAACACGTATCGGCGGTACGTTTAAAGCGCAATAGCGCCACCAAAGCGGATAATGCCGCTTAATAAGCGACTGCGGCACAATGGCATGTATAAACTGCTTTTCTCTTTCATAATATATCTCTGACACACTCAACACTAACTAGAAATACCGCAAGGGACATATATCAAGCCGCATTTGTATCAGCCAACTCGGACGCCCGAATCGCGCATTGAAAATTGCATTACATTATTTTTTCAGCGTCGAAAAATGAACGTTCGCAGTGGTCGATATTGTGTGGCGGGATTATTGACTGAATAATTGAATAAAAAGTTTGGTTCAGTTTATATTATGTGAAGTAAAAAGAAATAAATTATGTTTCCAATAGACGGCTTTAGTTATCTGTAACTTGCGTTGAATAACTCCGATCGAGTTTCACTATATGGTGTCAGAAAAATTAGATTTCGTACTACAAAAACTTTTCTCATAGTTTTGTGATTAGTTGACTCAGTGTAGTTTGATCGAGCGTCAAAGAGGCACACTAGCAAAGAGGAAATACGCTATATTTTACAGTTCTTCTTCGATACAGGATAAAATGCAAGCCAGGCGGCTGAAAATGTGAATAGCTTTTATGGTTCTGATACTGTAACAGCCAAACACGTCCAATTTTGGTTTCGTCGATTCCGTTCAAGTGATTTTGACGTCAAAGATAGACCACGCACTGGAAGACCAATTGTCGAAAATGTCGATAAAACCATGAATATTGTCGAATCCGACCGTCATGTCATCATCGACCCATTTTTAAGCGCTTGGTGACTGGTGGTAAGTGTATCCCTTACGACAACATCAAGCGAAAACGGTCGTGATCACAACGTGGTGAGCCGGCAGAAACGGTGGCCAAGCTAGGATTGACGGCTCAACTGATGCACAACTGTTAACTCGGAACTGTAATGTCAACAATTAGACCGTCTGAAATAGAAGCGGCCAGCTTTGGGCAACAGTAGAGGAATTGAGTTCCATTAGGACAATGCCAAGCCACACATATCGATAGTGAATCGCCAGAAGCTCCGGTAGGTTCTTATACATCCATCTTATGGTCCGGATCTGACACCAAGTGATTACCATCTGTTCTTGTCCATGGCCAACAATTTTTTTCTTGAAAAATTCGCTTCAAACAGAGGCTTGTGAAAATCGGCTGTCTCAATATTTTGTCAATAGGGATGAGGGCTTCTATGAGAGAGGCATAATAATATTCCCTTCAAAATAGCAACAAGTTATCGTTCAAAACGGCGCATATTTCACCTACATCGAATTATTCTAACTTTCTTGTGTTTTATTCAAAAATAAATGATTTCAATTTACAACTTACATTTCATACAAATACCTACTCACTTTTTGAGCGTTCGGTCCCATAACTCATCCAGTGAACTGAATCTTGGCTTCATTTTCCTACCTTTTCTCTATAATCATATTTGTAACTTTACACTGGAGGAGTAAAGATCCCTATTTTTAATATTATCATTAATTCATGAAACGAAATCAAGGACATTAACGAAATAGATCGAAATATTCGGACCCTGATTAAACCCTAACAATTTAAAGTCTCTAGTACATTTCGTTCGAGAGTACACGGAGGCTGGACGGACTGATATAATTGATTTTGTTCTCGGAATTTTCATCAATCAATAAGATTTTTCTCTGATCAGAACTTCTCAACATTTTTCTTTGAATATTGACAATTACTGATATTAACAAGCATCATTTCTTTTTGTGTAAAACTTGCTTGATTTCTTTATTTCTAGAGAGGGTGATTGAATACGGAGTGTGTCGGATACATTCGTGTTTATCTTGTGAAGAATCTGGGTGTTCCGAGCTGAACTCATTTCTGTTGATTGTCGTTCAAACGATCAAAAGTCACGTAGAAAAAGAATGCCGAGCTGTTAAGGGAAAATTGAAAACACTATGCTTTGATTGTCTGCCTTAATTGAAATATTCAGGGCATGAGAATGAAGTTTGCTACATCAAAGATAGATGCTGTTTCCCTTTTTTTCTGTTTGATGACATCTCAGGAGGATTGAATGCAATGTTCATTTCATTAGCTTCTTGTTTCACAATGAAAAAACTTACACCGTTGGGTCGAAAAGAATTTTTTCTAGAATTACTATGAAATAGTAGGTAGTATTATACAAGGTGGTTCAACGAAAACTTCTCGATTTTCCGACGATGAAAATTTGGAAAATCGCTCGGACCCTTCAATTTCTGATTAGAGGGGGAAAAATTCATACATATACATTTCCCTTGGTTATCTATACATCTCTCGGGATCTTACATTACCATTCATATTCTCCTAGTTTTGATAATAGCTATACGCACGCTGGTGGGAAAACCATATTATATTTATTAGTGCACTACTATTTTCCCATGTTAGATTAACTGAAAAGAGGGGGGTTAAGAATTCATGACTAACAACAGATTAAAAATATTTATTGCTTCTTCGGACTGAAGTTATTTGGATATAATATTTCTCTCTAGATAAATACATGCATACGCTATAGCTATGTTAAACTCTCCCTTTATACGAAGAAATATTGACTTCGTGTTTTCTTATCCTATGTATCTAGGAATTTATTGCTTTCCAATCCAAAACCTAACTATATAAATTGTACAAAATTTCATGGTCAGTCAAGCTTGTGGGCGTAGCATAGAAGCCCAAAAAGCACTTCTTCGGCAGGGTGTTCAAAATTTTCAGCTATAATTTTCATGCTCTAATTTTGGTAATTCTAACAAGAGAAAAAACTATTGAAACACTAGTTGAGTGATGCGTGAAAATCTAATTCTAAAGATGTGTGTTTTTAACTCCCATACCTAAATAATAATCAAATAATAAAAATATCGTTTTACATTGGTATCGATTGAATCTTCTCCTGAAGATTCCAAAAAAATGAAAGAATTTCAATATGGTCACATGACTTCTTCAGAAAAAAGTTTTGATGAATAGATTACCATAGAAAAATATTGAATAGATCATTTATATGATGTCGAATAAATAATTGATATAATTTTCCTGAATCCTTTGATAGGTGGAGTCATTATTGAAGATGAGAGTATAAATTCACTTTGAAGATAATTTTGTTTTGGTCCTAATAAAAACAGTGAGAGATTTCAGAAATATTTGAGGTTATTCAAGTTTTTTTTCAAATTTTACATATAAATTTTAACATGTTGAAAAGTCATCTTGATTTTTTTTGTATCATTTGCCTGTTCGAATGAATGAAAATCTTGTTATTATGTAATATAAGTTTTTATTGATGCGTATATAAGGTTAGTCTTACGGTTGTACATTTAATTCAACTGTAGATTTCTTCCATCATATGAAACACTTCTTTTATTTACCATTTTTCCAGATTTCGCGGTTTCTTCAGAAAAATAATTTTATTTCAATTAATGTATTAAAATAAAATCAAAATGGATAGGTTTTATTGTTCTATCTTGATTCATTCAAATTAGAACAGATGGAAAACAAATTTGTTTTTGGAATTTTAAGAGCTTATATCTTTTAACCTGAGCCAATCTATAAAAATTGAAAATGGAAAAAGCGTTTTATTTATAGAGAAAATTGGTTGGAACTTTAAGACTCACCCTATATAGTTATAGAAAAATGACATGTGGGCTTTATTTTCTGATAATGAAGGATTCAAGAAAATATATTTCATGAAAAAATTATCCATTTGGAATAATCTGTTGAAACTACAAAAGTTTCAATAATTATGATTTTCTAATATTATATCACACATTCCTTTATATTTAATGGAACTGAATCGAATTTTGGTGTGTTCTTGGCATTCTAGAAGGGTTAATTAATTCAATTTCCCCCGAAAATCAATAGATAAATAAATACACCAAAACCACAATTAGAACTTACATTAAAAATAAACCATCATGTACCAGTCCCATCTCCATTTACTTAATAGAGTATGCATGTTTTATTGATGTTTCCCTAAACATAAATTTGACCCTTCATTCTATATAAAAACAGTCAGTATTTTACGGAACTACAAATAACAATCAACATACAAATAGATCGGCTGAAAGAGAAAAATCTAAGTATATTTAAGAAAATGTAGGCATGTGTAGACAAATTTACGAACCTACGAGAACATTTGAGGGAATAGAATTCAATTTCATGCAAATTCACGATTTAAAACTCCATGTGATTTTTCTGTTCCAGCTGACTAGAATTCTTCGAATTTCGATTGAATTCATTTTCAGACATCAAGAAAACGTCGAAATTCGAAAAAACATAGATACCTGTAGAATAAAATAAACTTAAAACACATTAAATATTCGTTGTTCAGTAGTAATAAATAAATAAATACATAAATAAATAACCTATAAACATATCAGTTGAATAAACTGATCCAGGAATCACATAAATATGAACTCATGACTAGAATTAGTATAAGTGCTATATTTCAGAATTTGTCGAATACTAGAATAAATATAATTTCTTCGAAGTACTCACTTCATAGTAAAATTTTTTTTCAAAATAGGTAGGTATATATTTATCGTTATTGCATTTTTTTAATGACTAGAATTGACATCATAAACTAAAAACTAAATCTTTCTTCCTAAATGATCAAAATATTGAATACCTTTTAACATTTTTTCTGACATTCACAAAAAAGTCATTCGAATCGCAATGAATAAAATGAAATGATCTTTCTCTCACACATTTCGTTGATGATTCAAATTCTAGGCTTGAATGAATTTTGAAGCGATCGCTATGCAATTCTTTGAGTATTGCTATTCAGGTAACCACTTTGGGGTTCGCAAATATCTTATCTGCAATAAATTACTCTGAGTGATACGTATATGTTAATTCAGTAATCTATCACTAATGTCTTTCAAACTTATTGTTATTTATTGAGTCTAAAAAACCTGTCCATGATGAAACCACTTAGTGATTATTCTTTCGCTGTTTCAATGAAACATTATTGATTTGCAAAAATATAAAATCTATCGCTAATGTATCAGTTATAATTGCTCGAACTCCTGGAAATAAAGTTAATTTTTTTGACCAAATATTTGATATTCTCAAAAAAAATTTTTCTTGGAACCAATTTTCTACATATAAAGGGAACAAGTAGGTGCCAAGTTTTGAGACATAATGTAGATCATATTAATCTTAACGAGATTGGATAAATTTTCAGAATCATAGTTATGATAGATAATCTAGTAGGCACCGAATTTAAGTAAAAAGTAGTTTTGAAAATGTGGACTAGTTCCTGTTCTGAATAAGAACCGAAATTCCGTTATGGCATATTTGTACTGGGCGGTATGTATAAGTTATTTGAAATGACTGGAAATAATTCAGAAGAGATTATTGAGAATTACCCATGGTGCATAAATGTAACCTGTATCCAATTGAATTGCTTTATTAATTTTAATAATGGACTTTCAGCATCATTATGAATTTTCTTTGGAACCTATCCCGAAATTTCTCGAACGCAGTATAAAGGCAAATTGATACTCTTTCCTATTAAAAAGAATATCACATTGAAAAGAATATCACATAATCGGTTAATGAAATATTTCAAAACTACTTGATCAATTAGTAGTTCCAAGAAATTCTAGAATTATATTTATTTTTGACTGGAATGAACCGAAATATTGCTTTTGAGTTCATATTTTGAAGGGAATCACACCATCATTGAATTGATGACGATTATAATAAAAAACTTCATTTGTTTATAATTGTGACACACCAAACAATACCCAAGTACTGGGTTTACCTGAGTTTGTGATACCTTATTCTAATATTCTCTGTAGAACTTGTCCAATAGTTTTAATATTTCACCACAGCCATATGTACATCCATTCCAGCATTTTTTATTTTCTTCAAGCTCGATATTTCACAGCCATATCGAGAATATCCCAAATAAACTTTTCAATTATCTTTCTTCTTCATGAGTGTTTAAAAAAAGTTTCAGAAATTAAGTTGTCATCTTCAGAAACTAAATTAACAGTAGTTAGTAATTTTCTGAAGATGACAATATCATTGTCTCAACATTCTTTAAACGCTCTTAAAGATTTTGTAGATTAGAGTGTGTGAATTAACTTTCACCAACATTCTATGAAACTCTAGAATTATAATAAAAACAAATAAAACTTGCTGAACTGAAGTACAATTTTGCCTGGAGGTTGTTGTTTTGCTTGTTAGACCCGGAACTTATTGAGCGATATGCAGAGTGAGTTTTAGATAAGTGGACATACCTCTAATAGGCAACAAATATTTACAAATTATTCAAATAACGAGTTTATTCAATTATAGCTCTAAATGCATAATTTTAAATTCGGCGAAGATTATATAAGTATGTAGCTATAACCCCGTAATTATGTCATTTAAGTATAAGGAACATCACATAAAAAATATTCAGTATTTCTTATAACTCTAGTATTATTACATTCATTGTTTTAATTTTCAGGTATTGAAATCTGAATAAGGTAATGTTTCGAATAAGGTGAGTGTTTCCTTCCAAAATCATCCTGTGGCGTAGATATAGGGGTGTGATGATCCTTTTTTATTGAAAATCCAAACCACTGTCTTTTTTCTGAAAAATTGTTTCATTTCTGGAATCAACTGAGCTTGTTAAATTAATAGTCATCTGAATTCACTATGTCAATTTTTGTACTTTCATTTATCACTGATGAGAAGAATTGGAAAATTAATTTTTGTAGATTTTTGTGGATAGTATTTGCTTCGTAATCGAGTATCTCGAAAATGATACATTCTATGAAAATAATTCAGAAGATCTTTTTTTTAACAAGTCTTTATGATTAAAGAAATGAAACAATAATTTCGAAAAAAAGAGAGTGGTTCAGATTTTCAATTAGAAAAGGATCATAGCACTCCTACATCTACGCCACTGGATAATTTAGGAGCAGGCACTTACCTAATTCGAACCATTGCCTTATTTATACTACGATACTAAAAATTAAAACAATGAATGTAATAATACTAGAGTTATAGGTAAAAAACTGCTTTTTTTCCAAAATTTAACACCCTGTATCTCTTAAACGATATACGATTTGTTACGATATAGTTTTCTATGAATTTTTTTCATGAAAAGAGTTTTCTATCCGATGCCAAAGCTATTGCACCCAAATCTGGACCAGCCAGTTCATTATTCCGAAAAAAAAATTGAGATCCATGTGAATACCACCATAATATCGCTCATATCACAAGATGCTTGCTCACCAAAATCTATTTAAATCGTGTGATCCATTTCCGAGATAAATGAGGTGTTCCACATTAAAAACTCACTCTTTATGGAGAAAGATCTCAATTTTAGTACGTGCTTCCTAGCTCGCGCAACAGTGGAGTGTACGTGTCTTGGATAAATATATTTTACAACAAAAATGTCCCCAAAACCTACCTTAACGTTTTTCATCGCGGCGCTAAGAAAATTCCAAGTTGCCGAACCCTCGCTAAACTTTTTGTCATCGTCAACGGTTGGGCTTTGCGATAATGCTAACGCCGAAACCCGTACACTCTAGCCATGCAAAGCTCTTGTGGTTGCGCCCCTAATTCAATTTAGAATGCTCAACGCTATACCCCTGGAAAAACCGAGATAAATCTGGCTTATCCTGAATAATTTCAGTTTATCGCAGTTTATTACTGAAACTGAAAACTTTCTGAATCGCAGAAGTGTTATAAATCCCCTATCTTGATTAGAATAAACTGGAGAACCGGAAATCTCTATATATATTCATGGTAATGCTGACGTTTTCCCGACCATTTGGATGTCATTCGTTGCTTCTATTCATTTATTTAACACACACCGATCCCGAACGAGCTCAACCGCTATTGTCTAGGATTTTGTCGCTAATTCTCCGATCCTCAGATCTGGAGATTCCTCTGGAGAAATGATCGGAACACCACAAAACTCTCACTGAGATAACCTCAAATCTTGTCAAATTAATAACATAAAGTTTCATAAATGTATATTTTCAGCTGGCCTGATGATGGTTAATATACCGAAATCGATTGCCAAAGATTAAATAATTCATTTCAACAGTGTGTTTTTATCGTTCTTGAAACCACAAAAAATATTTCTCTGACATTTGAAATAATGATTTTTGTCTGAAAATATTTGGGAGAATTGGCATGAAAATGATTTTTAATTCCTGAAAAATTACCTCTTCGAGCGGACATCGAACCCGCAACCTCCAAATAACAAGTCCAGCCCTCTCATCAATGAGATACCGAGGAAGCTGAAAGTTCCAACCGCATACGAGGAACTCTATTCTATTCATCTTTCATCCATTATTTTCAGACAAAAATCATTATTTCAAATTCATCTTTGGCTCAATATTCTTCGGTTGTTCGAAAGATTCATAAACCTATTGATGTCGCTATATGTCGACGACGACTTGGATGAAAGGTGAATAGAACATTTGATTCTGGTAGAAGGGATTCCTCGTATACGCTTGGAACTTTCAGAATCCTCGGTAGCTGGTGAGAGCGCTTGACTACTGGTTTGGAGGTTGCGGGTTCGATTCCCGATTGAGGAGTACTTTTTTCGGAATTGCCAATATATGTATTCTCTCGTTTCCTGGGAAATCACTTCCATTACCAATAAGACAGCGCCAAAAATATACATAAATGTCTTAACTACCCATGATGAAAAATACTTTCATCTTCTAGAGACCAGTCGATAAAAAGCATGTTGTTGAGTGAAATAATTATTTTCTCATAATTAACTCCTTTTGAGGGTGTAACACGCGAGCTCTATCCAGTCATCTGATTGCAATAAAAAAAAGAGCACACGAATACGAGATCGTGATTATACCAGGGTGAGGAGAATTGCATGTACATAATAAAATGCATCTGTACACACCTTTTGTGACATGTCAACCAAACAGCGTTCACGTTATATTTAGTAGGCCCGGTACTTTCACCTCTGGTCAACTGAATTTATCAATCGGTGGGAACTTAGCTGCCGACTGCCTTGTACATTGGATAATGCAATGAGTAATTATCATTTTACACTACTGCTTACTAATTTCTACAATTAGTTGGATTAAAAATCTTCCTCAGTAGGCAATTGATGAATCATATTTGATGGGAAATGGACAGACCTTAATGAATCAAATGGATAATTATAAGACAAAAAAATTCTGATGACAAAGCAATCCCAATCAACAACTAGAGGTAAAGATATTCGAGAAAATTTCGAAATGAATGAATCTTGAATATAAACGCTTCATTAGGCAATCAATATCTTCAATGGAAAAACGATGTCAGTTATCATACTTACAAGGTATAAAATATAAAAATATCACAATAGATAGCAGGAAACCATATACCTACATAAATGTAATAGGTAATTATTTTATGTAAATCCGGCTTGAATGGGTGAATAAATTCCTAGAAGCGACAGGCTGGCAGACAAGTAGCAAGATCACAAATTCAAGTAACTGATTATTGGTAAGCAATGGATACCTCTAATCTCAATCAATGAGAATACACAGGATGAGTTCTTTTAATATATCAAAGAATATGGACTGGAATCGAGAATATTTATTGTAATTTAAGATTGTGAAATATTCATCAATATGAGTAGAAATGAAAAATGTTATTTTGTATATCATAAACCATAAAGAGAAATATATGAATTGTATCTGAATATTTTTTTTATTTGGTAAATGACATATTTCCAGGAGTTAACATTGGTTAGATCAATCCGACATTATACAGGGTGTTTTACAAGCTCTATAGTAAACTTTACCAGATTTTTTCCTATGATCCTATGTCTGATATGTTTCCGTTTAGAAGTTACAAGAATTAAAAAAGATATTTTCTTGTCAAAACTTTTTTCGAACTTCAAACATTGTATAATCTTCACAAACAACAAACAATAAAAATTGCTCAAAATGATCACCTTCGGCTTGAAAGCAAGTTTCACATCAACGAACTGAATTAGGCGGATCAGATTTGGGTCTTTGCCTATTTGATTTTCTGCATCTTGAATTGTATCAAGTAATTGTTGATGATATGTGATTTCAACATTATAGTCGCGTTCCTTCATATTTACCAATAAATCAAGATCTAACGGATTGAGATCCGGTGAACAAGGTAGCCATGGCATCAGTCCTCCTCGACTTATCCATTTATTCGGTAAATTATTATTTGCTGCACCATCATTCTGATACTTCTTGTTTTCAACAATGTTGTGCTCTAGTCAAAAAGGTTTTACTCCAAATTTTTTTTACAAATTTGTACTTTGTACGATCATTTACAACATCTATTGGGATCAAATCGAATCTCACACCAAAGGTTGAAACTAAAACGTTGGTGGTCTGATGTTTTATGAATTCTATAGTGCCCCTATATGTTCATTATGATTCGATAGATCACATGATAACCTATCATTTTGTGCATGTTTTTGAAGTTACCATGGACAAAATTTTAGTTGTCATATCAACTGTTATTTTCGTTGGTCGGCCTACTTAACTCCAACATGAAAATGAATTATTTCAAGTTCTTGTAACCTCTAAACGAAAACGATCGCATCTATGTTCATAAAAAAAATGTTCAAAATGAGCACAACTATCATCTGTCAAAGTTTGTCTCAAAACTTGTAAAACACCCTCTAGATTGGATACAATGTTTGGTGACGTTTGTTCCGAATCAGACTGATATCTAAGAATTGAAGTTGTAAAAATGAAATATTCCTAATAATTTCAACGAGGAATCGTTTGGGTTTCAACATGAACAGACTTCGTTTCATTCTCCAACGTTTTTCTTTCCTCAACTGTCAAACAAGCAGACTCTTGATGTTTGTTCAGATACGACTTCAGTACAAAAGTTTTTTTACATTTGAAACAACTGAAATTTTTCTCGGGCGAATGCGTCATCATATGTGCCCTTAAATTACTTCTGTCTGCGAATGCCTTTCCGCAATGCGCGCACCCGTAAGGCTTCTCGCCCGTGTGCGACCTTAGGTGACCTTGGAGCAACCAAGGTCTAGAGAACTGCTTTCCGCATTCACCGCAACAGTGGGATAATTTATGGGTTAGCAGATGCATCGCTAAGGCTGGCATGCTAACGTAGGCCTTACCACAGGTTAGACATTTCTTAGCGTTGTTCGAATCCAGACTTCGGTGGGTCTGCTTGTGTCGGGAAAGATTGCTGGACGTTGCGTACTGTTTACCACACTCACCGCACACGTAGCGATTCGTTTTGATCTCAGTCACTACTTCCATTGGCGTTGTTGGAATGCGGTAGTCATGGTCTACTTCTTCCACTGCTACAACTTTGTAATATTTCTGAAATAAGAGAAATATTAGGTGTACAAATTTGCTTCCGCCGTTTTGCAATAGATGGCTGTAGCGATAATTGGTAGTCGAAAAAATTAATCGTAGATGTCATACAATAAGCTTAGGTATTTGTAAACATAACGCCATCGGTATATTAGTCGATTTGTGTCTGCATCATAAAGTTATTCTCGATTAAACATGTCGGCTTACGAGCTAAATTTCCGTCATTTGCGGAAGGTTTTAATTTTGTGCTTTAATATGGAGAAATCTGCGGCTGATGCTCATCTTATGCTCTCAAATACCTATGTTGAGGCCATTCTTAGTGAAATAACGTGCCGAGAGTGGTCTCAACGCTTCAAGAACGGTGATTTTGACGTCGCAGACCAGCATGGCGGTGGATGAGAGAAGGTTTTCGAAGATGCAGAATTGGAGGCATTACTTGATAAAGACTCGTGTCAAACGCAACAAGAATTAGCAGAATCATTGGGAGTGACGCAAAAAGCCATTTCAAAACGCCTGAAAATCATGAGAATTATTCAGAAACAAGGGAATTTGGGTACCGTACGAGTTGAATCCGGGAGATGTTGAACGAGTTTGTTTGTTTGTGAACAGTTGCTTGCAAGACAAAAACGGAAGGGATTTTTGCATCGCATTGTGAATGTAGACGAAACATGGGTTCATTACGATAATCGCAAGTGCAGAAAATCATAGAGATATCTCGGCCATGCTTCCACGTCGACGGCCAAACCGAATATTCACGGTTCCAAGAGCATGCTCAGTATTTGTTGGGACAATCTCGGCATAGTGTTTAATGAGTTGTTAATATCGACTGAAACTATCACAGGCAATAGTTATCGAACGCAATTAATGCGTTTGAGTCGAGCATTGAAAGACAAACGGCTGCAATACAACGAGAGACATGATGAAGTGATTTTATCGCGATAATTTTACTCTACTCGATTCAAAATCTCGTGTAAGAATTGAAGCCAAATGCCCATCGTTACGTTGCATTTTTGCTTATTGGGCTCATTTGAAACTAGCCGAAGATGAGCATTTTTACCGGAGTATTTTGTTTAGTGATAAGGTCATTTCTGGATGAATGGCTCCGTCAAGAACCAAAATTGCCGTATATAGAGCAAAGACAATCATCAAGCCAACAACGAATCACCAATTCAAAAACTAATCAGCTAAACATCGACGACATTTGGTTTCAACAAGATGGGGCAACGTGTTATACAGCGCGCTTGACCATCAATATATTCCAACATCAATTTGGTGATAATTTTATTTCCAGAAGAGGCCCTGTCGTTTGTGTTTCTTAATACCTTTCGATTACTTTTCTAGGACTATGTTAAGTCACTAGTTTATGCCGAAAAACCAACTCTTGAAGCAGTTGAAGCCAATATTAGAGCCACCATTGACGATGCTCGGCCAGATTTATTGGACAAAGTGATGAAAAATTAAACACTCATTAGAATCCAAATCATATTGCTCACTACGAAATTCAAGTTCTTCAATATTGAAACAAAAAACTCTCTATTATTTTTAATCTGCCGCCAAACCATCGAAATAACTGGCAGAAACTGGTCCTCCTCACCCTGATCCCATTTCCCCAATTATGTATTCCTTTCATCTTCGCCGCTCCGTTTCCATCATAAATTGCCCAGAAAATATCGCTCTATAAATATGAGCCTATCTGGATGGAACCCGAGATAAAAAAATGAAAAATATCAAAGTGAAACTTACTGGTTTAGGCCCCTTCGGTGTCCTGAGGTCAGCTGACGCCGACTGTTCCGTATCGTTGACGTTGTTGTTTTTTGAAGTCTTCTTAGTTTTATTGGTCCTTTTGTTTTTGCGTTTCCGCCTGTCCGGTATGTCCAACGGGCAGGACGCTATCACAGTTTCCATTTTGACAGTATCGCCCCCGCCTGCCATCCTCGATCGATCCGCGCCATTTTCTACAACTTCCGGTTCCGGCGACAGCGGCAGTATCAAGATGTCGCTGTTCTGGTCCTCGGACGGCGCCTGGACATTCGCGAATTTTATCTTTTCGAACGTGGAGAAAGTTGGTATCTGGAGGTTCTCGGTGTCGGAGGAGCAGTCTGACGTTGGGGGTGTGGGAAGGGGAGGCATTTGGACTACGTAGACGATGGGGGAGGGGTAGCAGGGTATGGGCATGATGACCTGGGGTTTTGGGTGTTTGGCGTTGTTGTCTTGTGGTGAAGGCGAAGGCTGTCTGAAACAAGAGAGAATGGGGGAATTAGTGAATGCAGTACTTGTGACATCTAAGACACTAGGTATAATGTTAGCGGGATGTGATTGTGGTCTTCTGTGAAGCGAAATTTTATAACACTTAACTATTCCATCTATGAAGAGAGTGAAACCAATTGCACGCCCATGGTTTCACGTCACAGAATAAGTACTGGCACGAAGATGGCACCGGCAGTAATTTTTCTCGTTAGTAAAAAGCTTGAAATTGTGCAGAACAAGGAGTTGAATTTGGATTGAGATATTGGAGGTTAAGTGACACCACATTTGAAAGGTGTGCAAGCAAAACAATGGCTCAAGCGTTATTCAGATTTTGCTCCATCAACAATAACATTTGAAAGGTAGTATACTGACTTCAAAGGTGGCCCAAGAATCACTGACGATGCTGGGTGCTCTGGTTACCAGAATTCTGCAGTTATTTCCGAAAATTTCAAAATGTCGACGTTTTTGAGGGATCGTAAATTGCATTTACGTGAGATTGCGGTTGAGTTGAAGATATCAGAAGGCAGTGTGTTTTCTATTTCGCGTGATCATTTGTACATGGGAAATGAGTAGAAATGGGTTCCGATGTCCAAAAGCAAGCTGTTCAAGGGAAAAAACGGGATGTACAGGATTTTTGCGTTGATATGTGACAGTGGATGAAACATGGATTCATCACTACACTCCTGAGTCAAAAAGAGATTCAGCTGGGTTGAAAGTAGTGAGTGAAGTTTCCTAAAACCACCATAGTCTCGAAATGAGCTGGCGTTCAACAGGGCCAACAACAGTGAATATCACATAACGTTATTGAATCAAGTGCAGAAATTAAGAAAAAACGTCTTCAAATGCAAAAGAGAAAAATTATTTCGTCAAGACAATACAACTCATCACCAATCGATGAAAACTAAAGTCAAATTGAAAAATTGCACTTCCAACTGTTCGACCATCCTGCTTATTCTTCAGATCTGGTTCCTTGTGATTTCATGTGCTTTTTCTCTACAATTGTTCAAAAAAGTGCAAAAATATCGTGTACTTTTCAAAAACAATAGCTGTCAATCAAAAATTAAACAATTGGATACTACATTATGGATAACTATACAATTAAGATACATAAAAAAGTGTACGTTTTAAGCAAGATTGATGCTGTACCGATTTTCAAGAGGGTACGTTAGTGAAAGCTCAATTTGTGAAATTTGGATTACTCTGCTGAATTATGAACCACCTCAACCATATTTATTACTTATTCTTCCATTAAAATTGAAATACCAACGCATTCGCCATTTTGCAACACATGTTCTAAAATTATTTCGAATTTTTAGTGAAACAGCATTCTATCCAGAATTAAATCGAAACTGAAATTCAAACATAAATTCATCATCAACATTATAAATCGAGTATAATATTATAAATTGAATTTTATGAACTTATAATACATAAAAAGATAGAATAATGATTTTTTAGAATTACAATTTTCATTTTAAACCTAAGGCTGATAAAAATAAAAAATGTTCAAATCGCTGTTGAATCATTTCCTTAAACAAAACAGTGATCTTCTTCCTTCTTTTTCTTTCAAAGCATAGTCGAAATACGATCATGACGTCACGGTGCAAACATCTCAAAATAAAAATATGAAAATGCTTCTCGTTTCCTACAAATCATTAACTCAAATCATAATTCAGATAATCTAGACCTAATCATTTCGATCACGCCTATTGTACCTCCCTTCCTTCAAAGTAACGTTGGAAAGGAAATTATTCAAATCATTCTTTCCCTACTCAACTAATGCGTTTTATATTTATTCCTTGCAATATCTACAATTCCGTACCATTGCCAATGAAAAGGGTCATCCATGTAGTGGGGATGTTTCAACCATAGATTCGGTAAATCTTCTCTTATAATAATGGAGTTGAACAGTTTTCTTACCTTGAAGGGGATATGGCTTCCTCTGTAGGTAGAGTTGCATGTATCGTGACGGCTGAAGGGGCCTGAAGAGGTGGTAGACTTTGAGATAAAGAAAGAAGATCGTGGGCAGCTTCTGTTTCTTCGACACTCCGAACACTGTGGTGTGTTTGACCAAGAGAGGCAGTTGAGTGGTGGCTGGATGTCTGTTTGATTCCTTCGAGACTGCCATTTGGTACGAATTCCGGATTAAAACCTGAAAAAAACAGAATTTTTATATTGCCTATATACCTAGATTAAATGCTCGTCACAGATTGAGTATATTTTTTGTATCATCTCAATATTTTTGCCAATTACATAAACTCATAAAAATCATAAAAACATATTCTGGTTCATCGTGAAGCGAGTTTTTATCAAGCTCAATATTTTTTTGTTCATACGCAACAGAAATGCACATGTACATGTTTTTCTTCAGTTTCTATAATGAAAATGAAATGAAAGTTTTATCCGAGGACGATGTGACCTTTTGGATTGGGATAATTGCAAATGTCTAATTTTTCAATGTAAGCGAAAGTTTGATATCGAGTTCACTGGTACGATACTTTGCCATTGGAACTGTACGTCAAAGACCCAAAAGTAGTAGACTACGTGCTACAAAGCGAAAAAAACTCACTCTCAGCACTTGCAGAATGGCAAGTCAATACCATCGAGATGCTACCGGTACTTTAATTTCTCTAAGCACAGTTAGAGCCCAGACATGGACGTATTTCTGATAATCGACAAGACATATCCACTCAAACACTCTGAATAGTCAGTGTATCCGTGTCAGTTGAGGAAAAGGAATTCTCACAACATTTAATAGCGGTACTTCAAAAGACATTTATGAGATCTTGACGAATGTCGAATCTTGGATATAAGATAAAAGCATATGAACCCGTCAATGATAAACAGCAGTCTACTGTATGATTCTTTCAAAATGAATCAAATCCAACAACTACTGGAAACACTACGAAACAAATGGACACCTGTTTCATCGCAATAGCCGGACATGTGTTTACCGTAGATACCATCAGAGCAACGTTAAACTATCAATTCTAAATGGTACATGACCTTTTTTTTTATCAGAAGAATTTTTGAAGATTCGAAAAAAATGGCGCAAAAGAATCATCCTTCACCATGACAACGCTAGCTCTGGTTCATTCACTTATTCAGTCTATCAATTTTTCTTTAATTTCGGAAGCCTTCTGCTTTGCATTTTTCTACTTTCGATGGCTCTTCAATTTTATTCCGTGAATAATTGGAATTTCCATGGTAGGACTGTTGTCGATTGAGAAAATGTTTCTGCTGCTTCTGTGCCCTTTTAACGGAATTTTTCTTATTTTGATTCAAACACCCAGTAGCAGGAACGCTAATCAAAATTTAAAGTCGTCATTAAAATTTCAACCACTGGCTACCTGCATCGTTTAATAGAGGATTCAATTTTAATGAACGTTCCTGCCACTGGGCGTTAATCAAATTTTAATTTTTAAAACTCAATTTTAGTTATATAATACAATATTCCGTATTTCAATGAAATATATTAGTGAATTTATAATGACTTTTGAATACAAAATTGATCAATAGGTCTTTCCACTAATTTTCGTTATATATCAAATGCGATTCTAAAATAATCCATAAGAGCACCTTCCTTTCAAACGCGTCTAGTTTGGACCACCCTGTACAATACCCGGATCTCAACAGAGACCAATTTTCAACTCGACGCGATAAATCTGCCGGGCCACGATGAAATAAAACCGTCTTCCGGTATCTCTCGCAACCTTCGCTGAGTGAGGGCAGATAAAATCCCGCAACATAACCCTTCCTATAAAATATCTCGATCCGCCGTTACATAAAATAAGATTTCCTTCTGTCCCGCAACCAATTCCGATAAACCCCTAAACCAAAAGGAAATCCAAACGGGAAAGGTACGTGAAAATGCGACCATTAGTATAAAAGCTCCTGCCCGACATGAAGGAATAGCGAAATCAAAAGTTTTATAAATCCGAAAGTAGGAAACCGGTAATCGATCCGATCTGCTGCGCCCCCGCGGGAGTAGTTGGTCTTTCCGTCCCCTTCGAGCCGGATCTCCCCACCCCGCCGATGTCGGAGGCGCAACAAGAAACTAAATTGAACGGAAATTTCACCATGCCTTTAATCGAAATGGGCAAATGCCAACAGTTCTAACCGCGCCAATCTCTCCTAACACCCACCCTAGATCCAGGATTGACTATTGTGTTTCAAGGTGTGGTGATAGCGTTTCCGATAAGGTCGTTCGAATAATGGCCGATTTTCTCAACAATACGAAAGGAAAGTAATGCACGCTCGATAATACCGGCGGAGTGGCGATCTTCCATTATTTGCGGGCATTAGCCGACTCTGTCTTTGATGCTATCGCACCGTTCCCAATTTGTCCCGTGAATGAAAACTGGAACGATTCACCCGGTTATTATTCGGGATGACTATTAGCGTTTTGATACTTGCGGGCGAGGTTTCGGCACGGATTTTTCTTCGTTATTTATTCTAGTAAAGGGTTTTCCAACAGGAACTTTGTATTGTCGATGAAGATAAAACAATAAATATAGTTGACAATATTTTAAATCATATTGTAAAAGTTGAAGTAACAAGAAATCCATTATTTTTTTTTAACATGAAAAACAAGGCTTTAATTACCATGGTAAAAATGATTCGGTTCAGATCAAATATGTGTCGTTTTGTTCGATAACTTGTTGCCATTTCTCCACTCTTATAAAGGGTGTTTTTTTTAGAGCTATAGAACTTTAAATTGCAATAAAACAACGATGGATTATTCGATTGATATGAATTTTATTTGTCCGCAAGATAATCTTGTGGCATTACATTTTAAATATGATTTCTGGCATATGACCGCCACGGCTGGCTCGGATGTAGTCCAATCTGGACGTCCAATTTTCAACGACTTTTTCCAACATTTGTGGCCGTATATCGGCAATAACACGGCGAATGTTGTCTTCCGAATGGTCAAGGGTTTGTGGCTTATCCGTATAGACCAATGACTTTACATAGCCCCACAAAAAGTAGTCTAGCGGTGTTAAATCACAAGATCTTGGAGGCTAATTCACAGGTCCAAAACGTGGAATTAGGCGGTCACCAAACGTATCTTTCAATAAATCTTGTTGGAACCACATCTCCTGGACATCATGGTTGTTCAATTCAAAAATGAAAAAGTTAGTAATCATGGCTCTATACCGATCACCATTGACTGTAACGTTCTGGCCATCATCGTTTTTGAAGAAGTACGGACCAATGATTCCACCAGCCCATAAAGCACACCAAACAGTCAGTTTTTCTGGATGTAACGGTTTTCGACATACACGTGAGGATTAGCTGCACTCCAAATGCGGCAGTTTTGATTGTTGACGTAGCCATTCAACCAGAAGTGCGCTTCATTGCTAAACAAAATGAAGTGGACGTAGTGCGCGATACGTATTCCGCACAGAATCATTATTTTCGAAATAAAATTGCACTATTCTCAAGCGTTGTTTAGGCGTGAGTCTATTCATGATGAATTGCCAAACCAAACCAAACTGAGAATAAATCACTTGACAGTTGTTAAATCGGTCGCCATCTTGAACAGTAATGCCAACTTAAAGTTATATACCTCGAAAAAAAACACCCGTTAGAAGTCCTCGTCTCTATTGGCAAAAAATTGAGTGTCGATTTTCACAAGCCTCTTTTGAAGCGAATTTTTCACCATCAAAAATTCTTCGCCATGGACAGAAACAGATGGTGATCATTTGGTGCCAGGTCCGGACTATGAGGTGGATGCATAACAACCTCCCAACCATGTTCCCGGAGCTTCTGGCGAATCACTGTCGACGTGTGTGGCCTGGCGTTGTCCTGATGGGATACAACTCCTTTCTTATTGGCCAAGCTTCTGGGAGATTGTTTCCTTTAAACGTTAATTGTTGACAGTTCAGTTTCGAGTTAACTGTTAACCTTCTGACGGTCAATCCTACTTTGGTCACCGTTTCCGCCGGCTCACTGCGTTTCGACCAAGACCGTTTTCGCTTGACGTTGTCGTGAGTAATCTACTTTTCATCACCAGTCACCAACCGCTTCAAAAATGGGTAGTTTTTGTTGCGATGCCGAAGCAATTCGCAGTTGGAAATTCGGTCAATGAGGTCTTTTGCGTCAACTCGTGTGGTACCCATACATCGAGCTTTTTCTTGAGACAAACTTCAACTAAATAGTTCCAAAAGGTTTTTTGTGCAATCGTTAGCTTTTGGGCAATCGAAATAGTGCTTGCATGACGGTCAAACGCTACAATTTCCATGGTTTTATCGACATTATCGACATTTGGCCTCCAAGTGCATTGGAAACTGAAATTACCTGAACGAAATGGAGGAAACCAAAATTGAGCATGATTGGCTGTTACAGGATCAGGATCACTCTTTCCATTTTCAGCCGCTTGGTTTGCATTTCCACCTTTATTGAAGAAAAATTGTGAAATATAGCGGATTTTGTCTTTCCTATAATAAATAAAACGAAAATGAATCTGAATATTTTGACTCATTAAAAATAAATTAAATCAATTTTCAATAAAGTTCATCTTTAAGAATCTTCCAGCATCACAATTATATGTTAATTCCAACATTATGCAAAGGTTCAAAGCCAATTTTGTTTAATTCTGGATGTTTATCACACACAAATTTTCTATGAGATTCTTCTAAACTTCTCAATATTTATGTTTCAAAACGATCAATTATTTGCATTTGTAGTGCAGCTTTATCACTCCCGAAAATATTCGCAGCTTCATTGCTGCTCCATTCACCATCATGCAGTGATGACCTTTCCATTATTTCATTAGCGACAAATCCAGATGCGCAAAAACAGCAAAACTATGATTTCTGATAGAATAGGAGAAAATAGAGTATTTACCTGGGTATTTACAGCAGTTCATGTTAAATTCGATAGGAAATTCTCTGGTATTCTCAAATTTTTCGGAGTCTGCACAAAATAGGTCGCCAGTTGGTAGCTTCCGATATAGAGAACTCTTTACAAAATATCTTCACTTCGGGGTTAACTTCTAACAGAAGTCCAAATACAATAAATATGAGTGTCATCATGAAATAGGTTTTGACGTTTGACGCATCAAATTTTTATTGTAAACTCGACACAGAATATGGTATTTTCGTCTTACTGATTTTTGAAGTCAATTGGAATATTGCTCAAAAAAATTTGAAAATGATCTATTATACACAGGCGTACAACTTTGCTCCCGCCGTTTTTTCCTGAAACTCGTGGCTTCATTGTAAAAAACTGATTATACATTTATTAGTCAAAGTATTGTCCATCGCTGGCCCCTACTTTCTCCCATCTTTGAGGCAGAGTGTAAATCCCGCGTTGAAAAAACTGGTCATCTTTGGAAGCGATCCACGAATCGTTCCAATTTTTTACTTCAGTGCTTAAGTTCAGTCATCCAGGCCGTGTGCCGAAACAAATGATAGCCCTCGGCAGCAACGTCTGGAGAATACAAGTATGTCTTGACCACTTTCGCAACATGAGGTCGAGCATTGTCATGCTGAAAAACCACTTTATCATGTCCCTCGTCATATTGCAGCCGTTTTTCTTTCAATGCTCGGCTCAAACGCATAAGTTGCGTTTGATAACGATCACCTGTGATTTTGGTTTCAACAACTCATAATAGGACACTACGTCGAGCTGGTCCCACCAAATAATAAGCATGACCTTGGAACCGTGAATATTCGGTTTGGCCGTCGACTTGGAAGCATGGCCAGGATATCCCCACGAATTTCTGCGCTTTGGATTATCTTAATGAACCCATTTTTCGTATGAAATATATAAGCAGCAGTTCACAAGTAAACAAACGCCGTTCAACATCTCTCGACTTCAACTCGTACGGCGCCCAATTTCCTTGTTTCTGAATCATTTTCATGACATTCAGGCGTTTTCAAATGGCTTGTTGTGTTACTCCCAAAGATTCTGCTAATTCTTATTGAGTTTGACACGAGTCTTGACCAAGTAAGGCCCCAAATCGGCATCTTCGAAAACCTTTCCTCTTCCCCTGCCATGCTGGTCTTCGACGTCTAAATCACCGTTCTTGAAGCGTTGAAACCACTCTAGGCATATTCTTTCTCTAATATCGTCCTCACCATAGATTTTTGAGAGCATTCGATGGGCCTCAGCCACAGATTCTTTCATAACAAAGCAAAAAATTATAATCCCGGAAATGAAGAGATTTTGGCTCGTAAGCGGACATGTTTAATCGAGAATAACTTTATGATGCATACACAAATCGACTAATATTTCGATGGCATTATGTTCACAAATACATAAGCTTCTACGATCAATTTATTTCGACTACCACTTACCGCTACAGCCATCTATTGCAAAACGGCGGAAGCAAATTTATAAACCAAATACACTGCTCAACAATTGATAGGGATCACTTACTTGTTCTAAATTTATTTCTGAAATATTCGCTCGAAGATTATAAATTTAGTCAGATATCAGAGTATTTTCAGTTGATAATATGGTTCACTTGAGAAAAGAATGAAAAAAATGGAAAGTTGGAGAGAAAAAAAGACTTTATTAGGAACACTCAAAATTCTGTGTTTGAATAACATAAAAATTTTATGATGAAACCACAAGAAGGCTGAAGTTTCGGTTAAGCTAGTACCTAGTTGGTCCCCCACGAGCTCGTCTCAAGCAACGATTTATAAAATTTTGGGGCAAATTCGTCCAAATATCCCGTAAAGCGTTAGAAAGGTCTTCTAGGTTATTGATCGGTTGTTCTAAGGTTGACAATTGTCTAGACATCTCAGACCAGACATGTTCGATGCAATTCATGTCTGGAGAGCGAGCTGGCCAGTCCATCCTATCAATAGCATGAGTTTCTAGCGCTTCATTAACCAGACGACTACGGTGTGAACGGGCATTATCGTCAATTAAAATGAAATTCTCGCCCACGGCAGCCGCAAACGGAACAATTATGGGTTCAATAATCATAATGTGATATGTGATTTACATCCGTAAATAAACATCGGCTCCAATCTTCAAGTGACCAATTGCGGTGCTCCTCAGCCCATTGGCGTCGATGAACCCGGTGTTCCCTATTCAAACGGGGATGTTGTACCCTCCTACGTGCTCTCAAACCACGAACATGTAGTCGTCGTCTTACAGTCTGGTTCGAAATTAGAACTCCTGTTGCAACTCTCAGTGATCTATTGAGCCGCGACGCCGGGTAAGTGGGATTTCTCCTAGCATTGAGGATCAAAAGACGATCTTGGGCAGCTGTTGTACTGCGCCGCCGACCTCCCCCATGAACATAAGCTACTGAGTCGTTTTGGATTAACCTATTCCAAGCCCGACTCACGACACTTTGCGAAACATTCAACCGCCGGGACACTTCTCGCTGGGACAAACCTTCCTGTATCCACCGTATGATTTGGTCCAGTTGCACAGGAGCCAAACGTCTTCTCGGCATGACTGATAAGCTGATATTGTTCTCATTTCTTCAATTATTGTCACCTTATGTGTTTGAACGAGAGAAAAAACAGATTCAATAACAAATACTTCATTGGTTTTTACTCCACCTGTAACAGCCTACAGATAATAATCGATTTTGTGAACAAGAGCCGATGAAGTGAGGAAGACTTTGATATAATCAACTCAAAACATCTTAGTTTTTCCTTAGAGAACATATAATGTACAGATATTCACGAGATAACTTGAAAAAAATACAAATGAAGAGAAGTTCATAAGTGATCCCTAGCAATTGTTGATCAGTGTACTTCGAACCATTTCACATTCTGATTAATCCATCGAATTCTAATTCAATCACTGAAATTCATTGGATCCCCTTTTTACGTTCGCAGGATCTCGCTCTTCTGCTATTGCCGCAACAGATCTATTTATACTAAAGTACGAATTAGAGATCACCAGAACCCCTCTAATTGTCTACTTATGGCATCAAACTCATAGAAATAATGAACTTAATTCGCTACAATGCTCTCGGCGAACACTGCGAAACATGAAAAGCAACTTAATCTGAGAGGACGGAACCTTGGCTCAACAGAGTTCCTGAAACTCCGAAACCCTACGCGGTTAACAGCCATTATTAACAAAATTAAAATGGAGGATATTAAATTCATTCAAAACAGGGTAGATAGTTCCGAGTATTGCCGAATTAAAACTTCGGACTTATCTGGAGCAACTTAACAACGCGGAACAAAAGTAGAACCCTACTGCAGCTAATGAAAGCACCTTGTTATCTTCATTGTTCTGAAGAATGCACGGTTATTATCTTATTATCTGGCTGGTATACGGTCTTGGGGTTGTTTCTTTTTCGCGACTGACGCTTGAATATCACTCAAGAAGAGATAAGAAATGAGGGGAATTTATTTTTCGGCGTTATTTCTTTTGTCGGGAGAATAAGAAGCGTTAATCTGGAGAGACGTCAGAACTGTTCATTCTGTCGAGAGGACCTTGTAGATAGGGATTTGTTACCACTGGAATTTTTATTAACCCATCATTTGGCAGAAGCAGAACGGGAGATAGATTATGACATCAATCGATGAACAATACTTTTTTGCTCCTTTGTGGAAAATTACTTTCTCGAGTGGCGTTTATGCCTTAATCCAAACAAAATAGAGAAGTTTCCTGTTTTCATTTGAGTAATAAAGAGAAATATAGGAAATTGAAAGGAACTTTCAATGATTCCATCTCGAATCACACAGGCCCGGTCTGGCTCCATTGGAAGCCCTCGGCTAGATGCTGATTTGAGGCCCCCCTTCAGGAAATAAGACGAGAACCTCCCCCGGCAGCGAAAACGTTCTCTTGAATAATTTTTAATTCTGAAGTTACACGCTTGTAAAGGGTGTTTCTTTTAGAGCTATAGAACATCAAATTGCAATAAAACAACGATGGATTATTCGATTGACATGAATTTTATTTATCCGCAAGATGATCTTGTGGCATTACATTTTAAATATGATTTCTGGCATATGACCGCCACGGCTGGCTCGGATTTAGTCCAATCTGGACGTCTAATTTTCGATGACTTTTTCCAACATTTGTGACCGTATATCGGCAATAACACGGCGAATGTTGTCTTCCAAATGGTCAAGGGTTTGTGGCTTATCTGCATAGACCACCAATGATTTTACATAGCCCCACAGAAAGTAGTCTAGCGGCGTTAAATCACAAGATCTTGGAGGCCAATTCACAGGTCCAAAACGTGAAATTAGGCGGTCACCAAACGTGTCTTTCAATAAATCGATTGTAGCACGAGCTGTGTGACATGTTGCGCCGTCTTGTTGGAACCACAGCTCCTGGACATCATGGTTGTTTAATTCAGGAATGAAAAAGTTAGTAATCATGGCTCTATACCGATCACCATTGATTGTAACGTTCTGGCCATCATTGTTTTTGAAGAAGTACGGACCAATGAAACAACCAGCCCATAAAGCGCACCAAACAGTCAGTTTTTCTGGATGTAACGGTGTTTCGACATACACTTGTGGATTAGCTTCACCCCAAATGCTGCAGTTTTGTTTTTTGACGTAGCCATTCAACCAGAAGTGCGCTTCATCGCTAAACAAAATTCGCTTATGAAAATCGGGAACAACGGCAATCTTCTTTTTGGCCAATTCGACGAATCTACGCCTTACTTGATGATCGTTTGGCTAAATTTGATGAATTGCCAAACCAAACTGAGAATAAACCACTTGACAGCTGTTAAATCGGTCGCCATCTTGAACAGTAACGCCAACTTAAAGTTATATACATCGAAAAAAAAACACCCTTTACAATGCAAGTCCACTTGAGTCTTCAACTACAGTATTTTCTAGAAGCTTTTCATAAGCTTTTTATCGAATAATATACCGTACAAAAATAGCCAATTGGTCCATAACTGCTTCCTATATCTTTGGTTAAGTCTACCTTAACGTTTAAATGAAATTAACTTGCCAAAAAACATCTTTTCAAAAATTTTTTTAGTTTAGTTTTATTCAGCTGGGGGCCCCCTTGGAAGGGGGCCTTTGGCGATCGCCGACCTGCCGACCTGACCAGACCGGGCCTGGAATCACATTAAAATTTCATTCTTCTTTGAACTTCAAGGTCCACTTGGAAAATTCGCGTATGAAATTGAAGTCGAAGAATAATATTCTTCAAAAATTAGCTGATTCTTCATTTGGTGCAGATGCCAGCCCTTAAATATGATAGATTTGGCCTTGGTTTTTTCTCCTGCTGAATATTGTTGTCCTGTTGGGTTGAAAAATGCTCCTATGCTTTCAGAAGTTCAAGAACTAAGTAGGGATAGGAATTTTTTGTC
Organism: Harmonia axyridis; assembly: GCF_914767665.1. Taxonomy (NCBI): domain Eukaryota; kingdom Metazoa; phylum Arthropoda; class Insecta; order Coleoptera; family Coccinellidae; genus Harmonia; species Harmonia axyridis. The sequence goes on along the minus strand of NC_059502.1, from coordinate 15,397,127 downwards.
TTCTGGTATTGGACCAACTTTTCGCTATTATGTTGAAATTTACAAGCAACCGGCTCTCTTAACTCTGATCTACATCATCAACACATCTATGAGAGTGAGAGCTATAGTTTTACATATCCTCTAAATCTAGCACTTTCCGTAGTAATATCATATATAGAGGTGTTTCTGAATAAATCTCCATTTTTCAGTGCGTTGTATCTTTGGGAGAATGAAAAATATTTGTTTTCATTATGTGGAAATTTGTATTTGTATCCAAATATTCAGCTTCTAGCTTCCTGTTGGGAAAAATAATCAAATTTTTCTGATTTTATTTAATCCTCTGATCTAAGGAATATATTTCGGAGAACGAAACAAAACTTTCGAATTTTATTGGTTATTTCCAAGGAAAATCGATCAAGCACCGAAGTACAAGTAATCGACTTCATGGTAGGAAGAAAAAAACATTCTCAGAAAAATTGAAAATTTCAATGAAAAGATCGAATTCATCCGAAATAAACAAATGTGAATGCAGAATTCCATGAAACTGATGAGAAAAAATCGAAAATAAGCATGAATCTTTATTTTGATACGCTTAATTGTTTCTTCGAGAAAATTATTCTAAAAAATAATGTATTATGTTAAAGTTATTGAAGTTTTCATTGCATGACACCTCGAAAGTCGAAGTTGAGACCAAGTAGAATTCCCATTGATTTATTATACCCCTTATTGAAACGTCTATGAGAATTCTACTACTTGTTCGTGAAATAATATTTCGAAGGTTTAGGTTAAAACAAATTTCATGAACGATATTGCTTCAAAGCAAAAAACTTGGATAAAGCAACGCGAAAACTTCAGAGAAAACATTTTTCCTTGAATGGTATTTGACGGGACTATTTTCAGAGATCAAATGATTGCGACAATACTGTGTATTATTTTTTGAAATTTCTTATCTCATTTGTATTCAGTAGGTTATGCCATTTGATCATGAAAAGAAAGACTCTTCAATAACGTTTAGAAATTGTTAAATTATTTCATCAAAATCAGAGCTCATAAGTGAAATCAAAGAAGTATTCATGAACGACATTCACGATTCAGTTAATCGACTCACTATTTGTAGCATTGTAGACAAATTTCAAAGTGAATTTTTTACAGGCTACAAGAGAGAATACGATGAATAGTGGAGTCGATTGAGTGATTATTGTCATATTGTCGTCCATGAATTCTTCTTGAATTTCTCTCAGCATTCACAAATAAGCTCTGACTTTAATGAAAGAATTTAACAAATTCTAAACCTTGTTGATACGTGTATCTTTCCACCTACTGGCACCTAATTGGCATAACTTAATGAACTCAAACGACATAAGAAATGTCAAGAGATAATAATAACAATGTTGTCATTATAACAACTTCGAATTGAATCCTTCCAATTTTTTTTTACTAAATTTACTGCCTGACTTGAAACTAATTGGATCAATTGAGGATTGAGGACTAAGTCTCCATACGAACTTTGAATTTCTATGGGAAAAAACACCTATAGGTGAATAAATTGCAATATCCTTATTCGAAATGAGAAAACAAAGTTAAAACTGAGTAATAAATGTCAATTGGGAAAACTCATAACACGAAATACTCATCGAAGTGGAATGTGAAGAAAAATCGATGAAAATCTCAGAACGTCTGAAGGAATCAAACATTACTGACTTTTCTGAGTAGACCCAGAAGTTTTCAACATTTTTTCCCAGTATTCCGAGCGGAGTTTGTCGGGCAATACCTTTTCACTAATAATCCGACTGGAGTGTGTTTTTTCATTAGAAGAGAATATATTCCAGAACTTTCTGCGAAAGAGTTCCTCTTATAGCCATTGTGTACGACTTCTGAAGTAGAATTATTTTTAATAACTGAAGAGTCTCGTGTCTGCCGCGACTCCGAGTGCAGATAAGAAAAATGAACTGTTGAAATTTCCGGTCTGAATGTGAAATGCCAATTTTCGAACATAGAGATGAGTTCTCGAGTTTTTATCAAAAGTTTCGGAGATTCAATCGCGAAATTCGTGAATAGGGATGGACAGGGAATTGCAGTTAATTCTGTTCAGTTCTGAGGAATTGAGAATTTTTTATTTCCCTTTTTTCATTATCTATGTAAGATGTTTTGGGATTTCATAAGTATCGTTCAATGTTGTGAGTATGGTTGATTGAATTATAAATGCTTAGAAGCTTGGTTTATTTACAGGGCGTTTTATAAGATCTTTAACAAACTTTGGTTGGTACATGATAGCTGCATTCTTTCTGAACATTTCACTTTCTGACCATTTTCTTCCTATGAACATTATTATTTATTATTATTATTTGAACTGGGGTCGTTTTGGTTCGGTGAGCCTTCTGGGAATTGCGACCATGCAGATCTTTTGTTCTCTACCCTACTCATGCATAGAAACCCAAGGAGGTCGTCAATGACATTAATTCCTATGAACATAGATTCGATTCGTTTTCATTCAGAAGTTAAGCATTTGAAAAATATATATTCTTGCTTAAGCCTTCAGAAATACATTTGAAATTTAATAATTGTTTCAACCTTCTTCAATAATAAAGAATAGACCTTATGATGAATGGCAATAAAATCTCGAGAGTCAAAATGTCCACCTTCGCTTAGCTTAGATGAAAGCATCACATCGACGAAGTAAAGATTCCATTTCTCGGCGGATCAGATTTTGATCGTTTCTAATTTGATTTGCTGCATCTTGAATTCTATCAAGTGTTTGTTGATGAGATGTGATTTCAACATGATAGACAAAATGTTTCATATGCCCACAGAAATAAAAATCTGACGGACTGCGATCCGGCGAATAAGTTGGTCATGGCGTTGGCCCAACTGGACCATTTATTCGAAAAATTTTCATTTAATTAATAGACAACTATTTACTCTATTTACTTGTCTTCCTCTGTAATGGGGTGCGCCATCGTGCTGATGTCACATATTTCCAACAATGTTAAGCTTTAGATCATCAATGAGTTGAAAACGTTGTACTCTATCTGCATTTAAACGCAGTTATTCAGCTGTAGATTTGTTCAAAAGCAAAAAAAGGCATTTACTTCAAAGATATTGAGCTTTTCTACTTCATTCTTGAAATAATATCGAAATAAATTTCATTTATAAGGAAAGAAATATCTACATTGTAAGCAGAAATAAAGAAATTATAGATTGAAGAGAAAATCACTTTGGGATCTTGCTTAAGTTCCTTTTAAATACAGATGAGTCATGAAAGGGGACAACTGCATTGAATTTGTCTACCTCCTATGAATATTTTGAAATAAGATGCTGCGTGCTTCTCATATTACAAGGTGCCCCAAAGATAGTTCATATTTGTTTAGCTTACAGCGTGAACGCAACTGACTCTTGAGGATTTAGTCGATATAAAGCGTTTTTCGGGAAAGAATCGAGCGGTGTGCGTACGCAAATTTTACAAAAATGATAATTCTGTGAATATAGCGGGAGGAAATCTCTCTAACATTCGAGATTTTCCCATATAAATTGTTTTCGGATGGAGCTTTTCTTTACCATAATGGTCATGTAACTAACGAGAATGAATGAGTTTCGTGAATGAGAGGGTGGATATTATTTTTTACAAATAACTTCCTGAATAGTATATTTTCATAATTTTCAAACATTTTCTCGACAAACGGAATATTTTTCCATCATTTTTTCACATATAAATTTTCTTTTGAGACATCTTGTATATTATCCATATGTATCAATCAATTTCTGGCATTGATAATTGTCAAATAACCCATTTAGCCCATTTCAGCAGTTGTTACGAGTAGAATGAAATTAAGATTGAACGTTTTGGAAATGGCGAACCCCGTAACAATGTAGATGTTATTGGTATGGATACAAATAGAATATTCTGGAATATAATGATCCTATTTGAGTCGTTCGGAAGCAAAATATAATAGCCATTAACCACATCTTTGTGTAAACAAAGCAATTGGGGTAATGGCTTGAGGCCTGACATCTAAGTTAATGTTGTTCCCTGCACAACTCAGAAGAATGGCGTTGGAATAAGCTGAACAGAAAAACAATAGGATAGTTTTCACGATTTAAAACGCACATAAAATATTATTCGACTTTGTGTCGATTTTCCTGACTATAGAAACATTTTGAAGAAACATGCAACTATATTTAAGTACCGAATATAAGTTTATTTATACAGAAGGGAATCCTTTTCAGAATTGACTTGATGATGTCCATCGCTTTTTCTTGCTTTGAGCCTATGTTGATCTATTTAATGAAAGATTTTGTGGAAAGTTGACAAAATTAGTTTTCCACAGGAATGTTTCATTTTCGATAAACATTTTTTTTCTGAATAAGGTTATCACCTTTATTTTACCTTTTCGAAACCCTCACAGAATAGGCAACTTTTCAACTTAATATGCAGATAATGTCCAGAGCTTTCTTCCTAATATTTTGTACTATTTTTCAGTCAATCAATTGAAGCAATCATTCAAAAATATTCACGAAAAGAAACTGATTCGAAAAATATTTAATCTATGGCAAGTGAGAAAGTATTTAAAGTGGAAAATTCAACATCTTCATATAACATCAAATATCTCAAAAACGGTCAGTCTTTCATATAAACATATATTTCATATATTTTTTTCCCATCTATGTTCTATTTGACGTGGTTTTTTTGGGACACCCTGTATATACACACTAAATTTCAACTTAGCCCGATCTGTTGTAACGGATATATCAGGCATATTCTCTGCATGAAAATCGGCATCAGTGTTGACATTGTTGTTTCGAATCGGTAGTATTAGTTTTCACTGAAATATTCGTTATTTTTTTATGATGCTTGAATTTTTTTGTTTCTGAAGACGAATATAAATTATTATTTTATATCTACATGCAAAACAAAAAACGGTCAACTCTGTTGACACTGAGATTTTGGAAATGTTTTTTATGTAGATCTACAATCTACAATCGTGAAGATATGATAAACCAAAGTATTGGCAAAATCGCCTACAGCTTGTTTTGAAACCTCACCTCGCGTGTAAAAAAAGAATGACTTTATACTCTTGCTGTGCAAATAACGATTTCAAAGCAATACCGGGAATGTCAATGCTTCTAACTCTTTTTTAAACGCCCTGAGATGGGTAGGTAAATAAAATCGTTCAACATGGACTCTGAACCGTTGTGACTGATATTTAAACAGGATCTTTTGGGCACAGTTCAGTTAAGTGTTGAAAAAGTTGTAATTCGGTATAAAAGAGCAGAATGGTGGAATTTCAATGTACTTTGCAATATACCCACACGATGAATTGATCAGAACTATGTTGTCTTGTGCATCTGAGGAAATAAAAGTGGAAATACACCTGTGAAATGAAAACCAGCCTTCCTCTGATGTTAGCCAGTAGAAATGTTAACAATTAAATGGAGATCAAAGCTAGATAAAATACCTAGTTAGTACATCCTGTGGTGTTGAACTCTTAATTTTATGAAGAAATATTCTAAAGCTACATGGACTTGAGAATTATATGCTTTTGTGTGGTTACATACGTATTTACGGTGAGATAGAAAACTAATTTTATGTCTTGTTGTTTAAAAAAAAAAACAGTTTCGTGCTTATAAGCCAGTTGGAGGGAAAAAGAGGGTAATTAGATCTCTGAGAATTGCACGGTAACTCCAAACTCTCAAATTGGAATCGAGAAAATGGATCATGGAATATGTTGCTGAAAAGGTATTTTCCTTCTGAATACGACAGGCTTTGAGAATGAAATACCAATCTATTTATCTAGATCATAAAATAATTACCAATTTCAACGAGACTAGGTTGGGAAAATTTGATGGGAAAATGACATGAGTGACCCAGTTAAGTTAGTTTTCTGATTACGATAGTTTTGAATGTAGTGTTTTTTATATCGAATTAATTTTATTTTTTGAGAGGAAAGCTGCGCCCAAAATAGAAAATCGGTAAGCATATCATTCTATAGAATTTTTATCGTACTTGATAGTTGAATTTTAGCACAGTGTGTTAAAGTTATTAAATGGATATTTAACATAAATTTCAGCTCTATTGTAGGTATAATTCGTCATAATTTGTTGAAGGAAAATAATATTCAAATTTGATGCTCTACCTGAAATTATATACATCAGAAGTATATCTCCAGAAGATGGATTATAACAAGGGATCCCCTTGATAGAATTACAATATGCAATAATTATTTTTATGATGAGGAAGACACGTATTCGCCATCATCCTTGATTCGGGATGTTCATCTCACATAAACTTTTTATGTTTCATAAATATCTTTTACGGTTTCATATATTCCGTTTCATTGATTGCTTTCTGCCTTAGGTCTAAGGAATATATTCCATCGCCAAAAAGCTACAGCCTTGAGGGCGTCTTCCTGTTCCTTTATGCATTAAGGGATGCTCAAATTTTCCAAGTATAGGGTGTGTTCATTCGTACCCGAAAATTTTCCATTGTTACCTACCAAAAGGAAGTAATTGTTCGTACTGTTTGAATAATAACTTAATTTTATTGATATAGATCATATGTTCATTCATGTTTTTAAACATTCCATAATTTTATCGATTATAAGGAAATACTGTATATTCTGCTTTGAACTGGTTATTTCAAGTTTTATTGGAAGAAAAATTCTGTGTTGATACGATGATTATTTGATAATACTCATTTAGTTTTCGGCTATGAATTCTTGAATAACAAATCACCCAATAAGTCCCGGGCCTGGCGCATAGGTGGCACCACAAGTGCCATATTATTTTTTCTCGTTAGAACCAAGCTTCAAGAGATGTTTGTCAAAATTTGGAAATATCGACTCATATCTGGATTGACTGAAGTTTAAGAAGTTTAATTGACGCTACATTTGTTGTTTTTTGAAAAATGGATGAAAACGAGTTTCGAGTTAAAAATTACTATCAATTTTGATAGGATTATTGCGTTATAAGCATTGTTCTGGTTTTAAACGGTTCATGATGAATTGTCAAACCTTACTGAACATAAATGTCAACACAACACATAGTGACATTCTCAACTGTCAAATCGAAGGCAACAATCATTGAAAATTCTCATGTAGCTGAAAAAACAACCATTACATGAAATCCACTCATGCCAGAAAAGATGTGTGTTAGTCCAGAAAACAAAACACGTATCCTCCAAAAATATGACAATGCAGTAACTGCAATATATTCCTTATTGGAGTACTGCAGATGCACTAGGTCAGACGTTTCAAATATTCATTACATTCAATGGCTTCTGCATTCTGTGTTCACAATGGGGTATCCAAATCGATAAGGGCAAATCAGCAGCTCAGAAATGTAAAGAAAACTACGATTTCTCAGAGCATTACATGAAAAGTGGAACAGCTCGATCAAAGGGAATTTCTGACTGAGGAATATATCGATGCAGTTCTTTTCAGACTATTTTTATGCATTTTTATCAGGTATCCTTCGCGCGTTCCCGTGGGATATTCCCATTTTCCTCCCCTTTCAAAATGGAATTCGGATATATTGAATTCGCAAATATTTTTCGCTATGTTTTTCTCACAATAGAGGACTTTAGACGGAGTTTGGATTTGGGTTGTTGGTCTGAAATAACTTCTTATACGACAAGTCAAGTGTTGTTTTAAACCATAAATACAAAATTTTTTGGTCCTTCGAGCCGGATAAGATTAAGGATATACAACCCTTACCTCAATCACACAAACCAGCACCCGTGAAGAAACTTTTCAGAGCCACATTTCAGAATCCCAGAGAATATCACGAGTCTACTAGGAAAAAACCACCTTCTGTGAAGAAACTGTCCAGTGCCGCATACAGCGCTGGAGTAGAAACTTTCACAGCCACGTAACAAGAATTTCAGAGAACATCACTGGTCTAGCGGCAAAAAACCAACATTCGTGAAGAAATTTTCCAGAGCAAGATCCTACCCGAAGGACCAAAAAATGTTGTTTATATTGTTTAAGACATCCCTTGAACTTTTGAGCCTGGTTGTTTAGTTTGTAGCACAAAAATAATTCTGAAGTCAAGTGTTGTCTTAAACCATAAAAACCTAACTGCGTGTGACACATAATCAGAACAATAGAAAACTCATGAAGAATATGGGAGAATAAATTACCCATCATTTCCGTGATTATAGATTTTGACATTTCGCGTGTATATAAAAATAACAATTTCAAGATTTGTGCCAAATTTCATATGGATAGCGTCATCAAAACCATAGAAAATTCGAGCAGAAAATCGAAAAACAAAAACAGAAGATTTCAGTGACAACTGAGTTAAAATTTTGTAGGTATATATAGAGTAAGTTCGTGAAAATCTGGTTTTGATTGCCTCATTATAAATATGGAATCTCAAAAAGAATGGCAAAAACATAAGATCCAACCGAGTTGAGATTTTACGAGTAAATTCAAAATAACAATATCAAAATGCTAAATTTTATGTTGACTGTATTTTCACATTTTTGGAAAATTCGTGATTAATTATGGAAAGGAAATACGCAAAATGCTCACAATCCAATCTAGTTGAGATTTTGCGTGTCTATCAAGAATAATCAATTGAGCTTCGTGCGAAATCTGATATTGATTATCAGCAAAATCAGAACCACTGAAAATTGAATAGAATAATGAAAAAAAATTCAATAAATCCGTTTCAACAGATCCGATATAATTTTGAAAGCAACTAACTATTGGTGTACAACTTTGCTTACGCCGTTTGCAATAGATGGCTGTAGCAGTAAGTGGTAGTCGAAATAAGTAGATCGTACATCTCATAAAATAACCTCAGGTATTTGTAAACATAACGCCATTGAAATATTAGTCGATTTGTGACTGCATCATGAAGTTATTCTCGATTAAACATGTCAGCTTACAAGCCAAATTCTCGTCATTTGCGGGATGCTTTAACATAAAGAAATCTGCAGCTGAAGCTCATCGAATGTTCTCAAATACCTATGGTGAGGCCGCAATTAGTGAAAGAATCTGCCTAGAGTGGTTTCAACGCTACAAGAACGGCGATTTCGATGTCGAAGACCAGCATGACGGTGAAAGAGAGAAGGTTTTCGAAGATGCAGAATTGAAGGCATTACTTGATCAAGACTCGTGTCAAACGCAACAGTCATTGGCAGGATCATTGGGAGTAACGCAATTAGCCATTTCAAAACGCCTGAAAGTCATAGGAATGATTCAGAAACGAGGAAATTGGATGCCGTACGAGTTGAAGCCGAGAGATGTAGAACGGCGTTTCTTTGCTTGTGAACAGCTGCCTGTAAGGCAAAGACGGAAGGGATTTCTGCATCGCATTGTGACTGGAGAAGAAAAATGGGTATATTACGATAATCTCAAGCGCAGAAAAGCATGGGGATATCCCAGCCATACTTCCACGTCGACGGCCAAAGCGAATATTCACGGTTCCAAGGTCATGCTCACTTTTTGGTAGGACCAATTCGGCGTTGTGTATTATGAGTTGTTGAAACCGACTAAAACAATCACAGGCTATTGTTTTCGAACACAATTAATGCGTTTGAACAGAGCATTGGAAACGGCCGCAATACAACGAGAGACTAAATCATAAACTTATAACCAGTTCTCTACAAAAAAGCCTCGAATTTCGGAAAAAAACGGCCGAAGCAAAGGTATAAAATAACAATTCAAGGTCGATGTGAAATATAGTGTTGAGTGTGAAATCAGAAAAAAATTATTAAGAAAACACTGACGTTAAGTCATGAGCCTTTGAGCGCTTGTTATCCGTACGCCAATTGCACCCTTAGATACCAAATAAATGTAAAAAAGTATAAAAGTATAGGTATGTATGGTACAGATTTTAAGGTTGCAATGAGTGTATAAGAACAATAAATCTCCTGATTTCACGTCAGTGTTGTTTCGCAAGATGATATATAAGATAAAACTCTGTCATTGCAATTGTATAATGCTATACAGTAATTATGCAGTCAAAAACACCTCTAACACCGCTGACTATAATTAATTCAAACCACGTTATTTGAAATCAATAAACTACCAACGACGATGGATCAATAAGCTATTATTATTTCAAGTGATTAATTGGTTTACTCCATTATGACTCGCAATAACTATTCCATAGATTGAATAGTCAAATGAGACTATTCAATCCTGGAATCACTGGGGGGAAATCCATTACAAAATCTCCGAGTCAACAAACAAGTTTTCCTCATACCTCAGGGATTAGCTTATGAAATACAGTAACTCATTCAAAGAGTTGCCTCGGACATTTAGTTCGCAGTGTAATTTGAATAATAGCCGATGTTATCGCGATGTTCATACATGAATTTATTCACCAAGCTGTAAGTCAACATAATTAAAAAATCGAATCAGTTCGGATATATTTATATGTTGCTGTGACCTATTTCAGATTGACAAAATGTTATTTCGCACTGAAATTTTACCAATTTGTGATTTGAAATAAATGGAATTAAAAAAAATTGAATGAATAGGTCCATTATGATTTTATCACGATGACGTTAATTTTCAAATTCAGAATTTTACCAATTTGTGATTTGAAATAGATGGAATTGAAAAAATTGAATGAATAGGTCCATTATGATTTTGTCACGATGACATTAATTTTGAAATTTAGTTTGTTTGGGGATAATGATTGCAGGAATGTACATGCCCAATTTTAGGTGAATCGTTTCATCATAACACCTTAACTAGACAAATTATAACCAACAAAAAACTTATTATAATGTCATTACTCATTATTATAGCTAAGATGTCTAAAAACATGGTGAATGTACTCGTCAAATTTTGAATGCAATGACATTCGACCAAACTGAAAATATTAGTTTTAGTTCGTGACGGCGCCGCAATGTCATACTTGTCATTTCCGTTGATTTTGGTTGGATACATTAATAAAAACCCCATACTGATCAATCAAAAGCGATGTGTAATCGAATATGATCGTGCAAAGTCGTGAAACAAAACACGAAACGTTTACTGGAATGAATTCAAATTTCGAATATTTGTAATAGAGAGAGAGAGAGAGAGTTTATTGGTATTTCGATTACAAGAATTACTTCCATAGATCATAACTATAATGAAAGATATACATATAGGTACATAATGGCACCAACCTCGTAAATAATAAATAACAAGAATCTTAATTTGTTGATAGCGCTACCTACAGTTGACATAACGAAGCTTAACTAATATTCTCAAAATGGGCAAAACAAAAGAAAGCTAATCAGTTCATACACCTGGTTTTTAGACATCTTAATTATAGCTATAGGTCTATATGAGGTGTCAGCCAGTTTTGTAGTGAACATGGACGCAATATGTATATGATCAAACTAACGCTTTCAAAGTCGAAATAGTGCTTTCTTTGAATTTTTGAGAATTCTTCCATTTCGAACTAATCAGCTAACAAGACTTAATGGTAATCCTTTTTTTGATTGTAAATGCCGAGTCGATTACAGACAGGCAATTGAAATCGAAACCAAGCTTACTGACTTTCCACTCTTCTATATGGTGTCCTAAATTCGAGCATCTCTAAAACTATAAGACTTAGAGAAAAAAACTTCAAGGACCCCCGATTTCTTTTTTCGAAATAATAAGATATCATATTGTAAACATCTTGTTTCTTTTTTAAGTTGTTGTTCCAGATATTTGATAATTTCTAAAACGTTTTTTTCAGTAATTTATATGGTACCTACCTACTCATAACAATTACCGTTTAGAACTGTAGAGGAGAATAGATGTTTCGCAAATGGGACACCCTATGGCGTCCCGTGGTGAAATGAAATTGTTTCTCGTATATTTAGCATTCCATTCTGAGGACTCAAAATTTTGATAGTAGAATTTAAAGAAAAATAATCCAGAAGCAGCCCCAAGTGGCAATAAAATTCGGAAAATTCGGTTCAGCAAAGCGAACGCCGACAAGCCTGATGAGTCAATAACTCGTTACCAGTACTATGAGGGGATTACGCGATATTTATGGGTATAATACATAATGTGGCACCATTGATGGTTTTTGATGTTAATTCAATTTGTTGATTTTGCTTCCTGTAGTTGCTGACTGAATTAAATCTCATTCGGTACTTCGAATTTCTAATTTTCGTTGATCAAGATAGAAATGCTGCCCTTGAATTTTGCTGCCATGCCTCCCTCTTAGTGACAGCATTGAATATATCCTTGAATTTTGAGGTGCAGTTCAACAAAACATGGCAAAAAATTTGGAGTTATTTTAACATCATACCTGTTACTCACAAATCTTTTATGAAAGTCACAAAGCATTCAATTTAATTAATAGCATGGTGTGCTGTGGGGGCATCGATCATATTTGAGGTGAAACAAACATGACATGTAATCGTCCAAGCACCAATTCCAATCTGAATAGCACAAGGCTAAGTGACAAAATTCAAGTGGGCAGAGATACAATCAGAATATCCATATGATTGTATGCGTTAAAGAAACTGGTGAAATCTAGATGGAACGTAAGCGTGGGAAATTTTAGGTTTTTGTGTTCCCTGATCCCCTTAACCAGAATGACACATTATGCACAGTATTTAAAACACGAACACTTCAGGTGACCAAGACTTCGTAGCGAATTCATGCAGGGGAATAACACGCGATATCTTGATTACCAGACGAAAGTTGAATAATAGTATCATTAATTATAGACTATACGTTGAGAAATCCAGCGTGAATATTGATTGACCGAAACAGTTTCATTATGGGGAATATTGATGAAAAATTCGAGAAAAGTACTGACAAAAATTAATGTGTTTGGTCACTTGCTCACTCATTCGGATACTTCTTGGTTTATATTTTATAATCGTAAGTGTGTCTTTAATTTAGTAATTCATTTTATTAACCGTCCACTCAATTTGAAGAGTTTCGGATTGATTTTCAATATTTTTTCTATTTGGCATTGTATTTCTAGACAAAAAACTACATATCGAAAAGATATATCAAATAGTGAATGTTCTGGTATAATGATGTCCTTGCGAGCTAAATCTCAAGATCTTGAAATTGCTAGGTAACAAGAACAAGTCATACTATTAGTCGTTCGTCTCTGAGCAGATCGCTGACATTTTAAATTTTGTCAAGGTCTGTAATCATGTGAATTTAGAGCTGGAATTGGCTTTGTACGGTAAGGCTCGATTCATTGATGAAAAATTAACCTAGTAAGGAACTAGCAGAAATGTGATATAACCATACATTCTGATAGTCAGGATGCAATCAAAGCTCTCAGTTTATATATCATCAAATCTAAGATGGTATTGGATTGCTGAAGAAAACTCTACGAAATAGGCAAGAATAACAAGGTCTTTTCAGGTTCCTGATCACTCAGGAATTAAAGGGAATGAAGAGGGCAAAACACTTGCCAGAAAGGAGCAGAATTTCCTTTCATTGGCTCAGAAGTTTCTGTGGTATAGGCTAATCTAACTACAAGAAAGAGTTTCAGGTGAATGAAAAAACACTGGCGCTTTGTTTTCGGGTTGGATCATTCGAAAGAGTTTCTTCGATACTTTCATACTGCAAGCTCTAAGAAGTATTTGGATCTTAGCAAGAATTATACTTCATCTCCTCACATGATTCCTTACAGGGTAGTATCGCCTCAGAAAGCACCTTATGAGACTGGGTCTTGCAGAAAACAAAGAGTGCAGATTCTTCGGAGAAGAGAAAATCCGGATCACCTTGAGACAGAATACCTTGCCATCACTAGCCAACGCAAAATATACTTAGGACAAGAAACTTGTAGAAGTGGGGAAGTAGCCTGCTTGAATCCATCCAAGATATTGGAGTTAGAACTCTAGAACTGGAAGCGAGCTGTAGATCATGTAATGATGGCGGCAGCGCAATGAATAAAAAATCTAAACAAATCAGTGCGAAAGATATTCTTCGTCTCAGGGGTTATCAGAACATTTCTACTCATGAAAGATACATGACCGATTCCTTCTGAATAACTCACATCCCCGCTGAAATTTATATGGACAAGCATTTGAATTATTGGGAAAACAAAATTTTATAGGGGTATAACTCCTGAACAACTAACAGATTCAGTCCATTTTGACCTTGAAATATTCAACAATGAGTCAAACCACTATTGGTGTAAAATTGTGAATTACGATAGTTCGCTATTCTTCTGGAACAAGCTCATGAAGAAACATACACGATTATGTGTATCTTTGAAACAACTCTTTGCGCATGCTTCAGAGGTTATGGGTACAAAGTGCCTAATATACAATTGTTTGATGTACAAATGTTCATAGTTAAAATCTCATATAATTTTATATATTGATGTCTTCTATAGTCAATATCAGGATCCCAATAAATTCTTCAGTTTTCAGTGTTATCTTTTTTGCACTTAAAATATCCTACATTTCTTTTTGAATGAAATATTCGCCTTTATCCATTTTCTTCCTCCTAAAATGTTGGATTGGCAGCAGCTCTTTAAAAAACCTTATATTCTGGGCTCCATTCCATTGGGTCAAATCTCTCTAGTTCCGACAGTAGTATAGGTAGTTGCATTTGAATTAGAGAATAATAGATAAGCATGATTTTTTGTTTTCCTAACGAAATACTTTAAATACAAAAAAAGGGGATCTATTAGTTCAATATATCCAAAGGGCCACAAAAACACAAGACTCTTTCAACTGACAATTTCACGAAAATAATACTTTCGTCCTCACATACCATAACCTATTCAGAGGCACAAGACAATCTTTTCAGATGGATTTGATCGTAACTATTTCTTTCTGAATCTATAAATAACATTGTCTCACTTACCATAACCCTAACAGAGGAACAAATGAAACTTTTTGTATCGTTGTGTGATGTGCTTTCATTATCTCTTGGTGAAAAACATTGTCCTATCTCAATACAACCCAACTAAACCAACCATATTCCGACTGCTTTCAGTTCCTAATCAAATTCTTATGAAAATATTTTGATAGATACCTACTCAAATATAACGATCAATTGATAAAATTTTCAACAGATCAATGACAATGGAGACGGAAAAATAATAGTTTACCCATGCTCGATCATTTTCTATAAAGTTCAATCAAGTTTCATCAAGAACTAGAATAGATAAATATAGCTTCAGCTTAGTTTGTCTATGCAGCATTTTTTAATCTGTTTTATCCTGACATGAACATTATTATTAAAAACATGGAAACAAAAAATTAGATGAAAGAGAACCAACACCGGGAAATGCCTCTTTTCATTCCCCCTCCATTCAAATTAATGTTTTCCCTCCTACATTTTTTTAGAACCAATCTGATGATACTTTCTATATCAACTCCTAGGAGGAAGCAACATCAACTAGGGAAATATTACTCATCACAATACTCACTTGAAGTGTCTGCCAGAGGGCTGTAATAGTATGGTGGAGCAATACATCCCTCCGTTGGACTTTCCGGGGAGGCAGAGCTCTTCTCCCACGCTTCTCTCGCATTGCTCTGGTACTTGTTGCTCAGTTTCTTAACCATGTAACAACGTGGCATGGTAGTAGAGAATCCGTTGAAGCGGCAGCGAGGCAGGATGTTCGCGAGTGAATCAGAAATTTGCAGGTGGTTGCTGGGAGACAGTGACGGGATAGGTGACAGAAAAGCAACAAGTTGGCCCGGTAAAGAAGTACAAGTTACCAACAGGTATATAACCTGTAAGCAGATCCAAAACGGCGAAACTATATGAAGGCGATTTCCCTAAATGTCAGTCTTTGACGGAAGCTCTTCATAGCGGGGGACGAACGTAATGCAGGTTAGAGTAATGGACGGCTTCAATTCTTAATGTAAGGGTGGTTGACTACGGAGCACCAGATGAAGCCTACCGCACACCAATGACTCACGTAACATCGGCCTGATCCGTTGTCACTGTCTTCACTCTGTCTTTGGCACAAATTTGTCACCGGCTTTTGTGTTTTTTTATGTTGTTCAAGGAGAGCAAACGACGCACCACTCCCTGATTGTATTTGTTGGCGTTGTGGGGCGCTGTGAACTGCGGGGTGAGTTCGTTTACGCGTGCGCAGGATATGGACGAGGGGCGATCGATCGATGTCCTCCGACACCTGTTACCGAACACATCCATCTTCTGTCTCTCTCTAGCGAGCACTGATTGCATCTTCGAATTTGAATGTTTGAAGTAATAGATCAGATGCGTGATGTTTGGAACTTTTTTAAACCTTTTTTTGCTGGATATAACTTGGGAGCTCCGTTCTGAAATAATGGAGCTATATTTTTAGTATTACGAGAATCTAACCTCAATGTTTGAATGGCGAACTATTTGAATTCAGAACTAAGTGGGTAAGAAAAGTAATTGGTGGTTTTTACCATATTTATAATAATAATGGTAATAATAGATGTTCATTTCGAAGTTAAAAGTAATAATTGCACATTATCAACACAAAGGACGTCATCAACTAGTAACAACATGAACTACAATTTAATTTATAAATTCTTCAAACAAACATGCTTTCAGTTGTTAGTAGTTCAAATCATCTTATATCGAAAAAGTTCCCCAATAAAGTCTAAGGATTAAATTGTCTTTATACTAGGAATTATGAAGACAATTCAACCTAACTGTTGAACGGCGAATGCTATTAAGTCAAATCTAAGTAATTAATATTATTTTAAATTGGTCGTTAGGTACTGGTTTCCATTATATCGATAGTACTAATAAGAACGAAATGCAAACAGCAACAAAAATATACTGTTAGTTTGAAACTTAATAACCAAATGCCCTAGTAAGTATTTTGAGAATTAATCAATATGTATTTATACAGGGTGACCGATTTTATAAGATCTATCTCTTTGGGAAAAGCCTGTATCGAAATATGTTTCGAATGAAAGTTTCTTAGCCGTCAGGTGAACATCGAAAGCGGCCATTAAATATGACCTTGAAGTTTGATTTCAGGGTTTTTTCCAAGGACAAGTAGATTTTTTGAATAGGAAATATACATTTTTCTTTGAAGAATATTAATTAGTCTTCCAGAAAAACTAAAAAAATATTTTGTCTTCCTCGTTTATTCCATACAATGAATTTTTCTGGAGATATGAAATTCAGGTCTTAGATGGTCATGATGTAGTTAATTCTCATAGAATCATTCATTTTTGTATTTCAACATATTCAGAGATAAAAACTAGCATTCAATGGCAGATGATTATCTTCAGTTTTATATTTTCTTATTAATTTATTTCTCCTTATTATTTTTTTTCTTAATTAATGTTTCAATCAACCACCTGAAGCTTTGATTAGAGAATAGAATTAGGTATTGCTAATCATAGAAAATTCTTAAACATTCAATTAACTGGATTATACTATTTTTTGGTTTGCGTCTTGGCTCTCCATGTCCTTCTCAAAATATGCTAAGTAGTTTGTGTATAGATGATTTTCAGCATAACTATTATAAGCATAAAACACTTCATATCTCCAAAACGATTCATTTTGTCGCAAAAACGAAAAAAGAATGTTCTCAGTTTTTCAAGAAGATTAATATTTTGCAGAGGAAAATGTACATTTCATATTGAAAAATCTACTTGTCTTCGAAATTACTTAAAACTCAAACTGCAAAGTCACATTGAATGTCTGAATTCTATGTTCCTCCTAAAGACCAGTAAATTTTCATTTGACACATTTTTTGATCCAGGCCGTCCAGTAAAGGAGTTATTTCAGTTGATCTTTCGAAATGGATCACCCTGTATATTCAGACAGTCGAATATGATTCATGAATTATAATTTACATTTAAATATTTCATTATTTCGTCTGAAATATAACAATCAACATGACTTTTCACTATGCCATTGACACGAGGTCACTCTATGTTCATTTTAAATTCAATCGAATGTATGACAATGAAATGCATATCAAAACCATATTTTATTTAATAATTTTATATTATAATGGAACTTGTATATGTAATATAAATATACGCGAAGGCCCTATGGCATAATGTTTTAATTGTGGTATTAACGTGATGTCATTATCTTCTTAATTTAACTGAATATTTCATGGATGGAATAATATTTCAAATTTTCTATTGATTAATTAATTTTCCTCAATCCCTAAAATCGAATGAAAAATACAGGAAATATAAGCAGATAATTTGAGGAGGACACAAAACGAAATCAAATTGTCAACGTTCAATAAACGCATAATGAACAGATTGAAAATTCTCGTTGAATTATTGATGTGAAAATTTCTTTCACTCGAAAAGTTCTGTGCTATTCATCACTGTTCACATAAAACTACTCAGTAGAAATCTCTGAAGAGTCTATTTGTTGTACCTAATTCGAATTTCTGTTTGACTTCATAACAATTGATTTATCAACATTGAGTAAAGTCATTGCACAACAATAGTTAGTCGGACAACCGTAGATTCGTAAAAATTAATATAGAACTAGATGGCGCCTACGTATGGAGATTTCTGGATAATATTAACGTCCTAGATGGCACTGATGAACGTATAAATGGTATATCTACATTATCGTAATATAATATCGAATAATGCAACATTCAACTTCAGGAAGAGTGCCATATTACACTGGAGAGCAAATAAAGGGTCAGTAAGCTTTTACACTGTTTTTTTTCCAATAGACTTACGTTTGTTTGGTAACAGTTTCTTGTCAATGCTCAATTTTTGAAACTTCTCATATTTTTAGATGAAGTTTATTTTTGCATTGTAGGGATTGAATATATTGGGACGTATCAAAGAGAAAACGATAAACTTCACAAATAAAATAAACAACAGTAGGCCTCAAATTTCCAACGACCTCTTCAACCTTTTTCGATAAAATGTTAATCTGAGGAAATAAATTGAGATAAACAAACCTACAATATTTGGAAATAGAATACTATGGAATGGTTTGTAGGCAGATCGGAGATAATAATTGAATGCTCAGAAGTTGGGATAAAAGGCCTGAAACAAAATACTCAAAAGTGATGGGTACGAGTATATATTCACCCTTGTATTTCGTCGGGTAAAACTTCAAGGAATCGAAGGATGTGTGCAGTTCAACAGACAGAGATACGAAATTGTGAACCACTCTGACATTCCAGCATCTTGAGATGGAAAGGCTTGAACTATGCCTTTTTTATATTCAGGTTGATTGAATTATGCTCAATTACTGAAATGATCTCATTATTTTTCAATTAGTTGCTCCTGACCTTTTGAGGAGGCAGTAAAAGCAATGAGAATTTAGAAGAATTCAAAATGCGTTTTCAGTAACTGTAAAAAAAAACTTTTCTCGCATAATTGCGATTGTTGCTTGTGTGATCACAGCGCTGTCTTGTTGAAAGTAAACGTCATCCACATCAATATCTTCCAATTCGGACTATCAAAAATCATGAATCATATGTTAATTCCCAACACTGACGAGGAATCGAAAAACCTGGTTTTTTGTCATCACTACTGATTATGGCAGCAATATTCTCAGTAGTTCTTTAGTGAAGCACGAGTCGAGACAACACTGACTTGTTGCAACAGCACAAATTTTTCCATAAGTTCCATTATTGCAGGCCCAGAAGGTGTGTCATGACGACCTGAAAATGCTTTAGTTCTTGCTGCGAATTGTGATTATATTTTCACCATTTTTGTTCTCTATTAATTAATTTCAGTGCATTGTTGAAGCTTGTCTAATTTCTAGTAATGGCCTAGCTTTCACTTGTCAAATGTCAAAATATGACAGCTTCAAGAGTGACAACTGCCCAGATTCGCGGGCTATTCAAAATGAAACCTCTTGGTAAACTCTCAATAAACCACTGGATATGGCAGCTATATTCTATGTTGTGCCTCATAACGAAATAATTCCGCAAATTAAAAATATATGACGGCTACATCAATATCTTCCAATTCAGGCAAAAAAAAATCACAACTCAAAGGCTTATTCCCAAGATCCACAAAGAATCGACAAACCTGGGTTTCGTCAATACCACTGGATATGGTAGCTATATTCTCTGTGGTTTTTGAGCGACAGACATGTTTTCGATTATTTCCATCACTAACTTGTCCCAGCAGCTCAAAGTTTTTCACCAGTTTTACTATTGTCGGTCGAGATGGTGCTTCACGACGATCTACAAGTGCTTTAGTTTTACGAACTGTGCAAAATTTTCACTATTTTTGTACCGAATTTTAACAATTTCAATGCGTTGTTAAAGCGTGCTCTGTTCCATTTTAAGTAACGGGGTAATTTTAACCTATCAAATGACAAAATATGACAGCTTCGAAAGTGACAGCTGCCCAGATTCGCGGGCTATTCAAAATAAAACCTCTTATTGGAAAACTCTGAATGAACCTAAAACAATTTTATATTGTGCAACAAGTGGGGAAAGTTCAACTTTTCTCACGAGTGTGGAAGTGGGAATATAGATAATGTTCCTGATTCAATCCGAAATAGCCTTTGTTGACAGTACATATGCATTTCTTGCGTTTCCATGGAAACGACTTTTCAAAAGCCCAATTTCATTGGTCTATTTCATTTGTCATGAGGAATAATATTTATCACAGTATGAGCAATACATAGCTTTAAATTTAATTCAGTAAGCTTGAAGAATACGTTCTTTTCATAAAGGTTGTAGGAAAAATCCTTCAAAATCTTCTACCCATGACTGCATCGTTCCATCAAACAAAGTTCCACTTGATCGAATTATTTTCAACTCCCAACAACTAATTGAATCGACCCTGATGTAGCAATCGCAGAGGTCGCTAAAACAATATTTCATCTAGTTTTCTCGTCACATACGTGGCACTAGTAACAGCAGCAACAAGCAGAATTCCTACCTCATTACGAAATCATTCCGCAGCTCCTTGGGTTCGGATGCAACTTCAGGCTCTCAAATTAACGTAATCCGATTAGGAAAGTGTCCACACTCCCGACCTGGCTCTCTATGAGACGTTACGTTAATTCAATAAAGTTAATATGAGACAAAGTCTGAAGGTGTAAATTGAATTAACGCAGGCGGCTCAGGCTGCTGCTTTCAACTAGAGGGGTAGTGAGCGGTCTTTGAGTTCAGATAGATCGGGGAACATTTATGTTTGACTTGGGTCATACTATAGGGCTTTCTTCTGAACTGCGACACCTTACCTTCCTTAAGTGGCGGTTAAAAGGGAAAGTTATATTGGAATGATTGAACTTCGGCTTGGAGTACATAATTTCGCCAATTTTGATTATGTCATGCGATAGGAACTGATGCTTTGAGGAATGGGCACAACTGAAGGAAATAATGATAATATTTCTCTATTTCAGTATCGTAATGAACTCATTACAGCATCGTTTACAGTTATATTTTTCGTTTTGTTGGTGTCTCTACTGCCTTCCAACTTCCAAAATCCTATAAAATTTCAACAAACGTCAATAATTGTCAATATAATGTATAATTTGGATATAGTGAAATTATTTGCAACATTATTCGCAATTTATCTTTATTCTAGTTGTGTTAAATCGATTTCGTCAGACATAATTCAAGAATTTAATTCGTAATTTCAAATTATTTGAAAATTCGAAACGTAAGATTCAAATTGGAATTCCGTAGTCTGTCAATTTTAGTAACACTCACACCAACTGCCAAGATACAATACGAATGTCACTAGGAAGTATAATTAGAATTTTTCATTGAATTTCCACAATATTTCACAAAGCTTGACTGAAATAGAGAAAATATCGTCTAATACTCGTTGCAGAAGGCAATTCCAACACTCTTGCGTTCGAAAACTCGCTCTTTCGTCGTTAGTTTTCGAATTTCGCATTCGTGTTGGAATAGGAGCTCATTCTGCAACTTGTTTTAGAATATACTATTTTGTAATCCGAAAGAAGTACTGAGAATCATTTTCAGGGTGACCCATTTAAAATGATCCACTGAAATAACTTCTTGGAAAGAACCTGGATGAAAAAAATTCTTAGTCTTCAGGGGACTTTTGACCTTGTAGTCTTATATCAAAGTCAAGTAGACATTTGGAATAGAAATGAAAAAATAAATGATTTTGTGAAAAATAAGTTTGCAGTACTTTCTCCTGACCATTTTAAGCATAAAGAGACAAAATATACTAACTGAAAAAGAAACTGCAACACCCAGAAGGAGATGTTTAACTTTTTTTTTTGTTGAAACATAGAAAGTATTGCAAGGAGTAAATGATTGAATTTGGAGAAAAAAATCGTAAAGGTTGTTTCATAGAACAATTTTTGTTACTTAAATGTTGTAGCCGTTTTATGCAAGTTTTTTGAATTTAACAAAAAACCAGCTGTTCGGAGAGATCTGAAGTCGATGTTTAGTTGTTGTTAAAATGCCCAGAGCACGTGTACGCGGAATTTATCGCCAGCTAAGTGAAATTTGAAAGAGGTCGAATTATTGGTCTGCGGGAGGCGGGGTTGTCATTTCGAGAAATCGCTAATCATATGAAAATAAATCCAACTACTGTTATGAGATGTTGTCAAGCGTGGTTCGATAATGTCCAAAATTGAAGAAGATTAGGCACCGGACGTCGAAGGGGCACAAATGAAGTTCAAGATCGACGTCTAAGACTTATGGCCATTAGAGACCGATTTGCGACAACTCGCTCTTTGGCCAATGAGTGGTTAGAAGAACAAAGCCGTCCTGCAACTGTCCTAACGCTTTACCGCCAGATAAGGTCTTTTGGATTGCAGCATTATCGATCCCATCTTATATTACCTCTGACGGTTGAGCATCGCCGGCAACAAATAATGTGGTGCAGAGAACGTCAACATTTGAATGCGGAATAGCATCAGGTCATCTTTTTGATAAATCTCGATTCTTCTTGGGAGCACACGATGGCCGAAGAAGGGTTAGACAACGTCAAGGAGAAAGACGTGAACCTCAGTTTGATTTTGAGCGTGATCTACACCGTACAGTAGGCGTTATGGTATGGTGTGCTATTGCACATGCAAGAAGGTCACCAGCAGTCTTTATTCGAGGTAACATGAAAGCGCTGCGTTACCTTCAAGAAATAGTGTAGCCATATGTTCTCCCTTACTTTAACCGGCTCGATAATCCAATATTTCAGCAAGATAATGCCCGACCTCATGTTGCCAGAGTCAGTTTCAACTTTTCCGATGCGAACCATGTGAATCTTTTGCCATGGCCACTCAGATCTTCCATGGCCATAGAGCATGTTTGGGACATAGGTAGAAGGCTTGGAAATTTACCCCAGCCCCCACGGACTTTGGCGGCTCTGAGATATGAAGAACGGGTAGCTTTGGATAGTATCCCTCAAGAAGAAATAGACCATCTTATTGCATCAATGCCGAGACGTGTTGTGGAGTGTATAGATAATCGCGGTGGACAAACACATTACTAACAAATTTATTAAAAAAAATTGTAAACCCTTCGTTCTTTTCTCCAAATTCATCATTTACTCCTTGCTATACTATCCATGTTTTAACAAAAAAAAAATCAAAATTCAAACAGCCTCCTCTGGGTGTTGAAGTTTCTTTGTCAGTTAGTATACATCATGGTGAATCGCATATTATGAACAGTTACTTGAGATAATTGCTTTTGAGCCGAATGTGCCTACTTCAAAAATTTTGTATTGGTCATTGTTGTGGAAGGTTGATACATTGATATAAAATATATTTTTCCAAATTCTTGTGTCATCTGAACGATAACGAATAGGACCATTGTTGATAGACAAGAAATTGTTCAGAAATAACACTCCTATCATTTATCAAAGTGTTTCGTAGAGCTTGTAGAGCACCTTGTATTGACAAGGAAGTTAATGTCTATTGTAAATGAAAATATCAACTGAAATTAAAATTTTCGAAGCCTACTAAGTACTACTATTTACTCAATGGGCTTCATTCTCTTAAGTGTCAGTAAATATCATATTCGTTTCGAAAAACTGTCTGGCTATTTCCGTTCTCAATACCCCTGAAGTCGTCCCTGCTGCACTGACGTAACGCTTATCAGAATCCTTCCATCGGCTGATGTGTTAGTTACATCATCCCAAGGTGGCGATAGTGGTTATCTGCGGCAAGAGATGATGCCCTATCGAGGGGGACATTAGCCGAGCAAGAGGAAACTTTGAACCCCATTACACCGGTTAGAAACTAACTGGTAATAGAAATACCTTATAACTTCGTAGTCAGGCATTACGTGCGCTGACTTCACATGTACCTGCCTTATTTCGTTCGACTAGGACATACCAGATAAGATTCTCTTAGGATTCGATAGTAATTTATTCATCATTCCAATTGCATTCATACAACAATCTCAGCATATATCATATAAAAGTTATTTACATAAGAAAGGCAAGTGACACTTATCAGACGAGGACTTAGTTTGAGCCCAAGCAATAGAACCAGTTAAGCTGGTCAACAAACTTGCCTGATCAACAAACTTGCCTGATCAACAAACTTTTCACCTGAGTTGTGTGTAATTATTTCTGCTCAAAAACGTTGAATTTTAATTATTATACTTTTGTTGATGAATTTAGTTATTTATTTATTTACTTTCAATAAATTATCTTGGGTTACTCAATAGTTATATGAGATCAAAGAAGATGAATTCAAAAAACAGAAATTGCTGCATGTGCAAGGTTTTGCTATGTGTTTGGTGGGATTGGCAGGAAATTATCTACTATGAGCTGCTTCCCTTTGGCTCAACTGTTAACTCGGAACTGTACTATTAACATCTGAAGGCAGCAATTGCCCAGAAGCGGCCAGCTTTGGCCAATAGGAGATTACTTCTGTTAAGAAAATTGAATAGGATGATCTTTGCCTTCAGAGTGGTACACAAATATATAAATGAAAATGTTAAAAAAATTTTATATTATGCTAATTATGAATCTTTATTGAGATATGGTATAATATTTTGGGGTGTGAGTTCATCTGTACAATCAGTATTTATAAGTCAGAAAAGAATACTTAGAATATTTTTGAATATGGGGTACCGGGATTCCTGCAGGGGCAAGTTCAGGTCATTGGGGTTACTGACAGTTTATGGTCTATATCTGCATGAGTGCCTTCTCTACCTACACAAAAACAAAGTAGAATTTCTTAGAAATAACACTAATTTCACATACAATACGAGAACGGCCAATATAAATTATCCACAGCATAAGTTATCTCTAACAGAAAAAAATCCATCCTATATGTGCATTAAAATCTTCAACAGTTTGCCAAATGATCTTAAAATAATACAAAATTACAGACTTTTCAAATCAAAAACCAAGACATTTTTAATAAATCTTGAACCGTATAATTTAGGGGATTATTTCATGTAGTTGTAAATTACTTAAGGACACTGTTTCATTTCATGTTTTTCCTAGTGTAAAATTTAATTTGAAATAAAGAATATATCTATCTATCTATCTATCTACTTGTGTTCCATTAAGACAACGCCAGGCCACACACATCGATAATGTTCAGATAGATTTCAGAAAAACGAAATAATATTAATTGGTGCCCCACGTTGGGCGCCAATTGATATGGAAAAAAAATGAAATCATATCAATAAATACTATTATGTGGTCTCCAAGTGAGCAACTTGCGCAGGAATGAATGAGCTCGTGAACATTCTTTAATTCACGTCAGTGTTGGCCGTAAATATTCATTTTATTCCAAGTGTTTATGTCGTAGGATAAACTTAATGTTGAAACTAAAATGTGCTGAAGGATTTCATTGATGTGCTAAGGACTATTACTAGCTTTTGGGAGAAATTGAATATATTATGAGAAAATTTTACATAGCTATATAACGAAAAGAGGTTTCAGTTTCTGAAAGATTTTAATCCATTCCTGGATTGAAGAGATCATTGTGATTCATCCGGGACCTGGATATTGCTTTCAATTAAAAGAATAATTCGCAACAAATTTGCATAATACGTATCTGCAAACAAGTTGGGTGTTTCGTTAATGCAAATGGCGCTCTGCTGAGTCTAGTTTCAACGTTATGATAATTTCAACACTGATTTTATATCCACCTTGTTACCATTCGTTGCTATGGCAGGAATGAGATCCCTTCTGAAATTCAGCAATTTCGTAAGTTTTCATTGACATCGATTTATCAAAATAAGAGCATCAGACGTCTGTGAATGTAGTTTTCGTCCATGATTTTTAATGTTTGCAGTTTCGAATTTTGAGGTGAGAGTGGTCTGAAACTATTAGGTTCGACTAACTGATGAAGAATTCGAGGTCTAAATCGATTCTGCTCGTCCTGTCACTTTGTATGTCCTTGAAGCACTTTAAGCTGTCAATAATGACAAATTCAATGTAAAATTTTGACATTTCAATGTAAACAAGGTAGTATCGATGAGGAAACCGTGCTTCCAGTATAATCCCGAACGATTGGATAGAATAATGCATTGTTGCAAGTTGAAACCACCAAATGTCAGATTTTGACATGTGAAAAAAATAATCTGTAATATGTTATCATGATTGGGTGAAATTTATTCATATGACACGAAATGACTAAATTTGTATGGTTGTTAGATCAAGAAATTTTCATTGATATAACCGCGAATACTTCAATTTTCTTCAGTTTTGCCTTTCATCATTGCAAGGATTTTTTCATGAGCTCTTAAGGATGTATCAGAAAAAGGGGGTTGTCATTAATTTTTTTTTGTTTTGAAGTGATTAGATTGCAAGGAGGAAAGCGCCATTATTATTCCCCTTCTATACTGTTGAACCGTTTTTAACGGTGTTTTCATACCATTATTACTTCGGAGATATAGCAAAGGCAAATTTTTAGAAACCCACACTGTTAAAAAAAAAATCGTTGAAATTTTAAGCGTAAACTGCATGTTGTAATTTATAAAATTGTTTTTCAATGAAGAATTGTTGTTACAAATGAAGTAAGAATCACGTCCTTGTTTATTCATGCTGAGTACTTTGACAAGAGCTAGGACAGGTGGTGAAGAACAAAACTAAGTTGAACTAAATGCCCTAAAAGCCTTAAAATGCCTAAAAGGCATTGAGTTCAACTCAGTCTTGTTCTTCACCACCTGTCCTAGCTCCTGTCAAAGTACTCAGTTTGTCAATACTTTAAGGTGGGGGTAAAATCACTTCACCTGAAAGGTCACAGGATTAACAAGGTTAAAAACCTTGGAGTTGGAAAGTAAGATAGATCTTATAGCCAGATAAATATGCTGGCTAGGTGGATCTATCAATTAGTTGGATCTGCCAAGATCATAATAATTGAAGTTCATCTAATATTTATTTTCCCTCTTCCAAGGAAGAAGGAAAGGATGATCTACCGAATCAAATACTGATATGAAGGCTGATATTCGGTGAGCTATAAATAAAAAAAAATATTAGTCGATTAATAGGTACTATTTTCGAATCTTCAATTTATTCAATTGTAATCATTTCGACAATCAGAAAATAACGGTATAATGCCGAATGACAAAGTATGACTGATGCCTATTCGGATCATAATACAATTTTTACGTCAGGGGATTGTTGCGTGGATCTGAAGATTTGAGAGCATTTAAAAAGCTTTCCTTACCGACTGATATCAGGTTGCCATTAATACGTGCTGTGGCTTTCCATCATTATTCAAGTCGACATCCATCAGATGGTCGGAGGTGACTGTCGATCACGAACGGAAGTACAGCACTGTTCGTTAATAGGTTCGCGAATGTAGGTTAAGAGGTTCGACTTTGATGCCCTAATAGGGAGAATTTCGTCTCATGAAATGGATCGTGTTTAAGTTCACGTGATTACTTCTAGATACTAGCACTTCCAGCACATTTCCTGAAAGTGAATTCAAGAAAAAATAATCGTTTCTTAGATAGAATAACTAACAGCGGTTTTAGTTAATAGACCGAGTAGGGAAGGATGTGCATTGAAGCGTATTGGCGATTTCAGGACACCAACGAAATATCATTGCATCCAGAAGATTGGAATTTTTCATAAGATTGAGTTATTTTACTTATTATATATTTTCTGGTATGTTCCAGAAGACCTTGAGACCTTTTCCATTCATGCTTCAATTGCAAACCTTGACGACCACACAACAATAGCACATTGAATATTTGTTATCGAGAGCTTTCAGAATGATAGGCTTTCTCAAAAGACATATGCAGGTAGGGTTGCCAGATGTATATGAGGAAAAAACCGGACAAATTTTTATTTTTTATTAGTTCATATTACAAATTACAAAATATAACAAAAAATTACGAAAAGCTTACAGTCTACTTCTTTATATACCTACTTAGCATTTGACGAGACTGCTTTCAACAAAGATTTATTGCTTGACATAGCATCCTTAAATTCCGTACAACTAGCATTTATATTGACATAAACACACAATTCATATTTTACAGTGTTTACGTCGAGACGATTTCTTTCGTCAGTCCATAGATTTCCCATAACATTGACATGCGCAATATCTATCTATGTAACTACAAACAATACTGTTGGTTGTCACGCGGTTGCGCTAGATATTGCGCGGTCGCGCCAGATATTGCGCGAAATTTAAAAACCGGACAATCTTCTGTCCGGTTTACTCAGATTTTTTCGAACGGACAAACATGAAAAAAACCGGACTGTCCGGTCGAAAACCGGACATCTGGCAACCCTATATGCAGGACTTAAGTGTACATTGTCTTCCATGAAAACAATGTACATAGCACATGTGAGGAGTATTGTTGAATATTTATGTGTAATATGGTCACCCCACTACGCAGTAACCAAACAATCCATTGAAAGGGTCCAAAATACATTTTTGAAATAGATAAGATACAAATGGGGTAATTTCCATTTGTAATTTATTTATTTTCAAGGTTTTCGAAGATGCAGAACTGGAGGCATTACTTGATCAAGACTCGAGTCAAACGCAGCAAAAATTGGAAAGATCATTGGGAGAGATGCAACGAGTAATTTTCAAATGACCGAGAGTCATAAAAATGACTCAGAAACAATGAAATTGGGTGCCGAACGAGTTGAAGCCGAGATATGTTGAACGGCGTTTATTTGCTTGTGAACAGCTGCTTGCAAGGCAAAGACGGAACCGATTTCTGAAACGCATTGTGACTGAAGAGATGAAAAATGGGTTCATTACGATAATCCCAAGCGAGGGAAATCATGGCGATATCCCGGCCATGCTTCCACGTCGACGTTAATGGTTCCAAGGTTTTTGATAGGATCAGCTCGGCGTAGTGTATTATGAGTTGTTTAAACCGACTAAAAAAAACCACGGGCGATCGTTATCGAACGCAATTAATGCGTTTGAGCCGAGCATTGAAAGACAAACGGCCGCAATACAACGAGAGCCATGATAAAGTGGTTTTACAGAATGACAATGATCGACCTTATGTTGATGCGAAAGTGGTCAAGACATACTTGGAAACGTTGGAATGGAAAGTCTTACCCTACCTGCCTTATTTTCCAGACGTTGCTACCTCGGACTATCACTTTGAATTGGATCGCTACAAAAGATGACCAGTTTTTCAACGCAGGATTCATACGCTGTCCGAAAGGTGAGAAAAAGTAGTGGCCAGGGATGGACAATACTTTCAATCATAAATGTATAATTTTTTTTTCGGCAAGCGTCCGGGAAGTGAGCACTCCCCGGACGCTTTTTCTCTGAGAAAGTAGCATT
Organism: Harmonia axyridis; assembly: GCF_914767665.1. Taxonomy (NCBI): domain Eukaryota; kingdom Metazoa; phylum Arthropoda; class Insecta; order Coleoptera; family Coccinellidae; genus Harmonia; species Harmonia axyridis. The sequence goes on along the minus strand of NC_059502.1, from coordinate 15,367,602 downwards.
TCCCGGCCTAATCCGGAAAGTACGTACTTCCCGGACTAGGCCGGAAAAGAATCATAGAATCCATAGCAACCGAGATAACGGCTGACAGTTCATATGGAATTAGTTGTCAAAAATTTGCATGTTTTTTGATCGCAATCGCAATAAAATATGTAAAGCAGCAGCGATAGTGTTATTTTACATGGTTGCCGAAAAAATATTGTACGCAACACGCCCGAAAATGGTCTTTTTGGACTCACAGACTTCCAGGACGAGCGTAAGCGAGTCCTGGAAGTCTATTGTCTATTCGTCCAAAAAAACCCTATTTTCCGGACTTGTTACGTAAATTACTATTTTCAAATAAAGCCTTCAATTTCGAAAAAAACGGCGGAAGCAAAGTTGTACGCCTCTGTAGTTTCATTATATTGTGAAAAAATTATGCTTCTCTATTTGGTTGATAAAATAATAGCCTTCAATATTAGTGAGTAAATCAGATAATTATCTCATTCTCAAATTACTCATCAGCAAATAGTATCATTATTATGTGAGTGTTGTCAAAACTATTCAATTAAAGATTATCGAAGTTAATTTGAGTGATTCTTACTGACTTTCATTTTCAACGTTCTCTGTAGAGAATTTCGAAACCTCAGTTTCTGTTGGTTTGCACATTTCTTCAAATTATTGAAAAATAATTTTTTTGATCTCCACATATGTTTCTTCATGGAAAATAAGAAAATGACATTTTTTCATCATTCATCATCGATAATTGAATAAATAATGAAAATGAGCTTTATTTAGCACTCGGCTATTGAAACCAATATAAATGTAATCCACTAACTTAATTAAATTCTTCATAAATATAATATAAATATAACTTTATAGAATTCAAAATCATTTGAGTTATCTGAGTATATTTTTGATACTGAAGCATTATAATTTCATTTCTGTCAACCGAGAATTTATTCTCGGAAATGACGGTTGCCAGTGTAGAAAAAAAGTTGGATACATTATACGTAATAATTCTGGAAAGTTGTTACAACTTTCTAGGTAACAATTCTACCGTATTAATTCTCTGAGGTAACATGTCTCGGGAGCGCTGAAAAGATTTTTGAAAAGAGCGTCTAAAATACGAGATCGCATGGGACATATTGAGTTGGAAGTTGTACAACTGTGAAGATGAAAGTTCCTCGTGTGAATCTGGTGAAAGGAAATGCGAAGGGGCTGCAATTATTCAGGTATTCATTGAGGTTTCATCATAATGGACGTTTCGAGCGTATTTCAGAAGTTACAGTCCCACTGTGGAAATATGGTAGTAATAATTCGGAGCTTTGTGTACGTCATGCTTGCTAGGTGATTTTTAGCTGAGGAACGTCTACCTAATATCTGAAAGAATATTTTTCTTTGATTATTTTCAGTAACTGTTGAAATTTTTCAATTTTTATTTCCACATTTTGATATATTTACGTTATACAGAAAATGCTCGAGCGGTCGAAAATTATTGAAAATTTCGGGCTAGGAGATTGATCCAAATTTTGACGGAAACGACTGTACTGAGCGCATAAACTCAGATTATTTTTGACTGTATAGACTCGTCTGAAAGTGGTGAAACACGAAACAACTTTGTTTTTTTTTTAATATCATAAGAATACCCATTTTTTAAATCATAGTCATAATCCATGAAATTCTCTTTTCGGCATTCCTCATATGTCCTCATTTATGTGTGGTACTTTTTGGCGTAGGCCACTTTTTTCGACAAATGTCAGGATATAAGATATAATACCTATCTAGTTTAAACCGAAGATCATATCTTGAAAAACGTTGGAAATTAATCAATGAACATAATATTATTCATTATGCTGAAACCCGTGAATTCCACATTGAATGAATTATTAATTTTGAAGGTCTTGAATTACATTTGAGAACACGAATTTCTAAAACATCAGCCAAAATCCCAAATCAAAAGTTCACGCTCTTTTGAGCACTTGTTCACCGAACATATCGCTCTATCGTTTCTCCACAAAGTATGAGATTTTTAATTTTTATCCGGAAAGGGTCTCGAATGATAATTTTCTCAATTTCATACCAATTTTCAACCAAAATCATGAAAAATTTGAAGAACAATATTAAAAAAAAATTACCCAATATTTCCGTGATCAGAAAACCGTCAGAGTTGATGTTTTGAGTAATGATTTTTTTCACAATTTGCATGAACCTGTGATGATATTTTTAAAATCCGAAAGTTGCACAACATTCCCACATTTTTTAGGATATTGAAAAAAAGTCTGATAACAAGATACTGACTTTTTTGTTGATATTCTAAAAACTATTCGAAATGTTACAGTTGAAAATGAGAGTTGTTCGGAATTGAATACTCTATCAAATCATAGAAAAAAACTTTTACCTTATACAGCTTGTAATGAAACGGTTTGTTGAATCACCTGGTAGAGAATCATAGTCGTTAGCGTTAATTCAAAGGTGAGTCATATCAATGTGGGAGTTTCACAGGTGAGCTTACTGAGAATAATCAAGTTTTAACTTTTTTTTTCTTTTCTCAGTGATCTGATCTTGTGCAATTACTATTAGTTTTTCAATATGTTCTTATTTCTGTACCAACACAAAATAAGTCTCGACTGTTTTGCTGGTTAAAATGGTCTGATCTTTTACAAATATTCTCAGTTTTTTGATATGTTTTTAATCAAATAGTTGTAATTCATGACCAGCAAATATTGAGCAATCTTTGATATTGAATGAGGATTTTTCTTCTTCCATGATATGATTCCGTTTCATAATAAAATATGGATAAGCAAAAAATTGCCTTTTATGTCTTTGAAATTTTTATATGCCTTTTCGTTGCCTCAGAAAAATTGTTCCCTGAAAATTATTAATAACCTTTTGTTTAATATCTTGTCATTGTTAGTATTTCTGGCATGTCACAGACTAAAGACTGACTTCAGATTTGTGGTCAGAAGACCACACTACATGTGAAATTTCACGAAGAAATTATAGAAAAATGCATTTGAATCAGAGTTCAAATACTCCTATCTTCAGGTTATTGCTTTTCTCAAATTTTCTTCAACATTTGAATCTATCAATATTCAAATCAATGGCCATACTGCGACAAAATTTTATTTTTCGTGATATCTGATATCAAATTCATTCAGACCAAATTCATTTCGAGTCTCATTCGAATCTTATTCGTTCAGTCTTCTACTGAAAGATTATTCAATTAAATTTTTCCAATGAGCTCTTTTGAAGTTCTTCACAAATCCGGCAAAATTGCAATTTGAAGGAGATGTTGTAACTATCAGAACTCAGGAAAACTTCGTACATAAGAACGGAAAAGATGGGGATGAAAGGGAACTTCCGACCTTAATTATCGATGATGGCTTTCAAGAGAAAAGAAATGGTCAATTCCTATGCAAAGTAGAGAAAGATGCCAAAGATGGGGAGCTTGATCGCAGTGGGACCGGAGAGGATCCGACGGAATTGAAATGTGCGAGATGTTTTCTCTCTGAATGATGCTGATTAGGATTATGGCTCCTACAGAATGAGTTCGTCCTCGAGCGATGCCAAAGAATTAAAGAATGGGAATATTTCATTAGCGAAGGAAATGAAGCAATGTTTGTTTATTCTCGTCTTTTATTGACATTTGATGAAATGAGGTAACACGTTACACAAACTAGTTTTTCCGAGAAGCTGGCACAATTCGAGAAAAGTATATTCTGTAACAAGGTTAGAACAAAGATCTTCCTAAGCTAGTCCGTGTATACAGCAGTATCGGATTTTCATTTTGAATGTAATTTATCTTTATGGAATATAGGGTAGACCACGGTCGATGGTAACCTAGACTTTTAACGGAGGTTACGATTTTTTTGAAAATTCGATATCTTGGGTAGAAACTACTGCTCTATCGATGTGAAATATTTTCAGCGCTGTGGTGTTGCCGCTTATATCAAAAAGTACTAACTACTTCAAATAGAACAAATATTGTTGGGTGTACTACTACAGTGACTTAATAAAATGAGCCTTACATTTTTAATGAATCAAAAAATTAGGTAAACGCAGATTGAAAACAAAGAGGCGGCTTATTTAGGCTCAGAAACTGGCAGTCAATCAAGAACGAGACCACTCATTTGACTACTGTGTTTTAAGTCACTGTAATTCACAGCTCTGTAACTAGCCCTGAAACAAGCGCCAAAAAAGCATAGTATTATTTTTATTTACGCGAAAAAAGATGGAAAAAAAAATTGGTGTGCTGATAAAATATTGCGTTTTGAAGGGTAAAATACAGTTGAAGCTTAATCTTGGCTTGATGAAGAGTTTTCGTGGTCTCCACCAGGAAAATCAACCATTATTGATTGGTAGGTATAGGTAGTTTGAATGTGGTGAAATGAGCACCAAAGACGGCGAATGCAGTGGACGCCCAAAAGAGACTGTCAGCGACGAAAAATCAAAAAAATCCACAAAATAATTTTGAATTATTGTAAAGTGAAGTTGATCGAGATAGCAGACATTGTTTAGATATCATCTGAACGTGTACATCGTATCATTCACGAATATTTGTATATGAGATAGCTGTGTGCAAAATGGGTGTCGCGCGAGCTCACAATCGATCAAAAACAACAACGTGTTAATGATTCTGAGTAGTGTTTGAAGCTGTTTAAGTGCAATTAACCTGAATCTTTGCATCTATATGTGACAATGGATGAAACATGGCTCCATTATTTCACTCCGGAGTCCAATCGACAGTCAGCTGAGTGGACTGCACATGATGAACCGAAATAAAAGCGAGGAAAAACACAACAGTCAGCTAGCAAGGTTATAGTATCAGTATTCTGGGACGCGCAAAGTATAATATTCATTGATTACCTCCAAAAGGGCCAGACCATCAACAACGATTATTATAAAGTGTTATTGGATCGTTTAAAGGAAAAATCGTTAAAAAAACGCCCTCAGTTGGAGAAAAAAGGTTCTGTTTCATCAAGACAATGCGCTGTGTCCAAATCAATGAGAACAATCGCAAAATTACATGAATTGGGCTTGGAATTGCTTCTGCATCCACCGTATTCGGCAGACCTGGACCCCAGTGACTTTTTTCTGTTCTCAGACCTCAAATGATTGCTCGATGGAAAGAAATTTAGCGCCAATGAAGAAGTCATCGCCGAAAATGAGGCCTATTTTGAAGCGAAAGACAAATCGTAAATCGTACTACAAAAATGGTATCGAAAAGTTGGAAGATCGCTATAATCGCTGTATCGTCCTCGAAGACAACTATGTTGAATAATAAAATCGAATTTTGCCAAAAAAATGTGTTTTACTATGGTAGACCGGGGACATTCAATTGGACTGTTATAATTGTCTGTCAGAAATCAGCCCATAGAAATAGATAAAATGGTCGTTAAATTTAACACGAAAAAGTACAGGAATATAGCTACAGGGTTAAGATCCTACATTTCGTCGCAACCTTCAACTAGACAATGCATTCAGAATTCTAACATCTCTATCTCCTCCAGTTAGAACTTCTCAAATTTTGGCAGTATCTGTGCGTCAACAAAAATATTTGTGTTCCTCGCAGTAACGACACTTCATCTGAGAAAAATAGCATTTTTGTTTGCCCTTCTGATTATTCTCGAGACGACGAGGAGGAAGCGCCAGTTAATCCTCAAGAGCGAGTCTGATGACGTATTATAATTCGCGTATAACCTGATTTGGTGACATTTATTAACGTCACTGCTATTCATCACGATTACCAAGCAGAATCTTTTCATTAAGTAGATTGTTGTCTGACGGTTTTATGCAGTAATAACTTAACAGCTGAACTTTTATTTCTTGCTCTACAAACATCTGTTCAATTTTATTCAAACTTGCATATAATAAACATTGATAAAACAGTGTACGATGTTGGTTTATTATTCTTTCTCTATTTCAGTAGGTATCCTAATGAGTTCATTTAAGTACTAACAACAGTTATATTTTTCGTTTTGTAGTTGTCTACACTGACTTCCGATTCTATTAAATTTCAACACACGTTAATTGTCAACATATATAATTTGGATATAAAGAAATGATTTGCAACATTATCGCAATTTCTCTTCATTCTGGTAGTTTCAAATTGATTTCGTCAAACGTTATTCATGAATTTAATACGCAATTATAAATTATTTCAAAATCGAAACGTACGATTCGAATACGAATTCCGTAATCTGTCAATTTTCCTAACAGTCACACCAACTGCCAAGATAAAATACAAATCACTAGGATGTATAATCTGAATATTTCCTTGAATTTCGACGATATTTCACAAAACTTGACTGAAATAGAGAAAATATCGTCTAATACTCGTAGCAGAAGGCAATTCGAACACTCATGCGTTCGAAAACTTCTCGAATTTCACATTCGTGTTGGAATAGGAGCCCTTTCTGCAACTTATTTTAGAATATACTATTAAGTACTGATTTGCTCGGATATGAACACTTCAGAAAAATGTTATGCTCTCTTCGATAGATTTGTTCCAATATATACCTACATAGAAATTTCAGTCATAAATATCCACTTTCGTTCATTTCATTATTAGTCTAAGACGCACACTCTACAGGTATCTTTTTCACAATTTATTTCCGAAGTACTCGTATTGTACGATAATGGTCAAAAAATTGTTATTTGAATAGACTTTGCCTATATAATAAAGGCATTTGAACAATCGATTACGATGCATTGCTTCATAAATTGTGGTATCTAGGTTTCTCATTTTGTAACTTACAATAGTACAATGAATCAACATCTGGACTTCCGCAGGGTTCGCATCATGGACCGCTATTCTTTTTTTTTTAAGATAGTTCAACAAGACTCTACTTCGCGGGTGATATAAAGTTCTTCTCTGTTACCTATTATTAGATTGCATCAATATTAAGCTTCAATCAATGCTTGTAGAAAAATAAACGATGAAAATGAATTGATATTTAAAATATAAGTCATCATCAATTGCGATAAACGAAGTTGAAATTACAAGGTGTACACATAAAAATGAAAGTTGAGTTGTCTCTACGTTTTTCATGGCTACGGAAATATCCGATGGAACTGTTTTATTTGAGCTCTAACTTGAGTAATATAAAGTCATTCATTTCAATGACCCAATTATCTGATTTGACCTCGAGATTCATGACATCAATTCAAACTTCAGATGAAGCCATCCTGGACTGGAAGACATCAATTCAGAAAGCACTGAGAAATTGATTGTCGTTTGAATCCCCAACTTCATTTTCACAAAAATGGATTAACTCGAAGTAAAACTCGAATAATACTCTATAAAGACCCGATTACAAGATATCCACATATTATCTATTTCTGAATCTCTCGAAACCGATCCAGACCAGCTAGATTATATAGCCTGTTACTCGCCAAATGAAGGAGAATTACCTCCATATTTCCACGAGCGCCTAGCACTCCTTCCCCAACGAAACTAATGGCGAGTCTCCACCCACAAACATTAAAATAATATCGTACCGATTAACTTTCCGAACAACGAATGGCGTAGTCGATTATGAACCGTTCATTATCATTGTTAACATTCAGAATTGCCAACCTTTGGGGAAATTCCGCCGAACTCTAATCCTAACTGCACTCCAACTCCAATCGGAATAAATTTCTTAATTCCATTCCGAGTTGAAGATACTCTCGTGAATGATAAATCGTCTAATTTGAATAGTAAATCACTTTCGGCCGTATGTAACGCATTCAAATCCAGTCATTAAACGTGCTGTACGCCTAGTAATAAAACTGATAATTGAGGTTAATTTGATATGCAGGTTCCATGCATGAAAGGTTAAGTGTTCGTGTTTGATTCATGCTACAAGTAGCGAGAGGGGGTGGCGCACCCTTATTCAACCGCTAAATATAATCGAAATATATGTGGCAACAAGATTACCTACCAAATCTCTATGAACCATTCGACGAGACTATTGCCTAAGCTCTTATTCGGGACTGTGGTATTATTCATCGAATATTCATATTGAAATCACTAGGCTATTGTTCCGCCCCGTTTAATGAATGTATTTAACTATATAGTTTCAAATTTATTATTTTTAATATTGCCCCGAATTATGGATGCATACCTACCTCTCTCAGTCGCAAAGGTGGGTCACAACTGCGCAATGCTGTTATTTTATTTCACCAAACTTAGATTCGAAATTCATAAAAATGATTACATATACACATTACATACATATTAGGTATCAAGCCCTGCCGTTTGCCGTTTAGCTGTGTATTGTGCAGAATGTGGCGCCATCTCTCGAGGTATCAAAGTATGCTAGTATCGACGATTCCCCATATAAGGAGGTAAAATGTTTCTTTGAGAGCTTGATAACTTCAAATAATGATACAGGCAGTGATGTTTTCATCATTATAATCTTGTAGATCATTTCATGGCATTCATTTTTTGAATAGGATTTTCGGCATTTGTCTGCCATGGCGACGAGTTACATAGTTCATTCGATCAGTCCATTTTCTTCATTCCCTTTTCCAATAATTCTGGCCGAATGGTGTCAATGAAGGCTTTGGTAGGTAATGTTCAAAGCTTCAAGAGCTGTTGTTTTGTCAGCATGAACCAATGATAATTAATGAACAGTTGACAGGACTACTTTTGGAAATAAAGTTGTCACCAAATAGATTTTGCAATACATGGTTAAGCGCGCTGCATGGAAAGTCTTTTTGAAACCAAAAGTCGATGTTTAGATGATTAATTTTTGGAAACAAAAAATCAATCGTCAGTAGCACGTTTTTGTCTCGTTGACGATTTAAAATCGAGAAGAGTAAAAATAGTGCGAAAAAGATCAATTACTGCATGAATTGATTGCTCACTAGGCTGATTATGTTGACCCTATATGTGAAGGGACAGATGAACTTCACGAACAGATTTATTTTTTCAAAGTAAATTACCACAGATTGGTAGCGTTGTTCTGGCGTTGAATGATGAATTGGCAAACCATGCTGAACAGAAATTTTTCAAATAACTTTCAGAAGGCTGACATTAATTAAACGGAAATTGGTATTAAGAGGTTTTCTGAAGTGTTGAATTCGAACCTGATGTTATTATTGCTCTCATTCGTAGGGAGCGCCACCTACACCTCTTTTTCTTTTATGGAGATTTATAACTTTCTTGATTTAGCACATTTTTCAGTTTAATGATCGATTCCTAAGTAATTTGTTCCGGTTTTTTTGTAGGGGGCGCCACCTACTTCATTACTGTTTCCTCGTTTGAAGAAATCATTTTTTTGGGGACATTTTTAACACTTATCTCAGAAACGAAGCATTTCCTGACATATATTCATTCGGACAATTCTTATTAGAATATTGTGAGGAATCACCTCCTGAAGTTGATCAAAGCACTTTTGAATCACACTGTATACAGAACAATAATTTCGAGCCTCTTGCTGAATTTGGTGCTGATCCCGATCAGAATCATAAAAAATTGAAGAAGAATTTCGCAAAAAAAAGAGGAAAGCACAAACGTAAAATCAGGAAATTTTTATCAACATTCATTCGTCAATTGCACCCTTGGAGGATACACAACTGAATATATGCTGTTTCCAAGGGTTTACGACTCAGTACTTCTACAGTCCATGTAGACATTCTTTTTAAAATTATCTCAATATTCACAAATGAGCTATGATCATAACAAAATAATTTATCAATTTCTAAACATTGTTTGAGCATGTCTCTTTTCATGATCAGAGGAATTAACCTACTGAACACAAATCACATAAGAAATGTCAAAAAAATAATGAAACGTGTTGCCATTATAACTATTTGTATCATTTCTAGTGAAAAACCCTATAAATTCTTATGACAATTTTCAATCGAATCTGTAGATTTAAATATAATGAAGAAAGAAAAATTTCGAAGGGTCATATTCCAGGAACCTCTAGTACGACTTACCCATTAACCAACTCAACTGCGGTATTCAAGATCCGATCTTACCCTGCAAGTTTCAAGTTTTGAATAGAAGACCCTGATCGTTTGGGACCATTCCTGGCATAAAATTCGATAATTGCAGATATTGTGACGAAATGATAAAAAGATCTGTTCGGTGATGCAGTACTCAAAAACTCTACAATTTACGGAAACAGTTCTCAAGAACCCGGTATAAGTTTGAGATTAATGCTTCCAATCACCCCCTCCAAGATGTCAACATCTGTCTATGAATATTAACTCAAACGTAAATAGTCTCGTGTCTTAATTAAAAAAATGGTAATGAAGTGGTGGAAATAAACAGAGTCATTCTCATGCGGTCGAACCGGTCACAAGGGAGCGCTCACTCGTTATTCTTATGTAGATTCAGGGGGCCAGTTTTATGGAAACCGCGATATAATGACAGAGGGAATAACAGACCTCCAAACCGCATACATTAGTGTCTCAAACCGCATTCGCCGCCAAATCCCTGTTATTTGTGCTATCAAAATTGCCCCCACGACATTTCCTTGTATAATGCAACAGTAAAGTCATTATTTTTCGAACGAAATAACGACCTGTTTGATATTGGCCAGATAGAGACAATAGGACTTCCTCGAAGGATGTGATTGCCTCAATTATCTGCTGGTAAATTGAATAACTCCGTGGCTAGCTCTAATGCGAACAATTGTTCGCGGGAATAATTTATGTGTTCGATAAATATTTCAATTTTCCCCCAATTGGTTCGAAAACTAATATTGAAAGAGAAATATTTGTGCCGGTATAAGCCATTAGGTATATATCGTTGTTGGAAAAGAAGCAATTGTCAATTGTTTCATGAATGACTCAACGAATAAAATATGAAATGAAACAACCCAAACGATTATTGTAGGGATAATAATAATAATAATAATAATAATAATATATTTATTGATCCCTTAAGACATACAAAATGCATAGGATAAGTCAATTGGAAAAAAAAGAAAAATGAAATTTCTGAAACTAATTCTACAAACAAAAAACTTAATTAAGCTGTGACAACACACTTGTCATCCAGATACTCCTTAACACTATAATAACATTTGTTATGTAAAATACATTTGATAGTTTTTGTAAATTTTATTTTATTGAGCAACTTAACAGTATTAGGCAGATGATTGAATAATGTTATGGCCTGATATACTGGGGAAGTTTCATATTTGGCTGTTGTATGTGATGGAATGTACAAAGTAGCATTATTTCTGGTAGAGTAATCATGAAAACTGGATAATGTTACCATTAAGTGTTCATGTTCCTTGATATAGGTTAAACATCTATAAATATATAGAGAAGGTAGCGTTAAAATCTTATGTTGACGAAAGAAAGGTCTACAGGAATCACGTGGGTGTAGGTGGAAAATCAGACGCATAATTCTCTTTTGAATAACAAACACCCTTTTAGCATCGACAGAGTTACCCCACAACAGAATATTATAGTTCATATGACTATATACCAAGCTATAGTAAACAGATATAACCGACTGGAATGGTAATGAATTATTTATCCTACTAATCGCATAGAAGGAACTACACAATTTTTTGCAAACAGCATCCACATGGAAATTCCACCTTAAAGAACTGTCCAGATGAATACCTAGAAACTTTATAGTCTCTTTCGATACAACATCTTGGTCGAGGCATCGAATAACTAATCGATTATTATTAATATTTCTGATACTGAAATAAATGCATTCGGTTTTGTTTGCATTGAGAATGAGCGCATTTGAACGACACCAATTTACAAAATTGAGAATCAATGTATTGCAAAGCTTAGACAGTTCCTCAAGACTCCGAGCCGAGATCAACACTGACTTATCATCAGCAAATATAATCATTAATTCGGATATAATGTGTTCAGGTAAGTCATTAATGAACAAAAGAAATAACAACGGACCAAGGACCGAGCCCTGAGGCACTCCCAAATCGACACTAAATTTTTCTGACCAACATTTATCAACTCTAACAGTCATCCACCGATCGGTTATGTAGCTTAAAATCCACTGGAGAAAAACACCGCGAAAACCAATGTTATATAGCTTGCTCTCGATGAATTTCCAAGGAAGAACATCGAAAGCACGCGAGAGATCAAAGAAGAGACCTGCAACATGAAGGCCTCTATCGAGGCTCTTGTACACGTAATCAGTAAAGGAGAATGCTGCAGTCTCTGTGGATCTACCCTCTCTAAAGCCATGCTGGCAGTCGCTTATCACCCCAAAACGGTTTAGAAATGAGATCATACGACCATACACGATTTTTTCAAATACCTTAGAGAACACACTTAAGAGTGAAATGGGTCGATAATTGGTTATATTGCTGGGATCGTTTTTCTTCAAAACAGGTATAACCGAAGCAATTTTTAATATAGAAGGAAACTTGCCTGTGTTGACAGATAAGTTTATAAGATCAGCCAAAGGTTTGGCAACAACATCAACCATCGCCTTCAATATGCCAACAGATACCTGGTCAATTCCTGTACTTTTCTTGTTTTTTAAAGTCTTCACAATTTGAATTATCTCTTCTCTCAGGACTGGATAAAAGAAAAAAGTGTTCATCGAAAGGGCAGATGTGGTGCAAACCTGAGACACAGAATTACCAAAGTGATTCAATATACTGACCTGCGCAATGGAACTGAAATAATTTGCAAATATATTAGCAACAGCAGAAGGGTCAGTATAGGATGTTCCATCTATACTCAGACCTATAGTATTATTTGAGGCACCTCTCCTACATAATTCCCTATTGACCAAGTTCCAAACAGTTTTAGTTTTATTCGTGGATGAATTAATGGCATTTTGATAAAATTCACATTTTGTTTTTGTTAACAAATTCCTAAAATTAGTCTTAGCTTGCTTGTAAATTCCAAATGATTCACTCGATCTCAAATTTTTGTTGAGCCAATTCAAATTTTTCAAATTTATACTGAATTTCTTAATCTCATCATTTATCCAGTTCTTATTTATTTCATTTGGGGATCTAGAGTGAATCATGGGACAACTTAAGTCTATACAATATTTAACAATTTCAAAAAAAGCTCTGAAGCACACATCAATATCAGGACTCAAGAAAATATTATCAAAGGATACAGTTTCCATAAACAAAGCAAGATTATTTAATGAACGAGGTGATACATTTCTGACAAATCCTCGCTCATGAACTGTTTTTGCGTTTGCAGTTGATTCATTAATATAATCCAAGGCAATGACTTTGTGATCACCTAAATGACCCTCAAAAGTTCTAGAATTGCAGGAGTCTGACGGTGCATTCGTCAGAATATAGTCAATTTTGGATACAGATTTTAGATTGTTAACATTGATGTATACTCTAGTAGGATCTGAGGAAGTAACCCTCAAATCAAAACATTGTAGTAAATCGTCAAGAAGTTGCTTACGTGGACAAGTTGACATTAAATAATTTATATTGAGATCACCACACAAAAATATAATGTCAGCTAACTTTAAACAGTGCTGCAAAACAAAGGATAGTCTCTCAAGAAAAAGGTCAAAGTCACTATCTGGTACTCTATAAGCACTTATGAAACAATATTTCCTACCATAATTATTAACTTTCACACCGCAGAATTCAATTTGCTTTTCAACAGACATTTTAGAGATGCCAATATCACTCACCAATAGGTCAGCTCTAACAAGAAGAACAGTACCACCATGTCCATAATTGAGGCGGCAGTATGACGCTGCTTGTACATAACCATATATACAGTAGGAACTTAATTTATCGGCGCTGCACCAATGCTCGACAATACTAACAATTGATGGACGCTCTTCCGCAAGGAGCAACTCCAAGTTGACTATTTTGTTGCATATGGATTGAACATTAACATGCATCACTCTGAATGAATCGGATTCATTATATCTTTGTATTTCCTGTTTCGGTTCAGGAAAAAATAATTAACACTAGCATTTTTGGGCCAATTGTCAGCATTTTTGACTTTGTCAAATTCAGTGATAGGTATTAGTACTTTGAAGGAAGCATATGATTCGGGATATCTAGATTGTATTTTTTCACATTCAACACTTGGAAAGTTCTTATTCAGGAATGCTTTAAGGTCATCAGTGGAAGTATCAGGTCTGAGCCTAGAAACATGTAGAGCCCTCTTTTTTTCGATTCCGAGAACTGTAGGAGATTCAGCAGATCTTCCAACAACCAATGCCGAACGATTCCTCCTCGAGGATTTTCTAGGAGGCACCGTCCTCCATTCATTTATTTTCGAGCCACTAGATGTATTGTTGATGGAACTTTTAATCTTGCCTTCAGCATCAGCAACAGCAATGTTCATCTCATGGAGAGTAATTTTCTCGCGCTGACGTTGGAGACACCCTGTATTTGTTGAATTCGAGGTCTTCGAAGCATCTCCAGATGAAATGTTATCTTTAATCATTGGATTCGCTGCATGAGTAATATCGCTATCGGCCACAACATCTTGATTTACATGAATGTTATCATTTTCCTTATCACATCGGATACATATTTTATCTTTTATCGAAATTTCATTTTCCAAAACAGAAATTTTGTATTTTAATAATACTGTGTTTTCTTCTAAGAGACGATTTTTGCTCTCAAGTTCATGAATTATTTTCAATAAAAGATCCTGATGAGAAGAGTTTTCTGTGATTTCTATATTATTAACACTCTCAAGTATGTCATCTTCACTGGATTTAATACTGATATTAACAAATGTTATCTCTTCATCACAACATTTTTTCATCTTTTGGGCACAACTTCGGTGAAACATTTTGGTACAAATCTTGCACTTTGCACCACATTTTACAACGGAATTTTTACATCCGCCGCACTTAGACGGATCAATACGCGATCGATTATCCATAACGTCTGGTTTTCGTTGACGAACTCATCGTGAATATCCTTTCAACTTCCAATACAATTTATCTGATAGAAACGACAACGATAGAGTTATGTATATAATCAACCCTGCGCATTCACCATTTTGCTATAGCAGTCATATTTCAAATATGAATAATAAGAATAATTCTGGGTGTTCTACAAACTCTATAACAAATGATAGCTACGTTCCTTCAGCTCATTTCTTTCCATATGAACAGCTCTGAATCGATCTCGTTCAGAGGAAATAAGCATTTGAAAATATATATTTTATTTTTAGAAAACTCAGAAATATCAGCAGCCTGAGGCCTAGGGCTGCACATTTTGAGGGGCGGAGCTTATTAAGTTTTTATTTCGATTCACAGATTTGAAAAAAGACATTATAGGTACAGACACAAAGCATGACTTTCGAAAATTGAAGAAAAATTGAAATATGTAACAAAAATTGAAATATAGTCCCGTATATAGAGCAAAATATTCAAGATTTCAAAAACTCTACATAAATAATTGCTAAACGCTTTGTAACATGTTCTTCATTCATCAATTTAAGAATGTCATAATAGTGATTCGTTATTATAACCGAACTTCAGTTATTATTACATAGGCGTACAACTTTGCTTCTGCCGTTCTATTACAAAATTCGAAGCTTTATTGTAAAAAACTGATTTCACATTTATGATTCAAAGTATTGTCCATCGCTGGCCACTACTTTATCCGATCTTTGGCGCCGAGTACAAATCCCGCGTTGAAAAAACTGATCATCTTTTGAAGCGATCCATGCATCGATCCAATGCTTTACTTCTTCATAAATCCGCTGCTGGTCAGCCAGGCCGTGTGCCATTGGTCGAAACAAGTGATAGTCCGAGGAAGCAAAATCGAGAGAATACAGCGGGTGGGGTAGGACTTCATATTCCAACGTTTCCAAGTATGTCTTGAACACTTTCGTGAAATGGGGTCGAGCATTGTCATGCTGTAAAATCACTTTATCATGTCTCTCGTTGTATTGCGGCCGTTTGTCTTTCAATGCTCGGCTCGAACGCATTCATTGCGTTCGATAACGATCGCCTGTAATTGTTTCAGTCGGTTATAATAATAATACACTACGCCGAGCTGGTTCCACCAAATAGGGAGCATGACCTTGGAACCGTGAAGATTCGGTTTGGCCGTCAAAGTGAAAGCATGGCCGGGATATCCCCATGATTTTCTGCGCTTGGGATTATCGGAATGAACCCATTTTTCGTCTCTAATCACAATGCGATGCAGAAATCCCTTCCTTCTTTGACTTGCAAGCAGCTGTTCACAAGCAAACAAACGCCGATCAACATCTTTTCTTGTTTCTGAATCATTTCCATGACTTTCAGGCGTTTTATAATGGCTTGTTGTGTCACTCCCAATGAACCTGCCAATTCTTGTTGCGTTTGACACGAATTTTATTCAAGTGATGCCATCAATTCTGCATCTTCGAAAACCATCTTGCTTTCACCGCCATGCCGGTCTTCGACGTCAAAATCACTGTTTTGAAGCGTTGAAACTACTCTCGTCACAATTTTTCACCATTAGCGGCCTCACCGAATATATTTGAGAGCATTTGATGAGCCTCATCCGCAGATTTATTCATATTGAAGCAGAAAATTAAAACATTAAAATCATTCTTGAAAATCCCAACCTAAACGTAAGCAATAACACGTTTCTGAAATGGTATATGGAATTTTTGAGTCCCATACAAAATTTGGTGATAAATAAAGAATTAGTAGCTACACGCTGAACATTCACCAAGGACAGTTTTCATTAGATTTTCTTCATCTTCTAAATTTACCTCAGTTGTCCAAATGAAAAAATTAACTCAACAAGATTATATATCTTTTTGATGTGTACTTTTCTGTATAGAAATACTATTCCAAATTAACAAATATCAATTCAATTAGTCTACGGTTCCTAAAATGCAATTTTCGTGAAATGAATATAAAAATTTAAAGTTGGCAATATAGAATATTACTATTAGTTTTTATGAAAGATACTGAAAAATTGCATTGAAAAATACAAAAATTCCGAAACGACGGCGACGTCTATCCTTATGTTAATTGAGTTATTCAATTCATTAACCGTTTACTCAGATCATACAGTTTTGTAAAATTCATTTCTCTTTTGCATGGTCTCTGATATTTTGTCAATTTGGATATGTATTTCTAGATAAAATGGTATATATGCAGAAGATTTATCAAATAGACAAATAGTGAAGGTTTTGACACAATGATGTCATAATTTCGATGATTAAGTAGGCTCATTCAACCCTATAATTCATAATTTACTATTTTTCCATCGGAAAAAGTCAACTTTATAAACTGCACTAATAAAGTGAACATATTTTCACATTTGTTGAAAAAAAGAGAACATAGAATATCCGCCTTTGTTCCGATTGTAATGAACAGTTTAATCATTTAGCATTTCTATTTCTTCAATTGTGAAATGTTTCCGATATAGTTAGGAATAACCCTTCAAGAAGCCATATCTCCATGGTATAATGGTACCCACGTTACCTGATACTTATATCGAAGTGTGTTTTGATCCCAACAAAACCCAGTATCGATCTACACCGTGTATTTAAAGCAACAGCTGTGCTCGCATATGTCGGCTGCCCTGAATTTTCAAACACGTAAGCCATATAGGTATCCCTGTATCCTGCTTTATATCCTATTCGGGGTTCAATGACTCATCAGGTAGCCGTGGTTTAACGACGTCAAGGCTCACATAACGGAAGCTGCATATCCGAGTAGTCTTCGGGGTGGAAGTGATAGGTTTCCTTAAACCAGCTGGATGGCGCTCAACAGTGCTGCATCAGCGGTTTGTTATTGATAGCCGCTATGGGCTCTTTACTGGAGCCAGTGTGGAAGCAAGGGATATATCTCACAAATTTTACATTTTTTTCCTAATTTCTGCAGCAATTGGATGAAAGCTCTAAACGGTATGATTGAGCGTCCGTTCAATCATTCTACCCTTTGGAATCCACATAACTGTATATGTAGATATATGTTGTGTGTATAGAGGAAGGAACAAAATTCATAACTTTATTATAGAACGGTTTCAAGCAAAATGCTCAGACAGGTCTATTTAAGTTTTTAATTGATCACCTTACGACATTTTTTGACGCCATATTTCCTGGGAAGTGGATAAAATGTCGTAGGATCTATTGAGAAGCTACCTCGTTCCCCAGATTTGGCTTCTTGTTTTTTTTTGTAAGTTCATTTAAATAAAAGTTTTCAATGTGTATTTCTTTTACAGTATTTTTCTTGAATATTTTATGACTCCGATAGTGTGATCAGCTTGAAATTTGGCACTGAGTTTGAAAATAATATTTCATATTAACGCCCATTCTAAGCTCAAACTTGGAAAATTTATAAACACCTTGTATAATTTCGTCTCGGGAGTGAAAATAGCACTTTAGTTCCTAGGTTTATAATATACCTACTAATATTACCTCAGTATGTTACTTTTTAGCTATTGCTACCCGGTTCGTAATTCAGGAATATTAGCGATAAATATTGACTTGTGGAAGAATAGGTCGTTTCTCAATATTTCCAAGAATTGAATCGTTTTTTTTAATGAAGGTGGTTTAGTCATACAATTTATTATTCCAAATGTACAGGGGTCGATAAGCCAATTCCCCTTCTCGATATTCAAGCTCTGATGGTCATAGAGTGGTTCAAGGGGTCTACAGATTTTTTCGATATCTATTTGAATCTATGCTCTGTTGTGCAGGTTTATCCCAGACAAAAATAACTGATTTTTTATTAAAAAAAAAAGGATTATGAGTTTCAAATCAAAGCATTTCTTCCCGACCCAAGGCTCGAGCTGCAACCTTCGAATTAGGATAATACGTCAAGTCAAGTCAAATAGTCATTTGTTTTTTTACTAGGCAGCAAAGAAGTAGATTAACTGCCGCGACTGAAAGTTGGTAGCCAAGCGTAAAAATCGCAATTGTTGGAATAGTTGGTTGCAATGGAAATTTATATGTCCATAATAATTATAGTCTGAAAATTTAGGAAATATCTGACAGTTTTTTTGAAGAATATCGGATATATTTATATTATGGACAATGATAGCGACTTAGAAGTCCTACCTGTTCCTCCAGAAATAAGGGAGGTGGCCAAAAATATTGAATGTCAGAAAATTTCGAATGTTTTCTTCCCATTGGGAATAATCATATTGCTGACTATTGATATTTGCTGTCAATCGGAGCAAAAAATTCATTTGAACATCGCGATATCTACATTTTGTAAAACGTTTTTGCACACAAGTGAGACTTTTTTTTATTTATAGGTCTAACCTTACTATCTACTATAATTTTATTACATGTTAATGAACTTAATTCTAGTGACAATTGTGTTTACGTGTCGGTTTATGGGTCGTATAATTCATTTTTTTGAAACATAGGAGTTCGCGGTCCACCCCATTGGACTAACTACCCATAAAAAATGATCAAGTTCTCATAAAATACAAAAATTCAACCTTGAAAAAGTTTTTAATGAACATACTCTCGACGAGGCATGTTAGTAGTGCCCTCTATGACAGTAAAAAAAACTAATTTTTCTATTTCAGTATCGTAATGAGTTCATTGAAGTTATAAAAACAGTACTGTAATGAACTCATTACAGCATCGTTTTCAGTTATATTTTTTGTTTTGTGGTTGTCTCTATTGACTTCCAATCCTATCAAATTTCAACAAACGTAAATAATTGTCAATATAATATAATTCGGATACAGTGAAATGATTTGTATTATTATTCGCTATCTCTCTTAATTCTGGTGGTTTTGAATCGATTTTGTCAGACGTAATTCACGAATTTAATGTGTAATTGTAAATTATTTGAAAATTCGAAACGTACGATTCATATTCAAATTCCGTAATCTGTCAATTTTCGTAACAGTCACACCTAGATACAATACAAAAGTCACTAGGATATATAATCTGAATTTTTCATCAAATTTCTTCAATATTTCACAAAACTTGACCGAAATAGAGAAAATAACGTCTAATACTCGATGCAGAAGGCAATTCCAACCAACAATTTGGCATTCGTGTTAGAATATGAGACCATTCTACAACTTGTTTTAGAATATACTATTACGAAATTTGTTAGTTTCCAAACATACGAGATTAAAATAAAATTTGGGCAGTTTCAGTACCCTTCATCTGGATGCAGATACTGACATTACTCACAGAATGAACTCATCTTTTTTTTGTGAAATCCTGAATATCTAAAAAATTATACATGCCACCGCAGTAAAGAAAACGATAACTATAACTAAATAACTCGAAAATAATGAATCCCCGTGCGAAAACCAAATCCCACAAGCCTTTCTGATCCTATCATCGTTGCAACAACGAACTCCAATCCGACCCTGTTGCTTGCATCAGCAATCAGGTGGTCGCCGCGCCAGCCAGGTAGTCAAGTATGGCACGTGACTGCCCAAACGGCCTACTTGGCACGCGTCATATATAGGCCACGTGTTGGTCTGATGGCAGGGGGGGCACCCTTTCCTTTGAAGGAACTGTTGATGGTTGAAACCCAGTAGCCATGAAAGGAACCGCTCCACTCTTTTGAGCAGATTACAGGTGTTGGAGTGGATGATTGCTGAGATGAAATGCGAGCAGTGGACATCTGTAGAATGCCCATATGAAACCATGCAGGTGATACGGAGACGCGTGTTCGATTTTACAGTTATATCTCAACGGAATTTTATATTCGGGTAGATATAGATGATGCATTTTTAATGACTGACATTGTATTAAAATCACTCAGTAATGGTAGAAACCTTAGAGTAATAAAAATCATAGATAGAGGGAGCATATGTCATTTTCAGTAAGCAAATTTTGTCCCCAACGTAAACTATCAAATTTGACATAAAGAGCGGAAATGAGAATATTAGTGATACGATATTCAACTCAATTCGCGAGTTTATCCACAAAGTACGCACTTTCTATGTCCCATAGTGAATCAAAGTTTCATAATAACTCGGAATAGATTGGAATAAATACCTAAATATATTAGAAATTCAGAAAACAAACTCCAAGCGCGCCAAACCACGTGAAACAATCGATGACACTAAGAGAGCAATAGTTGCCAAACCTTGGATTTCAGGAGGTAGATACCGAAAACAATAAATATTCTGCTTACTATAAATTTGACAATTAGGAAAACATCGGATTCCAAATATTCAAATTTGCATATTTAATCGGAAATCACTCAAATAAATATATTTCATTCAATGTACTTAAGATATAGTAAAATTGTGGATTTGAAAATATATCACAATCCGACAACGTATTCTAACCATGTTGAGGACATGTAAAAATTGCGTATACTCCCTCTATCTATCCGTATACTCCCTCTATCAACAGTTTTAATTGCACATTTTTTGGGGGAAAATGTGATAATTCATCCATAACAAACGATTTATATGCTTCTCGATTGTTTCGGTCTCTAATTACTACTTACGGAAATTCATCTTAATATGATTAAAAAGTAAAACACTTTATTTCCGCTTATATTTAGATGTTTAGTAGTCGTTTCTTTCATCAGAACAAATAACATTTAATAACAATGTCTGTATTAGCAAACTTGTACCCCCATGTATATAGAATAACCACTTCCAACTCCATGTAAAATTTCGAGTTGATATCACAACCAGAACCAACAAAAATTCAAGAAGAATATCGAAAAAAAATTCCGATATAACATATAGGGCCGAATGCACCATTCAAAAATAAACGCTGTTTACCTAATCAATGTTTAGTATTAATCGATGATTATAATTTTTTGCTAATAATCGATGTTCAGCTTAACATGAGATATGTTTGGCAACATTTCAAAATATTGACGGTGATCATAGAAAAATCAGGAATTTCAATTTTCTAGTATAATGTTCTCTGTTCTTGTGGTGACGAAGTTAAAATAAATCACAAATTATCATTATAAATTGTCAGTGAATGATAATTCACGATCTGAATGAGAATCCATATTTCAATTTTGAAATTCCTCACAAAACCAAACACAGAAACGTATAATGTGACACCATCAGGTTATGTCCATAAAGACATAATGTTTATGGTTATGTAATAAGTCATATGTTTTGACGTTTTGAGTTGCGCAGAACTATAGACATTATATCAAATTGATATTAGGTATATGCGCAGAACGCTGTTTAAAACTAATCGGGAAAATAAACGTCCAAATTTTCCTGTTTAGTGTAATCGGTGATTAGGCCACATTAAACGCCATTTGACAGATGGTGCAAGAGAAATCAGAAAGGAATCAATGTTTAAATTTTTAACCAACGATTAGGCAAATGGTGCAACTGGCCCATAATATTCTATCATTTCAAGATTCATGCAAATTTCCATGTTGAACGAGGCGTTATAACCATAGACTATTTGAAAAGAAATATGAAGAAATTTTAGACGTGGAAAGGAGCACTCAGGCGAAAATTTTACCCTTGTCTGCCACATAAAACTTCATACTGTGTGCAGTCTCCATGGGTGCAATTAGCGCATGAAGGAATATGTGTAGTGATATACTATGACATAAATCGTGTAGGGTGGAACACCCTTAGTGTTAAGGTATATTTTCTCATTATGACTATGAAAAATTTGATCATCTTCGTGACTAGAAAAGTATCGCCTTATAGGTTAATTGGCAATATTGTTTAATATTTATGTTCCTTCTATAAATACAAAGTAATAAAATTTCGACGGAATAGGTCTCAGAAGCATGTAAACGTAAAAGTCTAATTAATTTGCATATTTCCCTATTCATGATCGAATGTAAATGATCCAACATCATAAAAAATCCACCGAAAACATGTTGAACACGTTATTTACTCCGGATATTCATGGCCATGAATAGTCTTCTTGTAGCTAAAAAGTTGTCTATAAAATGGATCTATTTAAGTTTATGATAATTTCCCGACAGACGAAAATCCTCAGAATGTTACGAAAATATGTTCGACGAGTAAATAGAATACCGTGTGGAAATTTCAAGGATATTGCTCTGAAAATTTTGAGTAAGAAGAATACAGGTATACAGGGTGTTTCCTAAACATGCGGCAAAAATTCAGGGGGTTGTTCCTTGGACTATTTTAAGCATGTTTTGTCCTTGGATGATTTTTGAAAAACCTCTTTGTTTCGAAGATACAGGGCGAACAACATTTTTCATATTTTTAAAATTAATAATAGTTTAAATAAAAATGCGTACCGCACTGTGTTTACTAAGTAGGTACAATTTATTTTTAAATTTGTTTAACAACATTCCAATTACTAAAACCCCTTAGATTATTTCCTATGGGGCCATCTAAAATCATTAGTTTATACCACTCCAGTAGAAAATGTGGAAGACTTGCGAAATCGGATCGGGGTGTAACTTAATAAGAAATGATCCTGGTGTTTTTGAAAGGGTTCGGCAGTCAATGAGGAGAAGATTGGATGCTTGTATGCTGGCTAGAGGTGGTCATTTTCAACAGTTTTTGTAGGTTGAGTTGAATTTTCATGTAATTTTTCATAATAAAATGTTATTATCTGAAATTTTGTTTCCCCTATATCTTCGAAACAAATAGGTTTTTCAAAAATCATCAAAGGACAAAATATTCTTAGAATAGTCCAAGGAACAACCCCCTGAATTTTTGCCGCATGTTTAGGAAACACCCTGTATATTAAGAATCACCTGAAGAGTTCATGATATGAAGGAACAATTGTTTCGAAATTAAATTGAACGAAAAGTGCGAAACCTCCTGAGCACCCCTTTTTCATTTGTAAAGGGAGTTTTTTTTTAGAACTATAGAACTTCAAATTGCAATAAAACAACGATGGATTCTTCGATTGACATGAATTTTATTTATCCGCAAGATAATCTTGTGGCATTACATTTTGAATATGATTTCTGGCATATGACCGCCACGGCTGGCTCGGATGTAGTCCAATCTGGACGTCCAATTTTCGATGACTTTTTCCAACATTTGTCGTCGTATATCGGCAATAACACGGCGAATCTTGTCTTCCAAATGGTCAAGGGTTTGTGGCTTATCCGCATAGACCAATGACTCTACATAGCCCCACAGAAAGTAGTCTAGCGGTGTTGAATCACAAAGGCGGTCACCAAACGTGTCTTTCAATAAATCGATTGTGGCACGTGCTGTGTCTCATGTTGCGCCATCTTGTTGGAAGCACAGCTCCTGGACATCATGGGTGTTCAATTCAGGAATGAAAAAGTTAGTAATCATGCCTCTATACCGATCACCATTGACTGTAACGCTCTGGCCATCATCGTTTTTGAAGAAGTACGGACCAATGATTCCACCAGCCATAAAGCGCACCAAACAGTCAGTTTTTCTGGATGTAACGGTGTTTCGACATACACTTGAGGATTAGCTCCACTCCAAATGCGGCAGTTTTGTTGGTTGACGTGGCCATTCAACTGCTCTGATGGACGATTTTGTCGACGATAAAACGGACGTAGTGCGCGATACGTATTCCGCACAAAATCATTACTTTCGAAATAAAATTACACTATCTGTAAGCGTTGTTCAGGCGTGAGTCTATTCATGATGAATTGCCAAACCAAACTGAGAATGAATCACCTAACAGCTGTTAAATCGGTCGCCATTTTGAACAGTAATGTCAACTTAAAG
The DNA here is from genome assembly GCF_914767665.1 of Harmonia axyridis. Classification (NCBI taxonomy): domain Eukaryota; kingdom Metazoa; phylum Arthropoda; class Insecta; order Coleoptera; family Coccinellidae; genus Harmonia; species Harmonia axyridis. The sequence goes on along the minus strand of NC_059502.1, from coordinate 15,343,105 downwards.
TTATATACCTCGAAAAAAACACCCTATATTTCTGACCAAATTTCATGTGGTTATGACTCCCCGATAAACATGATATTCTGAATGAATCTTGAAAACCTATAACTGCAAGCATAATTTCATTTCGATCAGATCTTCGGAATACAAGTTGGAATTGATTATTACAGAATATTATATATTATAATAAAATAAAATTATTCAATCAATCTGAGAAGTTACATGCCATAAAAAATTTTTATAACTTACTAACTTCAACTTTCATTTATCTCTTTGTTGGTGAAATGTTGTTAGGGAAACGAATCTTCTAATAAAAAAAATTCCGATTATACCTGATCATCTCGTATTATTTTTCCTCTTCCTCTAGAAAATCAACGTTTATGTCAAAAAGAATAATCACCGAAATTGAAGAATCATGGATCGAATTTTATATCGGAATATTTCAGCCGAGATCGAAGAGATTCGTCACTACCTGACCCCATTACTGTTGAGGTAGTGGTGGTGGATTTTTCATATTTCTGAATTTTTTGAAACTACATATTCCATATTATTGCTAATGACCATACAAGACGATGCCAATTCAATGAATAAATGATAATAAAATTCCGCATATTTTCCAGGAACTCGGAAACAGAAATATGCTTTGATCTTGTAAGGTTATCCTATGAGAGAGGAGAGAATACTCTACAATATTAGGAAATGGAATAACCTCCTCTGATTGCTTTCAGGTGAAAATCCAGATGTGTTCTTTTTCACCACCGGCCATGACTTGCGGGAAAATTTTCTTTCAGGAAGAATTTTCTTTCCATACAAAAGACACGTCTTTCAGTTCCACCTGGAAAATTCGGTTTTTCAGCAAAAAGATCCACCTCCAAGATCGGCCATATAACTGCATATCTGTTGATCACGTTATTCACCATTTCAAAAAGCAACTCGGTACAGTCGGTACAAGTTTTTGATATAGACGAATTATCTGGAAATATATGGCTGATAACCATATAAAAATGTGAACCCAATTAAAATAAATAAACCTAATATATTGTTTCGGCAATTCGGAGAAAAAGATATTGGATTCAATCTCGTTATGTTGTAATATGACAAAGGAGATAATACACTGCAGTATCAGGAAATGCAATAATATCCTAAGATTGCCTTCATTTGAAATATTGGAATATTTTCTTTTACTCCTCCGGCAATAAATTGCGGGAGAATTTTCTTTCAGGAATAATTTTCTTACCGTTGAAAAGAAGTGTCTTTCCGGAAAAATTGTTCTCCTACAACTGCTATGAAAAGCGTATTGTCCACAGCTTACTCAATTCCAAAACTATGTATTGCTCATACTGTGGGAATATTTATTTATAATACAAGTGCAGAAGGCATTGATATTCTTCCACGAGTTCAAAATTCAAAAACGAGTGAGTTTTTGAATGAACGAGTGGTAGAATGAGCCTTCTGTACGAGTATTATACATTATTTTCTCTAATTCATTGCATTTTCATTGAAATTAATGAAATATTTCCATAAATATATTTTAGTGATTTTTGCATTGAAAAATGTTGGTTGGCAGAACTGATTTCTTTAAGGCAAATTGATGAATTGACAGATAAAGCCGTGGCGGAAAGTTCGGAGTACCAACATAGAATAATAAAATATAACCATGAAAACTGTGCGTTTCTGATATATTCTCGCACGATTTTGTTCTACAAGATGTGGAAGAATGAACTGAATAACCACAGAATTAGAGAATAGTTATTTATAATACGAGTGCAGAAGGCATTGATATTCTTCCACGAGTTCAAAATTCAAAAACGAGCCACGAAGTGGTGAGTTTTGGAATGAACGAGTGGTAGAATAAGCCTTCTGTACGAGTATTATATATTATTTTCTCTAATTCATTGCATTTTCATTGAAATTAATGAAATATTTCCATAAATATATTTTAGTGATTTTTGCATTGAAAAATGTTGGTTGGCAGAACTGATTTCTTTAAGGCAAATTGATGAATTGACAGATAAAGCCGTGGCGGAAAGTTCGGAGTACCAACATAGAATAATAAAATATAACCATGAAAACTGTGCGTTTCTGATATATTCTCGCACGATTTTGTTCTACAAGATGTGGAAGAATGAACGGAATAACCACAGAATAAGAGAAATATTATTACCTACGGCACTTTGCCCACACCTTGCTTGGTAGACCAATGAAATTGGGCATTTGAGTCGTTTCTATAGAAACGCAATGAATTAGCACATACTGTCAAATAAGGCCATTTTGATTTGAATCCATTACTTGAATTATTGAAATTTGTGCAGTTGTAGGAAAAGTATAGTGTGCAACATGTGGAGAAAGTCCTTTTCTCGCTCGTGTGTTTGCGGCACTCGCCTTTCAGGCTCGTGCCACAAACTTCCACACTCGCGAGAAAAGTTGGACTTTCCCCACTTGTTGCACAATGTACTATTTTTCAGGGAACGGATTCAATTCCGCCATTTAACGGTTTATCTCTGTTGGTAACTTGTAGATATTGTTTGCTTACCCGATGCTTTGATAGTATTGGGAGCTGCTCATTTGAGACAGAAACATAACCGTTCTAAGTCAAATTCAACATGCTCATCTTCGGAGGTAAAAGGTGGGGCAGGGATCACTGAGTTTTCTTAGGTATGATTCAATCAGCGATCTTTGGATGAAACACCGCATTCCGCTGACATAGGGCGCATGATAAAATTGGCTGAGAACGAGAAGCAAAAACTATTTTTCAATTCCTGAGAGCAACATTCGTCGGGCTGAGTTTTTTAAAAAGATGGTCCGCCACCATTCAATATAGCTAATGACCATATAAGACAATGATAGAAAATCAACTAAAAACTTCAATAAAAATAATATTCAAAATAAATTTTGTGAAATACTGAATTCGAACCCGGTTACATTATAATATGAGATACTACATGCTAGTGAAACATGCCTATCGAAAGAAAATACTTTCGGTTTTCCTCCTGCAGCAATCAGAACAGTTTATTCCTTTTCTCAATACACTGCAATGTATTTTTCCTATCGTTAACAAGATCGAATCTGATATAATTATTCTTTTCAGTTATCATGAAGAAATATTCAGTTATAATATCACAAGGGCCTAGACAATATTCGATTATACACCGATACACGAGACATAGTTCGCGAAACATCTCGAGAGCGTAGCTCGATTGGTGTTGGCAATCCACTGATTGCCTTTAATTATATAACCAAATGTGTTTCACCTAAATATTCGGTTTTTCAGCGAGAAGATCCGTCTCCAAGATCGAGCGTAGACAATATATTTCGATTATACGAACCTTTTCACTCGACGTTTTCGTCTTGATACTGACTGACGTTATAAGAAATTATATCTATATTTTTTTCTACATTCATGCAAAAAGCAAAACTTTATTGAACTATATTTAGTGGAAAAAGAAGTTCTTTATTGCACTAGTGCAATAAAGTTTTTATTGCACTCATCTGTCATTCTACTTCAACGTGCTGATGGAAATCGTCGACATTAGCGGAGGGATACGTAGAGGAATCACATGCAAACAAACTCAGTGTTGCAAAATAAATATTTCAGCCTGAAGGAAATGACGATGTACAGTTACCAAGTACTTGTACGTTTACAGCAGTAACAAATCAAGAAGTGGATTTAAAAAGTACTTCACTACGAAATATTCATATTGAAAATAGCACCAATTGTTCATTCACTTTCAACATTTAGGGTAAAATTAAAGTTTGAGTTGAATTGTTCGTAATGTATTAGTTCCTGTTTCAATGCAAATCGATATTAATAATAAAAAATTCAAGTTGCGCTTTTCATTTTCCTACACCTAGTGCCGCACCTCAATAAATCATTTCTTGCTTTTTGCATGAACGTAGAAAAAATGTTGTATGCAACTCGTGCAAAAATTGTTTATTGCACTCGACGTGTTGACAATTTCACGTGAAGTGCAATAAACTTTCACTTTTTGCACTTGTTGCATAAATAACTATTTGTGCGCTCAGCCGCACAGAGAAACGTTTGAATTTTATGATTGGCGCATAGAGACATTCCAAAATTTTATGCGGCTGAGCGCACAAAAATATATAATTTCTTACGTCAATGCCTGTGGAAAGTAATACTTTCGAAACGCTAGTAGTATATTGGGTTCTATCTTGTTTCATTATCTTGTGAGCTAATAGAAAAAAAACTTCATATTCTTTTGAATGCTCGAGGAAATGTTCTTTCATCATCAATTCTCCTTCCGTCCAAAATCCAAGTCTTCCAGTTTCACCCGAAAAATTAAGTTTTTCAATCGAAAAAATCATCCCTATAACTGCATATCTGTTGATCACGTTTTCCGCCGATTCCCGAAAGCAACATTCCTCGAGGCGAGTTTTTCGCGTACCGGAATTGTTTTTTCCACCACCGTCCGACACGTAAAGCGTAGGGGGCAATCGATGCCCGCCACCCCGTTCCTGACGGCGCACCAACTTTCGTCCGCGGCCGAGAGGGGTGCGCAACCACCTTCGTTCCAACAGCGGCGCACTCCCCTTCGTATAAAAGCAAAGCGGGGTTAGAAGCGAGCGTCAAAACGAAACGACGAGGGGTCTGTTTGTTTAGTTTGTTCTGTTTCGCCGACTGCGGCCCGTTTTTCCTGTCTCTTTCTCCACACTCTCTGTACTTCCGCTCACTTTCAGTTTTCCGCGGCTCTATTTTTCCCGTCTTGATGTGTCGTCCGTTCTCGACTTTGTGTGAGTGATTTCGGGTTGATGAACGTAACAACTGTTCGCTCGTTGTTGGAAACGAGGCTAACAGGTAAGAATATAGCGGGCGACAAGTTGGCGTTTTCGCAACTAGTGCGGAAAGTTTTGGTTTCACGCACGCTGTTAGAAATTGAGTGGAAAAAATACTTTGTGTTTCTTTTTTCTTGTATGGTCTAAAGTTAGGATGAAATTACTCTGAAACTTTTTACTCATCATTTTATAAATTGGTCGATTGTCAGTAGTTGTTCTTTCTTAAATAGCATCTGACAGTTCTTCAGAGTGCAGTACGAGGTATTTGAAATATTTGTATACAGAAAAAAAGTTCTTATTTACCTGGCAATTAATTATTCTCAAAAGATAAATAACTTTATAAATGAATCAACTGTGAATCAACTAGTCAAAGATATATTTGAGTGAATTATTGTACTTAATGTTTTAAATTTTTCTATACTCTAATGTTACCTCTTCAACGCACTTCTTGACAAAATAATGATACTGGATCTTGATTAGTTTTTTATTTTCAAATTGTTGGAGAATTCCTGGATTCGACAATTCCAAAAATGTTACCAAAAATCTAATGAACGATAAGGAAAACATTAGAATCACCATTAAAATATTTCTATGTCAATATAATAACTACAATGTATACTTTTTGTTTGATGTTTTCAAATCGCAGTTTTCTCTGAAATCATGAAATAAACCTGAAGGACCGAATAACTATAAATTATATAGATAAATACTCATTTTAATCTGGTTTTCTCTGGAGTTTGACTGTAACATTTTCGTTCTTCTATTTATAAATTCATATTATTATTTCCATCATAAAGTTGCTTTCTTCACCATAATTGTTTTATTGTTTTTTAAATACAACAAGAAATATAAAAAAAGGGTTTTCTTTCATGAAGGTGTATATGAAGAAACCCGACGGTAAAATTGTAGTCATGGCACAAGTTTCGTCACCTTTTATAGTTCAGATGAAAGTCTCTAATTGTATAAAATTAATAAAAACAGGAAAGAATGAATCGATGAACAATTTTTCGATGAAATGTTGTTTTAGTCGAGATATTTATAATTTATATATTGGAGAAATTGGTTCATTATGGAATTACATAGGTATCTGGTGAAGGAATTTTGGCTGTGGTTGAATAAATTACTGATTTATCCCCATTCAAGTTCAGTAGGAGTAGAATCACCTACTGTTGAAATTTCACAAATTTAAGCTGAGGCGCATTTGTTGCTTTCGGGAAACATTCAACAGGTAAAATTTCCTGAATAATTCACTGGATATAAATTATTGAAATTCTTCAAATTTAACGGCAGATCCCATTTAAGAATCATTTTTCATATTTAGCTTTTTAGAAAAGCAATGAAATAAATAAATACTAGGGCTGCTTCAGGCATATTACTTGTGACCTTTTTTTCAGACAATTTTCTTAGCATTCGAACCACATCCATCATTCCTCATTATAATTACATTTATTCCGTTTCAATAAAGCTCTATGTTTAACCACCCTCGAATTCACAAAAAGAAATATCATTATTTTTTGTGGGTTCAAATTATGTTCGTCTCACGCATAAAATGGATTAATGGATTGATAGTTGAATAAGGCTCCTACGAAAACCGCAATCTTAAAATGGTATAACTTCAGTGAGGAAGTTGTAAATGTTGTTATTTTTGAATAATTTTAATGGCTATTAGTTAAACTAATGTTTTGATTTCGAAAAAATCTGTTTTTTTCACCTTTTGAGGATCAGTTCAATGGTTAAAAAAGACCCGGACAGAGATCTAATTAGAAATCTATTACCCAATCGGTTTGAAAAACGTTTTTTCCTAAGCGCATTGACAAAATTCAACCCGATATATTACAAACTTCACAATGATTCATCACTTCATTCTTTCCCGAAAAATAGTTCAAATTCGAAGATCATTCAATAAAAAGCAAATTGTGAAATTAAGAAAAAATATTTCTCTTTGGATTCGATCCTGTATCGTACTGATAGATCCCAAATACCGGCAGATCAATAGATACAAAAGTCGATAGATTGATTAGCAGAACTGTTCAATAATTGCAAAATCTCCTCGTGTATCGAATGAAAAAAAAAATGCGAATTGATTGAAAGAATATAACTAGTAATATAAATTTCAATGTGGTTTCCAGAAATGAATCATCCGAAATCGTCTTGCATTTTCGTTCAATATTGAATCTTTTGAAATAGGAAAACAAGTAGAGTAGATATAATTGTTCATCTTCAAAAATATTTATTCAATTTGCTCATCATAATTATTTGTTTCGGTGCAAATGGATCTTTGCATCGAAATATTATTACTTTAATCAATATTCAATACAAAAACGAAATCCACATGATCTTCGGACCTTGAAAAAATTTCAATAAATTACCACGAAAAACAGATCCAGAAAAAATTTATATGACAAAAATCAAACATAGTCTCTTAAGCCCAGTAACCTTGTTTAAAATACGTCAATTCTTTGGGTATTGATAATGAGGAGCAATTCGTAAATATAACAATTGGATCTGCAATCAACTTTATTATGAAACAAAAATTGACACAAAATTCAATACTTCGGCAGGTGGAAAACCAGTTGCGCCATTGAATCTCATGATTAATCACCGTCTTCTTACACCTTGGGGGCCACTGACTAACTCAGGAGATATCTAAAAAGGCGCCACCGATTCTATATAAGAACAGAGTGAGCTTTGGTAAATCGGAACCTGAAAAAAAAACTACAAAGGTGCGGAGAAGGATGGTACATAAAGGAGAATTACAATCACTCAAAACTCTTTCACTCTCTCTGAAACTATAATTATCTAAATAACCGAAGAATATAGGTGGAATTTAGCGAACTCTGTGAAAGAGAAAACAAACCAGAAACTCACGTGTCTCCAAACAATCCGCAAATGCGATCAGAAAATATCTCCTCAGGATTTTTCCAAATTTGAACTTAATAACTTTCCACTCAGTCCTTCTAGGCGATATAATAAATTGGAAACCATTCTGCAACCAGCGGTCTAACTTTAATTCTAATCAATTATCATATATACATTCTGCATATTGTCAGAAAATAGTTCAAGGGTGTACTGTGTACAAACTATTTACCGCAGCCAACGATAACTTCGCATGTGTTATAACCGTGATAGCTTTGCTGCCTCATGAAATAAATAATTTTTGTTTAATATACTACTTTTTAAATTTCTCTCATCAATAAATCATATGAGTTGAAAGTTCGAATTATAAAAAGCGCTAAAGTTTCAATTTATTTATATTATTTATCCAATAAATCTGAAGGTATCATGTGATATAAGTGGATAGGTTCATTTTACATTAATATTTTAAAAATTTTTCGTGATAGTTGTAATGCTTATTGCAGTACAATGGCTTGAAAAATTAAGCTTGTATCTAGTTATTGGGAGAATCAAACCCATATGATTCGCCCATTGAACTCGCTTGTTGAAAGCGAATATGTCTCGATATGCAATTTGGCACTTTCGATTCATTACAAGGTTGATGCGCGAGTCATACTCGCGAGACTGATTCGCGCAATTATAACATCGATTCCCAACTCACCTGATTTCTACTGAGATTTACATAATTTCCACAATCACATCCAAGAAAACTAGTTATAAAATCGACTCTAATGGAAATATTGCGTCACTCATCCTTTCCCTGATGTTTTCAGAGACCACAAGAGCAGCAATAACATGCCGCGTTGTCTCATGGCGAAAAAATGGAAGGCATACCCGTGGCCCGATCGGGCCGATCCTCCGGATGAAGAAGAGGAAGAAATAGACGTTGTGGGGGACTCACCGGCGGCCTCATGCTGGGGCCCATCGAGTCCCACAGCGGGGGCCACCGCACCTAGTCCACCCCCCACGTCGCCGCACGGGACTACTCTACTCTACAATGGTGAGAGTTCTTTTATATTATTTCTGACTTGAGGCTCAGAGATTCTATTCGTTTCGTATTTTGGACAGGTGTATTTGTTTTTGTCACGAGATATCGAGGTGAAATTCCTTGTAGATTTTTTACCAAACTAGAAAAATATTCAACAAGTTTCAGTATGAGATCATTCTACAGAAACTAAATTGTAAATTTTTTAATAACTATCTCTTTGATCGCAAATACTATTACTTATTGTTTGTACTTGTCAGAATGAACAGGGTGGTTCAGATTTTATTGCAATAACTTTGGCATCGGATACTCTTTTCATGAAAAAAAAATTTCTATAAATATATATCCTAACAAACTTCGTTTTTGAGATACAGGGTGTTAAAGTTTGGAAAAAAAATCTTTTTTTTTGTTTCATTCCTGAAATCAACAGAGCTTCATTAAAAAGAAAACGTCTCCTGAATTATTTCCATAGAATGTACCATTTTGGAAATAATCGAGTACAAAGCAAATACTCCCTTCAAAAATTTACAAAAATTAATTTTTCACATTTTTCCATTACTGATATATGAAAGGACAAAAATTGATGAAGTGTATGATAACGCTTCCAGATGGCATTTAATTGAACATTCCTGAAAGACACTCAAACAATAAAAAAAATTTTGTGAATATTTTTTATTGTTCAACTGACAAGGTTAATCGCGTAAACAGAGTTACTGCAAATTCAAGAAGAATATTGAAAAAGAAGAAAACACACCTCATTTCATTTTTGGGTGCTGATATGAAATTACAATTTCAAGCTTAGTCCAAAGTTGAAGCTAATCATTAAAAGGGATTACCACCACGTGGCTTTTTGCTTATCCGTCAATTTTGATACCCTTTAATTTCCCCTCTGCGATGACCAAACTTTGTATAGTGTACGAAGTTGTGCATTCTTTTCACTTTCTTTTTCGAAGCAAATAAGTCGAGGCCGATAATTTTTTTGACGAAATTATAGATTTACCTCTTTTATGATGATTTTTGGTAGGTATTTTCTCATGAATATTTTGAAAATATATCAGTGCTTTGTAAAAAGCACATATCATCAATTTTTTGCGAAAAACGAAAAGTTACAGTATATCCAAAGTTAATTGGAGGAAGCCAGAATATCTCGATTATACAAGGGTTGTTCCAGTTTCTAGAAATTCCTTTGGTGCCAGTGAATTTATTGCCTAACAATACTTTCAAATAAACCACGTTATTTAGCGGACAGCAGTATCCACATCAAAGGGACATCTGGCCAAGCGTTTTTATGGACTAGTTCAAGTGACTTTGGATATACCATACCAACTTTTTTCTTCAATAGAAAATTAAAAATATCCACTTTCTACAATGTAGATTATTGTTTGAGGAAAAAAAGTGAAACCCCATAAAAATCGGTGATTTATAAGAAAAAATATCTCTAATTTGGTTTCTGAACTGAGCAGCCACGAGTTGGGGCTTCCTCTTAAGGTTCATCTGAATTCCAGAAGAATATTGGAAAATAAATACCCAATATTTTCCACACTATAGATCTGATCGGATTAGGATTTTGAGTGACTATTGAAATAACCATTCGTATAATATTTCGTGTTAACAGCGTCATCCAAAATCATAGAAAATTCAAGCAGAATATAAAATATTTTATATTTCAATGACAGTAAATCCAACTGATTAGAAAATAGCTGGCATAACTACAAAAACAATTACAAGTTTCGTGCAAAATTTCATTTGGATATTGTCATCAGAACGATGAAAATTGAAGCAGAATTGACAAATTCCTGTATTTTGAGCTGTGGTCTAGTTGGTTTTTCATTTATATCGGATAAATCTAGCGTCCAGTTACAATATAGAAACATCTGAAGATGCTTACCGATCTAATAAGAGAAACTTCAGGAATTTTGCATTTCTGTTGTGAAAACCTTCAGCATTATATTTCAAGCAGAATATCGAAAAAATCAGGAAAGCACTGATACAAAGTCAGGAACTTTTGAACTTTTTCATGCATACTCCTAATGACACCTTGGAGTCTCAAACTCTCAAACTTTTTTAACCATTATCAAATAAGAGGAATGTTTGGAGCATCATTTGAGTAATGAAAACCTCGAATGTTTTTTCACGCTATAGTCACAGAATTACTTGTTTTGTAGAATTCGCACAACGCGCGATTCGTTCCCGAGAAACGCTTCATAGCGAATAAATTTAAAAGAGATAGGTTACCGATTGACATATCCCCCGCATCATTCTATTCTTTTCTTTGAGAAATCTTGTATATTTGAAAATGTGAATAGAGATTTAAATTCTTCGTGTGAAATATTGACAACAAATTTCTTTCTGCTTTTCCATCCAGCAAACCACTCAATTGCAAAAGCTAGGAGAACTAGAAGATAATCGCAACTATCAAATTTCTTTTTGTGGTAGAGAATAGACCGTTCTCTTTCGAATGCTACTGGGTTTTCCCATTAGCCACAAATTTTCCACATCGCTTCAAAATGAAAATATCGGAAAATTGCAAGCGAAATTCGATGGAACGAGGTAGATAGCAACAAGTTAATTGCTTCTTTTATATTTGTCGCCTCTGCGTCCGAATCGTTCGATTTGATGCATTTGCCAAATGAATTCCTATTATCGTGGTAGACAAAACCCGCGAAATATGGGCCACGCTTTTTCGGCTTTAATTCGATTTGGGAGGACCGAGTACGCCGGGATTGAAATTGAAATATTTTCATGATTTCAACTACGTGTTTAGTGAATTCAATTTTGGTAATTGGAAAATTTCTGGAAACGATACAAAGTCCGGATTGGGGTTTTATTGATTCCGGATTATTTCTGTTGTTTTGGCGCGTTTTCATTGTGGTTGCTTTATTTGCCGAATTTGAGGGAATTGGGATGATTCAGGAGCTGTTAGTTTTTTTTTTCATGAATTGCTTGTGAAAGTATCGATATATATAAGGTGTGTGAATAAGTCTTTCCCGTTTTTTTTCAAATTTTGAGCCTTTATTGTGAAAAAATGGTTACAAATGAATTATTGAAAGTATTGGCCATCGCTAGCTACAACTTTTCCCCATCTTTCTGGCAACATACGAATCCCGTTGCGAAAAAATTCGACCGGTTTGGCCTCTATCCAGTCATCCACCCATTTTTTGGCTTCCTCGTAGGAATGGAAGTGCTGGTCCGCCAGGCCATGCGTCATCGATCTGAAGAGATGGTAATCAGACGGAGCAATGTCTGGACTATACGGCGGGTGGAGTAGGACTTCCCATTTGAGCGTTTCTAAGTATGTTTTCACCGGCTGTGCAACATGTGGGCGAGCATTGTCATGTTGCAAAATAACTTTGTCGTGCCTGTCGGAGTATTGTGGCCATTTTTCTCGCAGTGCGCGGCTCAAACGCATCAATTGTCGTCGATAGACCTCGCCTGTGATCCTTTCATTCGGTTTCAGAAGCTCTTAGTAAACCACACCTAGCTGGTCCCACCATATACAGAGCATGAGCTTGTCGCCATGAATATTTGGCTTGGCCGTCGATGATGATGCATGGCCGGGTAGTCCCCATGATTTTCTTCGCTTCGGATTATCGTAACGGATCCACTTTTCATCGCCAGTCACGATACGATGCAGAAAACCCTTTCTTTTATGTCGCTGAAGCAGCTGTTCGCAAGTGAAAAAACGCCGTTCGACGTCTCTCAGCTTCAGTTCGTACGGCCCCTAATTTCCTTGCTTTTGGATCTTTCCCATGGCTTTCAAACGCTTGGAAATGGTTGTTCGGTCAACTCCCAATGCTTCAGCAAGTTCTTCTTGCGTTTGACACGAATCTTCATCAAGCAAAGTCGCCAATTCTTGATCTTCAAAGATTTGCGGCCGCCTGGAACGCTCCTTGTCTTCCACGTCGAAATCGCCACTTTTGAAGCGTCGAAACCATCCGCGAACACTTGAATCATCGACACAACCTTCTCCATAAGCTTCCTGAAGCAACCGATGCGCCTCGGCAGCAGATTTCTTCAAATTGAACCAATAAAGTGAAACTTCCCGCAAATGACGTCGACTCGGCTCAAATTTCGACATTTTCACGATTTCAAAAATTTATGATGCGAAAAAATTTCAACTAATGTGTTAGTGTGGAATTGTTGACAGATGAATAAGCTTTGATTATGACATATGTAACCATTAAATACTCGCACAGTATTGGTGGCGCCATCTCTTACAAAAAACGGGAAAGACTTATTCACACACCTGATATTTTTTTGAATTAATTATTTTTCGATTTGTTAGTCACTCTGCAAATTCTCTCGATTTTTCCATATTTTCATTTTGCCTTAATGCCTGTAAATTTTTAATTTTTGAGTCGAAAGTAGTATTCAATGATTCGGTTCGAATCAGATGATTTGAGATCAAATCGAGTGTGATGATGTGTCCAATCGCCGGGTACATGATAACTCCCAAATAGAATATTAAAGAAACTTGAAATTTTCAATATTCAGTTCAATTTTACGTTTTCATGCTAAAAAACATCTAGCAAAATTTAAACTTTGGCTTATTATTTCCTCTTAAAATATCTCAAATCACTAGAAAGAAAGACTATCACCCTAATTAAATGATAAAATAAATAATATTAATAAAAAAAAATGATAAAATAATAAAAAAAAAATTGAAAATCACAGATGTCAAGCTCGTCTTTCAGCCATCAATTGCATTCTTTGAGCCCACTAAACTGTATAAAGGTCTCCAAGATTCATTTGGCAAATGAAAGAATGAACGCTTTAAAGTTCCTGACTTTAGTAACATCTTGGCTGATGCTATTAGCACGAAATTCTGCAGAAGGCTTGAAATTGTTATTCGTTATATACACGCAAAAACTCAACTTAGTTAGATCTGTTACCACTGAAATTGAAGGTTTTACTTTTTTATATTCTTCTTGAATATAGAGGTGGTTTTTGATGATGTCGTCAACACAAATCTTGACTTCATATGCTTCAAATCTGCAGTTTTGGAAAAAACAAAACACAAAATTCCAACCCCTAGTTGGATTTTATCCATTAATGAATTTGAACGCGGTATCAATGCGAACTCACCATGAAAATTTCAAGTTTCTAGGTCCTTCTGTTCGGGAGTTCCCAGGTCTATGATTCGAGTTTGAGGACGGAATAGTCCTCATCAGTGAGATAACCCTCTTCTCAACCGTTATCATTCCACTCCTGCACATAGGCCACAATCGATCTCTATTACCAATCTGATCCTTTATATCGTCAAGTCATCTTATTTTCAGTCTTCCCACACTACGTTTCTTCTGCCTGGGTCACCAGGATGTCAATTTAATCGTCCATGTGTTAGGGTATTGACGCGTCACGTGACCTACCCATTGCCCTTTCAGATCTGCAACGTGCTGGACAATATCTATAACTTTTGTTGTCTGCTGGATTTCTTCATTCTTTATTTTATCTCTTCGACTCACACCAACCATCGTAGATTCCTTTACTCTCTGCATTATACTTAATCTGTTCATCGATTTTTCGATCGGCCACTTGAAATTCACAGGTGTCAACAACTCGTCTTCCAAATTGATGGAGATGTTTTCATCCTTTCAAAGATCCCATGTCAGTCTAAGTAGTTGGTTTAACTCCGCCGTCTGATTCTCTCTACTAATCTTTAGTCTATCTGAATAACTTCTCTGCTATTACTCAATATCTTTGTCTTCGATATGTTCAGTTCCAAGACGATTTCTTTCGCAGAATCATCATCATCATCATATAATATATATTTCATTCATATCCTGGTATACATGAAGATATAAAACATAAAGGTATATATAAAAGCGTCATCAAAAATATTACATGACTTGTCATCATTCAAAATGTACATTCTAAAGTAAAAACAAGGACACATTAATATGACAGCTCTACAAGAAAAATATAATTCACTGTAAAAATTCTTCTATCGTATATATAGTTCTGTCCAGCAACATATTTCTAACTTTCTTTCTGAAAGCAGTCATATTAAGACTCTTCACATGATCTGGGAGTGCGTTGTAAAGTTTCAGGCAGGTGTAGTTTGGACCCTGCTGAGTTTTTTTTATTCTCGAGTAAGGTGTACTGAAGATGATATAGTGAAGATGTCATCTGCAAATCGGAGATTGTTCAAATAAGATCCATCGACGTTCATGCCTTTCCTTTTCCAGTGTAAGGATGTTGTCCAGAGCTAGTGTGAATAATTTTGGAGAGGTACTGTCGTCCTGACGTATTCCCTACTGTAGTCTGATATGGTCAGTTTTAAGCTCTTCATTCAGCTTTACGTCAATGGTAGCATTTACGTTTATACATTTCAGTTGTGTTTCGATAATATCGAATGCCTTCTGGAAATCTATGAATGTCAAGTGTAGGGGCACATTATTAACATGTCAACCAGCTAGTCGTAAAATTATTTCGGATGTCCAGAATCAATTTAGTGGGAGTATGCACCGATTTTTTTATGCTGATAATCTTTCCAATGTTTCAAATGACCGTTTTGCATTTCCATCATAATCGAACGATGCAATAATTAGCATGTACGTTGTTACCTACAAATGAGCTATTGTTATGTAGCCAAATTGCAGGGTTGCCCCATCCATTCTATATTCACTAAATTCACATTCATATATGTATATACTGACCGAACAACTCACCCCTTATCGAAAATGGAAATTGCATGCCAGAGAATAATTGAATAAGCTAATTAGTAATTATGAATGTGTATCGAATAGAGAAATATATCGAAATTGGCGCTGTAAACGCATTCGTGGATAATGGTTTTATGGGAAAATTGACATCAGAATTATGAGTTTTTTGTTATGATTCGATTGTCCGCGCTAACTCTATTTTCTATTATGATCGTGATTAGAGTTGATATACAATGGCGTAAAGTCAGTAGCTTTTATACCCTTGTTCATTCAAGGCCAATGGCGCCTGATAGATCAACATAACTGTATTATCTATAAGTAATCTCCAAGGATGCAATTGAGGAATTCTAGCTTCTGACTCAACGTCAGTGCTCTCCTGTCTGATGACGAGGTCAACACAATATTTATATAAAATTGTTTTTTATTTGTATTTACTTGTAAAATTTCAACTGGTTCGGATATGTTATAATGGAAATATTAGGTGATTTTTCTTCGATAGTTTGCTCGAGTGTTCAACGCTTCTGACGATGCTTTCAACACATATTGTATACGAAGCTAATTTACATGCAAAATCTCAACCTTCTTGAATTTTCTGTGGGGCTGATGATGTCACCAGCTTGAAGTTCAGCACATAGCTTGAAATTTTTAGTTTCTATCAACACCAAAAATGTCGAGTTCGTCTGTAACGTTGTCACGGAGATTTTGGGTAATCAGTCTTCGATATTCTTTTAGAATTTTTTCATGGTTCTGGTTTTGCAGTTAACATAAAATCTTGCCAGAGCCTGTAAATTATTGTAGGATTTTGCTCGTTAACGAAGATCAAGATCCGAATCTATTTCAAAAATTTCAAGTTTCTGAGTCAGAACGTTCTCATAGGACCTATAAAGTTATCGTTCACAAAAACAAATTTGAAGTATTCAGCATCAGTGTGTCGAACTTCAACGTTTGAGACCATTCTCGGTTCAAAATTTGATAATTACATACATTGGGACCAAGGACGTATCTTGGATCAGAGCGGTTAAAATCCCCTGAAATTTCATGAGAATAAGTATTTACAAACACATGTTTCTTTGAAAATGAATGAAATATAATCGATATTTCGTATCAGTACTGATTAAATTCACCTATGTTGTTTATGGAATAAATTGGAATCTTGCCGTGTTAATGCATCACGAGAAACATCTGTAAAAACAGGGAGCATAGTGCTCGCTTACGTACTCACAACTGTTAGGTCAGGTTCACAGAGATCTTTAATAATATTGTTGAAACACAAGAAAGTATTAGCGGAAGTCGGACATTGAGACATCTTCTAAAGCATCGTTGTTCTCAAAGTTCATGCTTGCTGGTGAATTTGTAGAGTGCCTTTGTTTATTGGCTATCAGCCACAATTTCTGTCCACAAACTGTTTCAGTCTCTCAATTGTGATTTCAAGTCTGCAGTGAACCATATTGAAAATATTGTTGTACATTTTAAAACCATACGAAGAATAATCGGTCTTGAGTTCTAAAGATTTTCAAAACAGCAGAAACTTCAATGAGTGCTGTTCAACGAAACTTGCTCCTCGCCAGCGTTTTAGAAGTAACTACTTCACTTAAGATCCTGAAACTCATTTTCGAATTTCTCTACTGAGACTAACCAGTAAAAACACATTTTTTCTTGAAAACTTCGACTTTATTCGTCAACATAGACACCTTGACACCTTCAAGAGTGATTCATGTACTCCAACGACCCCCTGGCTGTTCAATACCTTTTCTGTGAAAATATTTCTTTGCCGTCAAAATGGGTTTCAACCTCTGCAATTATACTTAGAGCCTAATTTTCTCCAAAATGGTCCGTTTAACCATTTTTTCGATGTAGGAACATCCAACAAGCCATTGCTTTGCTAGAACAACATTTTAATTCTATATTCCGAAATTTCGACACGCTTCTCTTGAAGTTTGGTAGTAACGAAAAAAAAGTGTTATTGAGCTGGTAGTACCATCTATACTTTATATCTGGGACTTATTGAGCCACTATTCCCTCGATAAGAAGAAAATGCTGAACTGTAACCCAATTTAAAAGAGGAACGAACTCAAATCAAACGATTATCGGCTATATCATTCCTGGAAAAATCAAGATATGCAAATATCACTCAATTCGAAGTAGAAGGCATAAAAGACTGTTCATCGCAATCAAGGCGGTGCCGCTTGGCACGAAATTATGCAGGTGGATATCTTAGTAGTGCAAAAGCGGATATTAAGTTTGTTTTTATCGGAGTTTAGAGGGGATCATCGCTCGTTTTAATACCTCTTCGTCGTCGTATCCGAGTTCCAAGGCCAGCTGTTGCAATGTATCCGATTTAATTAAAGGGCACAGTTTCCCCATTCACTCGACAGCTGTTGCACCGTCCAGGGACGGCCTGTTTTGCACAAAGTGTTAATCTAGAATAAACACCCATTCTATCTCATTGGTAGGACGTTGTTTCTGGAACTTGATCCAATTTTGATACCACACCGGGTATTTCTTGATGACATAGTTAATCTGAACGGTATTATTAATTTTTGTTTGTATATTCCCTCAATGATTATAAAGATGAGAAATTGAATATCATTCGTCGTTATTTTTCAAAACAGAAGACGACATTTTTGAAAATAAACTTTCAATCAAATAATCAACGGTCAAAAGAAAATGTTATCGAAATAATCATTTCAATATAAGATAACAATCTACTTCACATGAGAATAATGAAAAACTGGCACATGCACCATTTGTCATTTTGTTTGAATAAGAAGATTGACATCGGTTGCTATCTGGACTTGAAATTCGGTGTAGAGATATCTTTCATGTTGTTGCATTACTTCTGGGGTTTTGTTATCGTAAAAATGAACTTTTGGAATCACTCAGGACTAGTGAAAGAACTTTATAAAACAATATATATATTCTTTTGAGAAAGAGCAATACAAAATATTAATTTCAAACAATCAAGCATATGTGTTGATGAATCTCAGTATTAGCAGAGGAAATGTAACGGGGCATCATACATTTCAACGTATGATACAAGAGAACAGATAAAAACCTCAGCAAAAACTCCGTCTCCCCGTATCGGTGTAGTGACTGGTTTGTGTAAACGTTTACAGAATAAGCTGACATAATTTATATTGAAGGACTTCCTCTTCAACCAAAACAAAATTTTCTTTATCCTCTCTTTTCGGTTGACGACTCTATAATTTCCAATTGGATCCTAAAACAACAAAAAAAAAGCAGAAAGGAATACTAAATATTAGTTTTCATTATATCGATTTGAAGTTAACAATGAGTTTGTGGAAGTAATTATATTTCAATGTTAACTTGATAGTTCTGCAGAGTCACATATGGTACTACTTTTTTAGGTAGTAGATTACTTTTGTAATCACTCTGGACTTGTGAAAGAACTTAATATAACAATGAGTTTATGGGAGTAATTATATTTTAATGTTAACTTGATAGTTCTGAAGAGTCACATATGGTGCTACTTTTTTAGGTAGATGTTAATAAGATACCATAACATGGTTCTGCTGTAGAGTATTGAATGATGTTTCATCCATGAATATTTAATTCCAAAATTTGATTTTGGAAAAAAATTGAGCTGAAATAAGCGAAAAGTGAAATCATCAACAACCGAAGAAAATGAAGCTTCATTTGCTATTGAAATATTCTTTGAAGAGGAATCATGCACCAATGGCTGGCTTTTCTTGTGTTATCAAAAAGGGAATATAATTCATGCATTAAATAATATGATAAATCCCTACATCAATTGAAGAGAACGAAGCTTCATTTGCTATTGAATTATTTTTTGAAAAGAAATCATGCGCCAATGACTAATTTTTCTGATATATGTAAATTCTTGTGTTTTTCGAAAGGGAAATATAATTTGTTCATCGAATAATACCCGACCAGACGTCATTCAATGAGAGAAATGAATCAATAAAATCGTTAACTATTCTTATTTCTTCCATACTTTCGGATAGAAATGAAACTCAGCGAGAATATATAAAATTATCTCCCTTCGAAAGCTCATCAATTGTGCCGTAACTTCGAAACAATCGAGAGTTGTCATCTGACAGATTCAGATTACAGGAAATGAGGGCTGCGAAGGCGGATTTCGCTGGCGCCAAAATGAACTTCAATCTGCTCTAAGCAGATCAGATCGAGTGTAGTGACTGTAAAATACACTGACAATATCCCTGTGTCAGATGCATACTCGTGAATTTTATTGGTATTGGAAAGAGATTTATGGGGTATCTATTCCTCTTTTTTGCCAACACTTAATTGCAGAAGGATTTGAGCAATACTAGCGGAGTTTCGAGCTTTCACAATTCTACACCATAACCTTTGTTACTAGCGAACAAGATTTCTAGAAATTGATGTGAAAAAATGTATGATAAGGGAAGAACAATATAAAGATCCAATACATTTCACATAGGCAGAATATCAGTTCAGTTATGAAATCATCATACCTTTAAAAAATTTCGAACTATATTGAAGATGAAAATACTAATTGATACTGAACAATATCTGAAGAAAATATTCGGAAATAAAATACCGAATCATAATATATTCAGTATTATTGTTTTCTCCATAATCATTCAGATACTTTCAAATGAAGAGGAATAATTCTTCTTTCTGCAATTGATTAAGTTTGATCATTTTAATACATCAAAATAACCATGACAGAAGGATTTTATTCGTGTAATATTTTTAAGCTTTCTCTATTTGAAACATAAATTCGTTTTGATTATTATCGCTCATATCTTGGCTACTGAAGCCCAAAATATCAATTCGATATGAAAACTTTACAGTCAGTTGAAATTATTTCATACTATCAATTTCTTTCCAGGTTACTTTCAAGATCCTTCAACCTGCACAGCAACTTATCTGCCTCGAAATGAACAAACGGGTCAAACACAAACTCCCTCCTATGCGACACTGAACACAGTGTTGGAAACAAAAACATTCAACACAGAGTTCATACCTCCACCTCCGGAGCCATTACGCCAAAGAAAATCACTATCTATGACATACACCAGCACCGGGGCCACACTTTCTCTACCACCTAAGAAGAAAGACATATACAGACCGTATTCACTAGATGACAGGCCTATTCTGCAGTCCATAATCAGGGTACCAGCCGAGGAAGATTTGCACGCAGCGCACGCCATCTTAGATCTAAGTGCTTCAACCACTGTGTTCCTAACCTCTCCGCCTGCAATTCCACAGCATGAGGCAACCCATGATGAAATGTTGAAGCAGGAGCATCAAGTTTTGGAAGCCCAACAAGATGAGAACACTCCCAGCAACATCCCATCGTACAAATCAGGAAAAACGATAGCTTACACCTACGAAGCCTTTTTTGTAAGTGATGGAAGGTCGAAAAAACGTCGGGTACCAGACGATCCAACGGGAACAATGACTGCTAAAGCAGTGAGCTCCGAGAAACCTAAGTACACATGCAGCGAATGCGGCAAACAATACGCTACCTCTAGCAATCTCTCGAGGCACAAACAGACGCATAGGAGCCTCGATTCTCACAACGCCAAAAAGTGTATAACTTGCGGCAAAGCGTATGTAAGCATGCCAGCTCTTGCTATGCACGTTTTAACGCATAAATTAGCACACCGATGTAGTGTGTGCGGCAAACAGTTCTCCCGTCCATGGCTCCTTCAAGGTCATTTAAGGTCGCACACCGGAGAGAAACCCTACGGTTGTGCGCACTGCGGTAAGGCCTTTGCTGACAGGTCGAATTTAAGGGCACATATGCAGACACACTCGGTCGATAAAAATTTCGAGTGTCTAAGATGTCATAAAACTTTTGCTCTTAAGTCGTATCTGAATAAGCATTTGGAATCAGCGTGTCTGAAGGAAGAACCTGGGGGGAATGTTAGTCCAGCGGAAGAGTCAGTAATCAAATCAATTTCAGACCCTACAGTTCCTCTAAGAGTATATGCCGGATGATGAGGAGTTTCATAGCGAGCGATGCAACCAGAAAGGATAACTCTGAGTGATTTAAAGCTGTTCGTAAATGAAAAATTCAAATATCTTTTTCAAATAGTCATAAAGTGATGAAAGTTCTCAATGTTTTCCTTGACGGTTGCTGCGTGGATGTGAGATGTATCGGTATACACTTTATTTCTAGTCTTTTCTAGTCAGTTCTTGTAGATACCTATAAATATATATAAATATTAATATAACAATTAGTTGGTAGTGAGTCACGTTTTCGAGACTCTCAGAATAGCAATGTTTTATTCTTCAAAATTATTGATCCCTTGTACATACCTTCCCTAAGAGAGATAACACATCGCAACACGTCCACTAAATTAGGTTTAGATTTAAGCTCTCTGTAACCTTTTAGGTCACCACTATTCACTAAATAATGTAAATATCGATATTATTATTCAACAAGCATCTTCGTACCGCCAAAGGATAAAGGCTAGTCATCAACCAAATCTTAACAACAATTCATAAAGTATATTTATATTATTTATTCACTTGTATATATAGAGTTTTATTTATTGATTCGTCGAATATTTCACAAACACAGGGAATCGGATAAAATTTTCAATTCGATTTTAATCATACAGAGTATTTCGTGAAGCTAATTCAGTTCAAAAAGGAAATGAGCAAAAGTACAAATATTTTAAGGAAATATTCAGGAAAGTCAACGAAAAACTGACCAACGAAATATGGGGCTTAATGCATTCCAAGAACCTTTCTTCCTAAATAAAGTTAACCTTTTATAAGTCTCTTCACGTTTTCAAATAAGGATTTTTAATATTCATTCTTGATCTCTTCACTTCTTCATCCTTTTCTTCTCAACTTCTTCACCACCTTATGTCAGTACGAGGACCCTTGTCCAAACAGCCTGAAATTTAAATAATGCTGTATATTCTCCTGTTTCTTAAACTTTTCAAATTTCATTGCAACCTTTTCTAGTTCGAAGGTTCGAAGCCCAACGAACAAAAGCAGTTTCATGGACAACGAAGTCAAGCAAGTAAATTAAGTATTATTATATACATATTTAGATTAAGAATGGAATTAAGTGAGATTATTTGTACACGCGGTATGAAAAGCCGTATTCTAGTCGCTGCTTCTAGTCCCGTTTTCAATTGGAATCTAGTCATTTCTTCACTCAAAAAATCACAAATTTCTCAAGTTGTGAGCTTCCATTCAGGATATTTTAAATGAAATGATCGAATAAATCGGTCTTAAAGCTCTCACAGAGTTTATATTCTGTTTCATTCATTGTTCATAACATTCCATTCGATCGATATATGATATTTTTCATATGAGTTAATATTATTTTAAAAAAATTATAAAGAATATTACTTAATAAGTTATATTAATACAGAAGCTCGTAGTGGTAGAATTGATATAGATTCAAATTCTCAATTATGATAGCTTCCAGAGAAACTAGTCCCATTTATAGTCAATTATATTTTATTTTAACTATACTACCGAGGTTTATAAATGCAACCTAAAAATCTCGACAATTTTATAGATTTGAATGATAGCTCTGCAGTATATAATAGAGTTACAACTTGAAAAAGTTTTTTTAAAAAGATCAACGAACATATAACGTAGATCAGTATTTTTGCAAGCATACATTAATATTGGTAATTTAAAGGATGAACTATTTATTTAGAATGGTCAGCTAAAACGCCGGTCAATAATGTAGGAAATATTTAATCTAATTCCAAATAGTTTAAACATTTTGAGGGCCAGTGCAATAAAGGTCCCAGTGCTGGCCAGGCGAGTGTATTCTAGTCATAAGCCAGTTTGAGCCAGGACCAGACAATGACAATGACAACACGAATGTATTCCTCATCATTCATTGCTTAAGGCTGCAAATCAATTCAATTATATTCGGAAGTCGGATTGAAATTATCTAATGGTACGTTCTCGAAAAAGCAAATATTCAGAAGAAGAAAATATGCATTAAATTTCACCCTTCACCAGCTCAATCGAGTCATTCATTTCATGAAGGCATATGACTTCTTCATGGGAAATGTAAATGTTTATTCATTTTGGAAATGATCTTCAAGAAATTCTGTTTGAAAGGCTGTATCTTGAAAATCGAGCTTTTTCGCACATCAGCTCATATAATCTTATTACTGGCGTAGAATGTACCATCAAAATATTTCTTCTTAATTCTGGAACAGCTCACACAGCCTAACCTAACTTAACCTGAAAATGAGAGATGCCTTGGATAATTTTAAGAAAAATAAGTCCTATAAACGCTTTGTTTTAGAGATGTCTATACAATTTTTTCTTCTTAAAATTATCTGAAGAATCTTTCATTCCTTATTTTTACCTCTAATTTAGGAAAACCCGCATTGAATTGAAAACGAACTATGTCAATTTAGAATATTTATAAATAATTTTTTTTTTCAAGTATAAAAATAAAAAAAAAATTATAAATAATATAAATAAAATCAAGTCTCTTTATGAGGAATCGTTATGTTGTCCTTGATTGCGTCTGCAAGTTCATTATAGGAAGATGTTCCACTTAGTGAGTGGACTCTGAGTAAATGATAGGAAGTAGGAGTTATTTATTTGAGATATACATATAGTTTCTAAAATATTCGCTGGCATTAAATCCGGAGGAGAATATAGCGAGCCGAGACTGTCAAGCGTCCCGGAAACGACAAATCAAACATGTGAGTTGAGTATCTTCCGGAAGATAAGAAAATGTAATCAACGTACGTACCTCGGAAAGAGCTGTAATATTATTGTGATTGTCGTTCTAGTGATATATTCGAGTTCTACAATAGGGTATATTATGAATTTCCGCGACGTAACTCAATGTTTGATGTTTATTGGATTCTTTCAAAAAAAATACTAAAGCAATAATATCATCGGATATAACATTTTTGTGGCTCTCAGTCAATAATAAATATCAATTTCGGTAAATTTTTGAGTGGCATCGGAACGATGAATGAATAACTGTTATTATTATCGATTATTGTTGTATTACGAAGGATAAGAATATTCGATCATCTACGAGTCTATGCCAAAAGATAATTCATCACCACGAAATATTTAAATGTTTCTTCTTGAGCCAGGCTCCCTTCAAATTTTTTTCGAAAACTCTCTGGATTTTGAAATTAAGTCGAATTTTCATGTAAACTATGTAAAGTTTAATCCGAGCTTTACGTGATTCGATTCCAAATATGAAATTATTGAAAATCAATTTTTTCATTACCAATTTATGAATCGAAGACCTGAAGTTACAAATCGAAAAATATTCGACATAATTTGAAAATTCGAAGTAGATTGTTACAAAATATTAAGAATTGGGAGCTAAATTTTCAATCTGAAAAATGGCAAAGTATTCAACATCCGCTCATACTATATCATTATTTGTGTTAATGATGTGTGTCGTGTTCATTATATTCAAATGTCTACCTATTTGCACGGATACATCTCAAGTGCATTCATAATTATACGATGTTCAGGTAATATTGAAAGTTCGAGTACAGTCAATAATAATGTATTAAAATTTGTTTGAAAAGTTTAGTTCTTCGATGTGAAATAAATAAATGTTGGTGTACACACTTAATTTTGAAGAAAAAATATTGTCGTGTTGCAATACTAAATTGAATTCACTTTTGATAGAAATTTGAGGATACATTAAATGTTGCATGGATAAACATGCATCAATTCCATGAATAAGAATACTGAATTATATGTTATACCTTTATAACTGATCGTTCACATTTCCATACGTATAA
The DNA here is from genome assembly GCF_914767665.1 of Harmonia axyridis. Classification (NCBI taxonomy): domain Eukaryota; kingdom Metazoa; phylum Arthropoda; class Insecta; order Coleoptera; family Coccinellidae; genus Harmonia; species Harmonia axyridis. The sequence continues at coordinate 15,318,026 of NC_059502.1, read as the reverse complement.
AACATTCCTGTATTACTTGCGCAATTTCGTTCGAATTTCCTTCGCTACGCTCAAAAGATGTCTGCTCACGATCCAGAGACCTGTCGATCTAGAACTGTCGTTTCGACCTGATGATTATCATCTGAAATGCGCTAAACACCATGCGATTGACTATAAAGACAGATATTTGACAGCCGTTGTGAATTTCATTACAAATAGGAAGCAAAGAGTCATTAAGGAATAACATTTTCAGATTAATGAATGTTTGATCTATTGAGATTTAATACATTTCAATCTTTAATCCTGTCTTATATTCTCGGCTTAAGTATCTAGATCGCTCGTTTCCAACATATATATTTCAGAAAACTTCGAATATCTTCTTCTAAAACTCACAAGTAAGTAAGTGTTTAGTAAACTTTCGATCCAGATTGAAGATCTCGACTTGACGAACGCCGCGCTTTGAGACGATCTGCAAATCGACAGTTCTCATCGACAGGTGGCCGTTAGGTGCCTCAAGCTGACTGAACGACAGCTACTTGCTAAACATCAAGCACATTGTGTAAATATTATTCAGAATTATTCGGAATATAATTATATCTTAAGGAGTTTTGAACGAATTCAGATTCACCTGAGCCAAAAATATATTATCTGAGGAAGAAAAGAATAATTCAATCTTAAAATTTTGTAGTACACTTTCATATTCACAATTGGGCTCAGCTTTCATTATTCCTCGAAGAAAGAACAATTCTTTCGTTGAGGGATTGTGAATAACTCATTCGTATAAAAGTTGTGTGAAGATCCACTGGGGGAAACTCAAATATAAACAATTCTTAACCTCGAAAGTACTACCCCTTGGTGCGCACAATCATAAGGTACAACGTTCTCTACAATTTCTAGGCATAGGTATGGAAAATGCAACGATTATTCAAGTGAACCTTTCGGTGTATAACTGAAAAGCAATAAGCGTGAAGCAATACTTTTCTAACAATTTACAACACAATTATTATCCAACGCCTGTTGTTGGGTCTCGCGAGAGAGCCTTGTAGCTCGTCTTGACTTCCCGGGAGCCGGGTATTCAAAAGCAATAAGCAAGTAGAAGGGGGAGTGGTTGAAAGAAAGCCACTGTCTCGAAAATTTATAGCAATATGTAAGTAACGAATATTTAAGTAAAATTAGGGTGAAACTGAACATCGAAATATGCGTTCTTGACTGGAACGCACGGTCGATAAAATCGGTTGGGTCGCTTTGGAGTCAATTTTAACGTAGATTATATACTTCCTGAGTCAATTTCGTACTGAGTGAACCTTGAAAATTCGGGATCTCCTTAGATCTCATAAAAAGAAATATGCTTATCTGTTGATTCATTCCTAACTTTTTTTTAGGAATATACCCTATGGTTACTAATTTTTTATGCAACAAGTGCAAAAAGGAAATGTTTATTGCACGCGACGTGAGATTTGTCGAGTATTATTAATACTTTTTGCAAGAGTTGCATACAGAATTTTTTCTACGTTCATGTAAAAACCAAAACTGTTTTATTTTGAAGGCATTGCGTGTAATCTATCAAAAAGAGTAATTCAATAGCAAAATATTCAATAATTGATTGGAAGTATCGATTACGAACAATTAATTACTCGAATGTTATTTTAATTTTTATGTTGAAAGTAGAGAAGAAATTTGTGTCACATATTTGCACAAAAAAAACTAACTATGGTCTCAATTTGAGTGAATTTTACTGCACTAGTAAACTTAATAATCAGTTTTATATATATTTCAATGAAATTATGTTTTTTTAGATGAACGTAGAAAAAATATCATTGTATCGAAGATTTTCAAGAGGGAATATAAAACAAAATTGGTATGAAAAGTAACACGGGAATTGAAAAAACAACAATTATTTGACTTAAACTTCAAAAAGAAAAAACTAGTTGCTGAAATACTGATGGTAGTTTTGGATAATGCCGAAAATCATAATCTTCTAAACTAGAATGTTCTATCAAAGAAATCTTTGATCATAAAAACAAGAATGATTATCCAATTTCAACCTACAAAATAAAAAAAAGAGAAGAATATTCCTTCTTGAAATCACATTAACGTTATTGTCATCATATTAATTTCATACTTGAGTCAATAAAATGAGTTGAATACATCGGAAAATAAATTTAACCTCCTCAGCTTGTTGGTTTAGAAAAGTAAAATGCAATAATTCCTCAGATTTACCGACAGGTTAAGCATGAATAAGTATTATAATCATCAGCAAAGCACTGATAATACATATAAATCAAATGAATGAAAAATTTCAGACGGAACTCACTCCTCAGTCGATTATTATTGAAAAATAGCCCTAGCTGTCGCTAATACTCATTTATTGCACGATAGTAGGGGACGATCGATTGATGACTGGGATTCCGGAATATCACATGCAATAAAATATACAAAAGCTGAGGAATACCGTTTCATAGAAGTCAATAAAAGTGTTTCATCGGAGCCAGAAATTAGTCAATAGTTGCGCAATTGTTTGATTTTTGAGGCCAAATCGATTGTTATCGTCGTAATAGACATTGAAGTCTGCCTATATATTAACAATATAGCAATATAGCGTCAGCAATATAGTGTACACTTAAATTATAATACAAAAATATAATCAAAGCAATACCTTGTATTATATGATTATTGATTCATAGTTGTAAGTAGGAAATTTTAAAATTGATCTCGGAATATTTCCCATAATAGCTTTAACTCCAAAGAGGTGGATCGATTTATCAATTTTTCTCCTCTTACCGTTCAGTATTGTTTTCTTGAGAAAAGTGGGAACTGTTCTGAGTTACGGGAAATGTAAGTATGTTGAAAATGAAAATATATATATACATTAAACTTATAGTTTTTTGAGATGAAATAAATGAAAATGAAGAAATATCAGCTGTATTATATACTAATGTAATCGAAACCTGACAATTTATTTGTGCATTTACAGTATTGTTATACTAATATTTTGCTCCAGTTAGAAAATTGAATGAATATTTTCGACTAGTGTCGAAAATTCTTTTAGTGAATGATATATAATGGAGATAAGCTATACTTTTAAAAGTTAGTTGCTTGAAGTAGAGTTCCGAAAAATTTAGCGAGAATCACTTTATAGTATGTACCGATATATTTTTGTCAAACGAAAATGTAATGTAATAACTTTTTGAAGACGTATAACTCAAGAGAGCTGTACGTCCAAGTATTGTACTAATTGACCACATTATATTATACTTATTATAGTATCACATTTTGTTGTAACCTTTGTTTTGAATGATTATTATTATTACGCGAAACTAAAATAGTAAGTTTTGTATTATATTTTCATAATAAATAGTATAGAAAATTAGAAATATTAGAAGTTTTGATTGAGCCTACCAAAACCCCATCCTGGAAAACATTCTAAAGAATGAAAATATAAAAATTTCACAAACAATCCAGCATATAAAAAATATATCTTCCGAAAAACCGAAATATAAAGAACTAAATTGTTTCAATAATAGCTGATATAAAAATGTCACACTCAGTCTAAAAACACAAAAATAGTGGATTTCAAACGATGGAATCACAGATGTGAAGTCAGATGCACCCTTAGAGCTCACATATATTCCTATATAAAGTGTTTTTTTAGAGCTATAGAACTTTAAATTGCAATAAAGCAAGGATGGATTATTCGATTGACATGAATTTTATTTATCCGCAAGATAATCTTGTGGCATTACATCTTAAATATGATTTCTGGCATATGACCGCCACGGCTGGCTCGGATGTAGTCCAATCTGGACGTCCAATTTTCGATGACTTTTTTCAACATTTGTGGCTGTATATCGGAATTACACGGCGAATGTTGTCTTCCAAATGGTCAAGGGTTTGTGGCTCATCCGCAAAGACCAATGACTTCACATAGCCCCACAGAAAGTAGTCTAGCGGTTGTAAATCACAAGATCTTGGAGGCCAATTCACAGGTCCAAAACGTGAAATTAGGCGGTAACCAAACGTGTCTTTCAATAAATCGATTGTGGCACGAGCTGTGTGACATGTTGCGCCGTCTTGTTGGAACCACAGCTCCTGGACATCATGGTTGTTAAATTCAGGAATGAAAAAGTTAGTAATCATGGCTCTATACCGATCACCATTGACTGTAACATTCTGGCCATCATCGTTTTTGAAGAAGTACGGACCAATGATTCCACCAGCGCACCAAACAGTCAGTTTTTCTGGATGTAACGATGTTTCGACATACACTTGAGGATTAGCTTCACTCCAAATGCGGCAGTTTTGTTTGTTGACGTAGCCATTCAACCAGAAGTGCGCTTCATCGCTAAACAAAATTCGCTTATGAAAATCAGGAACAACGGCAATCTCATTTTGGGCCCATTCGACGAATCTACGCCTTACTTGATGATCGTTTGGCTTCAATTCTTGCACGAGTTGGATTTTGTAAGCACGCAAACCGAGATCCTTCCGCAAAATCTTCCATAAAGAGGATGGACACAGATTCAATTCCTGTGCTCGATGGCGGATAGACTCATTCGGGGTCTTCCTCAATGCTACGCTCTACAGCAGCAATAGCTTCTTCTTTATGCACCGTACGGCGTCTCTGGGGATGCGAGTTATCAATAAGAGTAAACGTTGGTCGAAAAGGTTCCATGGTTAATCGAATTAACTGCTCTGATGGACGATTTTGTCGACGATAAAATAGACTTAGTGCGCGATACGTATTCCACACAGAACCATTATTTTCGAAATAAAATTACACTATTTGCAAGCGTTGTTCAGGCGTAAGTCTATTCATGATGAATTTCCAAACCAAACTGACAATAAATCACTTGACAGCTGGTAAATCGGTCGCCATCTTGAACAGTAATGCCAACTTAAAGTTATATACCTCGAAAAAAACATCCGTTACAGTCATGTGGTCTCCAAGAGTACGTGAATGAGTAGGTTTGTTAAGTAGTCGACAGATTAAATAATTACGTTAGCATGATATGTACGAGTATGAACGACGCAACTTTGCGTTCATGCAATCAAGAATTATTGGAGTAAATTTACATACTATACGATTAGATGTTATATCAGGTCAGTTATTATCGATTCCGTCGATAATAAATTGGAAACCTCATTTCTAGGGTTTGTTTTGAAGAAATCAACATGCAAAGCACCCTGAAATACATTTGCTTTATTACGACATAAAAATTTTATTATTCATTTATAGGTATCGAATAACGGACTGAATAATCTCAGAATGTTTGAACTCTAGATCTGTGAATCCATCGCTCCATCATTTCTTTACGAATCTGTAATTTTCGAATTTTGAGCTGGGAATGGTCCCAAACGATAAGGTTCGACAAACTGAAGAACTTTGTGTTCCTGTTGATTTCAAAACTGCATTTACGTTCGATATCAGAATATTGAAAAAAATGAGGAAAGACTTCAAGTCAAGTGCCAATTACACCATTGTAGACCACATATACCAATATACAGTCCTGCGGTCTCTTTCTGTGTGTAAGTACTTTTTCTTGTTAATTTTTGTATCAACTTCTTCATCTGTTCATATGATCTTCTTTTTTCATGCTCAACATTGCTCCGGTCAAGCATTCACTGTTTCTGTTAGCACTTGAAAAGAAAATCGTTGGTCTGTATGTTATTACAATTATTTAACTTACACTGACAAATGCACCACAACCCTTAAAATGAGAACGATTGAAGCAATCCATACAAACAGATCATCATCATTAGGTACTTTGTTATAATCATGTGTGCGGAAAATATGAATAATCAAAATGAAATCATGCACTAACAACTCCGGTAGCTATTTAATTGCATTCTTTATAGATCAAAACTAACAGTGGAGCGAACAATGACACCCTGTGTGAAAAAAACATGAAATTTAGAATATAGTAACTTATTTTACCGCAAATCCTCATGCTTCCGTCAGAAGTGCAGAAGAAGATTCAGGCATAGGAAGAACTTCTATTCAAAACTTTCTGCATATTCTTGGTTCAATTTTGACGTTTTGACAGTGAGTATAAACAATTTCATCAAAACTCCATGAGTATATTATTTATTGCTTCCATCCATCCGTTAAAGAATTAAAGATGCTGCATTTGAAATCGAAAGTTGTTCTTTTTGATATAAGCAGCAACACTGCAGAGCTGTGAATAATCTAGATGGATAGAACAGTGATTCTCACCTAATGTGGCGTTCACGTTAGCGAAAATTCTTCGCGAAAGTTACTCGCGAGTAAAATTTCCACTAATTGAAAGAGAGCGCAATTCAGCGCAAAAAATTGAGCGAGTGGGGCGAGCGCTAGAGTCAGCAGTTCTGGTTTCGCAACCAACATGGGAACTTGTTTTGTTCCTCCAGCCGCGTTTTCCAAGAAATTGTTAATAGAACTAGAGCCATATTGTTTGGAAGATTATTTTGGTTTAGCTTGATTGTATTTATTTATATTGTATTCTTTTAGGACACTGTTTCATTTTATGTTTTTCTTTTGTGAGAAATATTATTTGAAATAAAGTTACTTATCTATCTATCTATCTATCAATTATTAAATAATATTTTTGAGTAAGAAATGGAAGAAGGAGAATCGTGGGCCTCGAAGATGATTGGAAGAATCCACGATTAGATACACTAAGCAAATCTCTATGAGCGAAAACTGACTTAGCTTCAGCTTGCAGCACTCTACACTAAAGTCAATTCTCTCGGGAAATTATTTCGCGAGAGAATTGAGCATAATATATACGTAGCTTGAGAAACCAAACTTTCTGAAGAATCGTACGTATATTATATGAGATATGATAAATAAATCACATATATCCATATACAGTTTTATGACCTTCAAGATTGAAATTGGCGCCTGAATCAACGAGCACACAAAAGCTTCAGACTTCATACCACTGCTTTCCTCATTTTTGTTCGAGCTGTTCAGATTCTCCACATCTCTTCTGAATGTGACAGATAAAACAATATCCCTTTCCTCTAAATTGCATACATGGAATAACATACAATGCTACGAGCAGGAACGGATATTGATGCTATAATTCAAATTATTACATTCACAAAATGTGAATATTGTCTCATAGTTTCCAATTAAAGGATAACATCATTGTGTTATCCAAGTCATCAATCAGTTCCACATATTGTGGTTGTTCATTGGTGTGTCAGGGCAAATGAAGATAAGCCAGAAGGCAATCATTCATGTGTCATGAATCATATCAAGTAGGCCATCATTGTAGATATTCGTCAGAACATTAACATTACGATGATAATTGATAGAACAAAACATCATCATAACCGTATTTTATGGTTCTATAAATTACTGTGTAGATTGGAGCTTCATTCATAGTATAAATATTGGGAAAATATTTGGGATTACACATTAATTTATCCGCTTTCAGTTGTCAACATGAAGTATTTATTTATCACTAGTTGCCATGAAATTCTGCAATCGTAAGATTCAATTTTTGCGCATTTGTCTAAGGGAAACAGTGAGCTATAATATTACCAAATATCAGGTTATTTTATGATTTTAAATCAAGTGTGGTCTTGATTGATTGGGTTCAACTTATATTCAGAAATCATAATAATGGAATGAATGTGAGTGTAGAATTTCATGAGAAGATATAAGGTATGTTTCTTATTCTTAGTCTGGAGCAATCAGATTTTGGAGTTCGATATGCACTGAAATTTTCAATGGAAATACAGCTGAAGCATCTTCTTGAATCTTTCAGTAAAAAATTTTGGCTTTTTGCGACTGACCTTCTGTTCTGTATTCTACCATCAATTATTATCATCGTAGGTAGCTCATATTGTTTACTCCTCACTGTAAGGTCAAAGTGTCTAGTTTTTCTTTCTCTGATAATGAAGAGGAGTTCATGTTTTTTACACATTTGGGTGAGTACCTACTACCTCTTCATTAGATATATTTTGCACCCATTATATCCTCAACATTAATCTCTAAAGGTCTATCTGAACAAAATAGAAAAATATATACATAAAGCTCTTCTTTAATGCCAAGATGTAAGTTTTAGTGAAGATAATATAAAACATTCAGAACGTAAGTAATTGATGGAAATTAAAGTCTGTTGTTCCTATATTTTTTTTTCAGATATAATTTGGCATCGACTGCCAGGTTCCTTACCAGTTCCGATTTTTTTTAAATCCGTCTCCATTTTGAAGTAACAGCCCTTGAAAGATACGTATTACTTCTTTTTTTCTTTGATTATATTAAATCGGTTTTCACAAAATTCTACAGATCTTCACTACTGATAAAGATCTATGCTTTACTATTTTTATGATGCATTCTGTCCATTCTATGCGGTGCAAATTGACAACTTTCTTCTTATTTACATCCAAATTATTTTCAATTGGGATAAGGACTTATCATGACATTTTGAAAAAAAATCTCTTCTGTTTTTTTTTTTCAAAGGTAATTGTTTCCCATTGAAAAAACTTTCGATAACCAAATCATTAGAAGGAATTCGAACTCAAACGAGAAAATTTGAATTCAGAATATTGGTTGAAATATAAATTCATCAGAAATCATTGAACTCTCACCGGAACGAGATTCAACGTAGGTAATTATTTTTGTTGTCGAGAACAACATTAATTCAATTGTTTCTCGTTGTTTGTCAGGCCCATGCGAAGATTGATAACATTATATCAAACCCCACGTGTGTCATTAGGAAAAACGAATTCGTTACTTCCATAATCATGGCGTCGATCGTACAAAAATCTCATCTAAATTCACACGAGTTGAGTCTGAACAAAGAACATGTGAAAATAAAAATGATTTATGGAAATGCTGATTTGTTGCTCCTGGCATAACAGCAAAACAGGGGTGCCTTTTACGCGCATTAGTTGGCTTTGGATCTCGTCATGGCCGAATTAGTATCGGATTTTACTATGTTCATTATCCATTTTATTAGGTACAAATAGCACAAAATCGGAAAAAAAACGACATTCAGTTGAAGACAACTAGTTAGAAGGGTGTTAAAAATTCTACTGTGGCCTCTATTCTTTATTCCAGTAAGTCGACGTTTCGATCCTTGTTTTGATTGATCTTCAGGACTCTAAAATCATACGATAGAAAACAGAGGCATCACAAATTTACACGATTTTTTACACATTTTTACGCATCGAAATACGAAGAGTTGATTTTATGAGATCTGTGTTGAATAAGAGAGTGTGAATGTGCTAAATATCTCACAAGAGTCCAAAAAAAAGGGTCAGGGAAGTACTAACTCATTGTGTACATTACATATCACAAATTTTCATTCGGTCCAATAACACATTTAATTTCAATTGAAGTTCTCATAACAATTTGACATGACAGCTGCTACGTATTTTCAGGTAATAAGTTAGGAGAGGGTTCAGGGAATATCAAGTTATATCGCACAGAGCTAGAAGTAGATGCCAATTGGACTCATCGAATGGGTTGAAATTAATTGAATAGGAATATATATTAATTGTGTTCTCTGCATATTTCCTATAAGGACTCGCCCTGACGCCTAATGAGGAATATTTCAAGAAAGTATCTCATCCTCGTTGTGATTTCACATTCTATTGCGTTCATAATCCATCCCATGGTCTTTGCTTTTGATATGTTCTGAAAGGGCATGAACTTTGTTGGTATTTTTTACATCATTTTTGTGTTGTTTTGTTTTTCAGTTGTTGCAAATAAAATAACAATAACGTTTTTCTGACCTAAAATATGATTGAAAATTTTATACTGTTCCGGAACATTTCTTTGGTGAAACTATTCTTTTCGGATGAAATCTAACTTTTACTTCTTTGTATGCTTTTTTTTCGGAATACCCACACAAAGAAGCTTACAATCGTGTTCTGAATGATAGCTTCATACTCTGGGGAGCTTCAGTAGTATATCTGCAACAGAAGAGAAATCTGTGAGAGCTATTGCTGGAGTACTACAGACAGAGAACAATCTACAGAAGAGTAGTCATTAATATAAAATTCTAACGTTGCTGGCATCTATATACTTATCTGCCTAAGTTTGTTTTATGAGACTGACAAAACAAGCCATATTTCAACATGATTATGCCACCAGAAACAGAAATGATGCACTGTTTCAAACTTGCTTATGTTCTGGGATCCTAAGGTGCTGAATGAACTACCTAATAACAGAAAGCGACTAAGCTCGTCAGTAGGGATAAATTTTGACAGCATAGACCGGAAAAGTATTTTTCTCAGACCGAAAATAGTCTAGAAATAGTTATTTCTTACTAGGCAGCTAAGTAGTAGATTGACTGCCGCGGCTGATAGTTCATAGCCAAGCGTAGCAAGGCTAGGAATTCAGTCAAGGCAGTCAATCTACTTTGCTGCTGAGTTACATAAAATTTTTTCTTCGATTGTTTATAATGATATATGTAGGATATTGTATTTGCAAATTAATACAATTCTCATAATCTTTCTATTTTTCCTATAGTGATAAATTAAAACGAAGTTTGATAGAAATTGCAATTATTGGAATGGTTGGTTGCTATGAAAATGTATATGTCCATGATAATTATAGTTTGACAACTTATGAAATATGTGACAGTTTCTTGGAAAAAAATAATATTTAGATTAAGAACAGTGATAGCGACTTAGAAGTACTTACTTCTTCAGGAATAAAGAAGTTGGTAAACAATATTGATTATTAGAAGATGTTGACTGTTTTATTCGCATTGAGAATAATTACATTGCTGTCTAGGCCATGCAGGAAAACTGATACTTTGCTGATTGATAAGTGTCTGCAAATAAATATTTGCTGTCAATTGGAAAAAAATTTCTTTGCATTGCTACAGATCAAAACAGGATTAGCGTTTTTTATGGTCAGAATTGCCTCCGTCAAAAATGGCATTCTTTTTATTTATTTATTGAACATAGGAATACAAACAGGCATCCCAACCCAACACATTACTCACATATTAATATTGGGAGTATCATACAACCATAATAATTAAATTTATAAATACTAACAATAATTTAAGCAAACTAAAAACAACTACCGGAGAAATGACAATAGGCTGGAACCTTTGCAAGACGAGAATATAAAAAAATGAAAACTATTTAGGACAGAAATGGGCAATCTCAGCCTTAAATATCTTTTGAATTGATCAGGAGACATAGTGAACGAATCAGCATCAAAAAACTCTAAATTGAACGTTGTCAAAATGCTACAAATCTGAGTAAGGTTCAATCGATCAAAGGACACAGCAAACATCTCCCTAGATCTCAATCTCTTCCCAGGGATCCTGAAATACACATGTTGGAGCATAGAAGGGACCAAAAGGATGTTATTTAAAATTTTATAAAGAACGGTATTAAACGATTTCAGAAAAATTCCTCTTCTATAATTACAATCGCATGTGCTTTATAATAATTTTAAGCACTGGCAACCAAAATAATTGCGTATATCCCTTCCAGCAATATGAAACCTTAAAACTATTCGCGTGTCCAATCCCAACATTTTTTTACCAAAACGGCAAACTCAGTTTCCAACCCATAATCCACTAGCTTCGTCAACCATAAACTTCATCCACTTAAATAAGTAATTCATCGACCAAACAACAACGGGGTGCGGACCGTAGGGCACATACACCATACGAAATTGGGGTGCTGAACCCCGCACCATTACAAACTTGTTGCATTGTTACAAACTGGGGGCCATTCAGCTGTTCGATTCCGAGGCAACACCTGGCGGAATTCAACAGCTGACCCATCAGACACAGATGTATTATTTTCACGGACGGTATGTGCGTGTGCTATATGGAACCATTTGATGGTATAATCATTTCTAATGACGTGATGAATGGCATGTTATATTCATTTTTGGGTGCATCAATTTATCGGCGGCTGTGGTGAGGGAAGAAATAGGAAACCTGTTAGTTAGAATTGGTGTTATGACGTTTGGACTTCGATAAATAGTGTATTCACCTAGTATGTTCTATAGGTTGTGGAAAATGAAATGAAGTGTAATAGTGCGTCTTTAAATGACTCTCATTGTTGAAATTGCATTGAAGGCATCTCATACATGTGTGAAGTATATTTATTTCAGTAATGGCATGACGTCATGGATGACGAATTGGAGGTGCCAACTATATCTACCTTGACAACGCACACAGAAATGGCCGTTTTAAAAGTTTATGTTGT